>NC_133126.1:193515796-193819130 GCF_048418815.1 Hemitrygon akajei
CTATCTGTGCTGTACTTGTCTATGACTCTATAAGAGCCCGTAGTATTATAGGACAGATATTACCATGGATTGTTGATTACCTGAAAGCAGGGAGCAAACGGTTGTTATAAACATGGATTTCCTGAATGGCTGCCAGTGACTACTGGTGTTCCGCAGGCTTTGGTGCTGGGACTGCTTGTTTTCACATTATATGCTAACGATTTAGATGACAAAGTAGTGACATGCTGGCTGCGATTACGGACGGTACCAATTTTAGGTGAAGGTTCATATATATTTGAGGAGGCAGGAAGTCTGCTGATTGATTTATACAGATTAGGACGATCGGCAAAAGTGCGGCAGATGGAACAGTGCATGAAAGTAAGTGGCCGTGCACTTTGGTGGAAGACATAAAAGCGTAAAGGATTTTCTAATGAGAACAAATTCAGAGATAAGAGGTGCAAATGGTGTTGAGGGTCTTTGTGCAGGAAACGCAAACGATTAACTCTCATTTTGAGCCGTTCGTAAGGCAAACACAATGTTAATTATTTTGAGAGGATTAGAGTACAAAATAAAGATTGTAATACTGAGGATTTAGAAGGCATTGGACAGATCACAGGGAGTATTGTGAATAATTTTGGGCTCCTTATCTAAGAAAATATTTGCTGGCCATGATCAGGGTCGAGAGGACTTTCACGGGAATAATTAATAAGTTTTCACGGGAAAACTTATAACGTACTATATGAGGAGCGCTTAATGGCTCTGGACCTACTCGTGCTTCAGTGTAAAAGAATTAGGGGTGGGTTTGTATCTCATTGAAACATACGGAATATTGAAAGGCCTGGACAGAGGGTAAGAGGAGAGGAGAGGAGAGGAGCGGAGGTTTTCTACAGTGCGGACGGGTTGTGGGGTTTTGGAGAGACTAGAAACAGCAGTATATACAGAGAATAGGACGCTCCTGTTGAACAAAGACGAGCTCTTTAGCCCGAGGGTGGTAAAACTATGGATTATATTGCTGCAGATTCCCGTGGAGGACACGCCATTTGGTATTCTGAAGGTGGCGGTTGATAGATTCTTGATTAGTAAGGGTGTGAAAGGATATAGGGAGAAGGCAAGAAATGGGTTTGAGGGGGATAATGAAGCAGCCACGATGGTGCAACAACAAAGTGCTAAATTAAACTGATATTGTGTGCATTTTAAAAGATTTCCAAGATGGCGACGCGACACAGCTTGCAGCGGCCACTCCGGAGCTGATTATCTGTTATTTGCGAAGTGGGGTGCCGTGCGCAATCATAACCGATTGAAAACGGACGTGGGAACACGGAGGAACATCAGGAAATCTCCAGGAAGACCTTCTTCGTTGCTGCTGCTGCTGTTAGGTCCGGGACTCTGCTGGGAAGAACAGGCCCCCAGTCCTCGGGGTCGCGTTACCGATGGCCGTTCGCGGGGCCGTCTTAATACGCTCGGCAGAGGATGGTGCTGGGAGAAGCTGTGCTGGAGGGGATGGTCGTCTGCTCGGTGGTTCGACGTACTCGGAGTCCGCTGCGGTCAGGTCGCTTTCAGTGTGTGCTGTGTCTGCGAGGCTGAGTTCGACGGAGCTTTCATTGTGTGCTGCGCCTGCGAGGCTGAGTCGGGCGGCGCCGTGGAAGTCCATAGCGGGGGTATTCCCTTGTGCCGCCGGCGTGGGATTGCGAGTCGGTCGGGACTCTGGGGACTTGTGGAAACTGTGTGGTGATTTCCTTTGAACTTATAGTCCTTTAACATCTTTGGACTATTTTTACTGTGCCCATAGTCTGTTTTTATCAATTATGCTATTGTTTGCACTGTTGTAACTATGTGGCTTTGTGCAGGTCTTATAGCTTTAGTTTTTGGTCTTGTTTGTCTGGTGGATTTGGAGCACCTTTCCGGGGAACGCGCTAAGACGGTAGCGCGATATTAATACGCAGCAGCCTCTCCGGACTCTGGATTGGGGATTGCCAAACGTTATGTGGATTTTCTAGTGTTGTCTGTTTTGTCATATGCTTTTGTGATATCATTCTGGAGGAACGTTGTCTCATTGTTTAACTGCATTGAATTTGTGGTTTCTAAATGACAATAAACTGAATCTGAATCTGAATCTGATTTCAGTGCAACAGAATTTGCTTTTGTGAATGTCTGCCATTGTAACTGGTTCCGCAATTGATTTGCTCCCTTTAACATTGCTTTGTAATAGGTGATTCGTGATTCCAGATTGTTGAATCTAGATTCTTTACAGCGCAGAAGTGTAAGGGAGTACAAAATAATCGTTACTCCGGATCCTGTGCAACATGAAATCAAGAACACAATAATAAAATGCGCAATGGATATAAACACATAAGATGGTGTATATACAGGGATTGATTGCATGTACATAGAGTATCGGAAGGTACAGGAATGTCTACATAAAGTGAATCTAACGAGAAATGATAAAGTAGTTATGGTGGGGCTTATCACCCGTAGGACTGGGGAAATAATGCAAGAGATGGAATGATTATGATCACAATAAACACTATCCATTGGATATAACCAATTCTGTTACGTTCATTTTCCCAAAATATCAACTCAGCCTTTTTCATGTTTTGCGATTTGCAGGCTTCAGGTAGCATGACACGGTTAATTCCGTTTATTTTTGTCGCTGTCTGAAATTAGATTAAATGCCAATTTATTCCCTCCTGAGAGTTATTTCTTCAATCAGGAAAAACAACATCGTTTGTTCAAGCATGAACTTCAATATAAATCTGCGTGTTCGTTTGTCAGCAAGAATCAGAACTAAAGCAAATATGTGTTGTGTGCTGATTTGGGGATTATTGTTATCTGTTACAGTGTCAGCTGGCAGCCTGATATGTAAACGTCGAGAATTGTTTGATTTGTTCAGTTTATCGAAGGAAGGAGACATCGACATTGGCGGAATATTCGCTCTGCACTCCCGTACAGAGAAATCGGAACTTTCATTTGAAACCAGACCTAGAGCGGTGAAATGTGAAAGGTCAGTTTAATGAGCCGTCTGATGGGTTTACTACTTTTTCTGTAACTTAAAACTAATTTGATGTTCTCTCTTTTCATGTTGTCACTGATTTCCTTTCAACAAGAATGAATGCGTTTTGAGTGCTAGTACCAAATATTTGCCTCCATAAATTGCCTAAATTATATATTGTACCAGATAGTTTGAAAAGAAAAGACATTGCAGATAAACAGTCGGTGTGCGTTAGTTCTAATCTACCAGTAATCAGACCCCACACACCACGGGTATACTCTCTTCCCCTCTCACCACATCCACCCATCGAGATGAAGAAATAAAGGTCTGAAAACATGTAACAACTCTCTACATCGTTTTTATGAGAGTATAGAACGGTCCTTTAGTATGATAATGTGGACCCGAGCTCATAAGTACGTTGTTATGGGCTTGCGGATTTTTGCCTACCTTCATTGTACTCCGTGACACTGACGCCTTGGTCTGCCCTCCCTGGTGCTATATGAAACTACTGTTGTAATGCAATAATCTGTATGGATTGCAGACCAAAGATTTTTTTACTGTACACGTAATATCATAAATTTACCAGTTTACTAATTAACTGTGAACCGCTTTCTTACAGTTTTGTACTTCGACAATTCCGTTTCACACAGGCGATGATATTTGCGATTGAAGAGATAAACCGGAATCCCTCTCTGCTTCCCAATATTACACTGGGCTACAGGATTTATGATTCGTGCAGTCAGCCTCACTTTTCAGTGAAAGCTGTTTTCGAAATGATAAACGGACAGGACCCAACATTCCCGCAGCGATCCTGTCCCCCGCGTTCACTAGTTCCTGCTATCGTGGCTGATGCGGCTTCTTCGCAGTCCTTGGCGGTTGCGGCTACAGTAGGCCCTTTCAAAATCCCCATGGTAAGACCAGTCTTTAACTGATGGAGTCTTATTATTCTCTTCTTAAGCTGTCATCAGTTACTCTAGATAGAAGACCCGGTGTTTTTATGACTTGCTGGTGAAATATTTTTTCATGATCTCCACTGCAGTATACTAATTTATTTACTGTTGTGGTGTTCTAAGATTGAAAGACCATTCTTTGATTTATAATACCTGTATACAATATCAACATCGAATACTCGCTCTCACACTGCAAGTGGCCATTCGGCATATTATGCCCTTCATGATGACATTCGACCAATAACTCTGTCCCCACTTTTCGCGCCTCTGTCTGACGTTCCTTTAATCGACCTATTCGCTTACCCGTCTATTAACTACTTTCTGGTCCACGTCATGTCTAGTTACACTTTATTGGGGGGCAATGCAGTGCAGCCGCAGGGAGAACACGTAAACCCCATACAAACAGCAAAAGAGTTTTGGGTCGAACAGTTGTGCGAGGCAGTAGCAGCAAAAACTAGTCTCACAAACGAAATGCTAGAGAAACTTACTTGGTCAGGCAGAGTCGGTGAAGGGAATGAACAGTCAACCTTTCTCGTGGAGACTGTTGAAGATACAAGGAAAAAACTACAGGATTGCAGGCTAACATTTATCCATCATTCCGTATTTCTAAAAGAATGGGCGTGATATACTTACTCTACTGTGGGAGCTTCATACCACAGATGAAGAGATTGCGTTTCACGTAAGATTGATGTGATATGGAGTTATACATTGTGCAAATAAGTGAAAGATTAAGTGTTCCACGTAGGTGCTGCGCCATATTTTGCAAATCTCTATTAAGTTTAATTTCATTCTTGCCTCTCTTGCGGAAAACATAAAAGCTCAAAGCCCCGTTAATCCCGACTGTGCAGATTGGTTATTCGCCGGAAAGGTGTTGGAAACATAGAAAACTTACAGCACAATGCAGGCCCTTCGGCCTACAAAGTTGTTGCGAACTTGTCCCTACCTTTGAAATTTCTCGGTTTACCTATAGCCTTCTATTTTTGTAAGCTCCATGTACCTATACAAAAGTCTCTTAAAAGACCCTATCGTATCCGCCTCCACCACTGTTGCCAGCAACTCTTTTAGTAAAAATCTTATCCTTGACATCTCCTCTGTACCTAGTCCACAGCACCTTAAACCTATGTCCTCTTGTGGCAACCATTTCAGAACTGGTAAAAAGCCTCCGACTATCCACATCATCAATGCCTCTCATCATCTTATACACCTCTATCAGGTCATCTCTAATCGTCCGTCGCTCCAAGGAGAAGAGGCCGAGATCTCCCAACCTATTCTCGTAAGGCATGCTCCCCAGCCCAGGCAAGATCCTTGTAAATCTCTTCTGAACCCTTTCTATCGCTTCGACATCCTTCTTGTAGTGAGGCGATCAGAACTGAGCACAGTACTCCAAGCAGGGTCTGACCAGGGTCCTATATACCTGCAACATTACATCTCGGCTCCTAAAGTCAATTCCATGACTGATGCAGCACAATTCACCGTACGCCGTCTTAAGCACAGTATAAACCTGCGTAGCTGCTTTGAACTGCTATCGACTTGGACCCCAAAACCCTCTGATTTTCCACACTGCCAAGAGTCTTACCATCAATACTATATTCTGCCATCATATTTGAACTACCAATATGAACCACTTCACATTTATCTGCGTTGAACTCCATCTGTCACTTCTCAGCACAGTTTTGCATCATATCATTGTCCCTCTGTAACATCTGACAGCCCTCCAAACTATGCACAACACCACAAACATTTGTGGAATCACCAAACTTACTAACCCATCCCTCCACTTCCTCATACAGGTCATTTATAAAAATCACGAAGATTAAGGTTCTCAGAACAGATCCCCGAGGCACTCCACTGGTGACTGACCTCCATGCAGAATATGACCCGTCTACAACCACTCTTTGCCATCTGTGGGCAAGCCAGTTCTGGATCCACCAGCAATGTCCCCTTGTACCCCATGCCTCCTTCCTTTCTCAATAAGCCTTGCATGGGGTACCTTATCAAATGCCTTGCTGAAATCCACATACACTACATCTACTGCTCTTTCTTCGTCAATGTATTTAGTTACATCCTCAAAAAATTCAATCAGGCTCGTAAGGCATGACCTGCCTTTGACAAAGCCATGCTGACTATTTATAGTCATATTATACCTCTCCAAATGTTCATAAATCCTGACTTTCAGGATGTTCTCCATCAACTGACCAACCGCTGAGGCAAGACTCACTGGTCTATAATTTCCTGGACTATGTCTAGTCCCTTTCTTTGATAAATGAACAACTTCCACAACCCCATCGCCAGACGCTTAGTAATCCCCTCCCTGGCCCCCCACAATAGCCTAGGGTACATATCATCCGGTCCCGGCGACTTACACAACTTGATACTTTTCAAAAGCTCCAGAACATCCTATTTCTTAATATCTACATGCTCAAGCTTTTCAGTCTGCTGCAAGACATCAGTACAATCCCCTCTGTTTGGCTGACTTTGGACTATTTTCACAACTTTCGGTATGTATTGCGTGATTTTCCCCAGAGTGGGACAATAAGGAATTTGGGGGAATCAGTTGAAGATGGGGTGGAAGAACTTTAAAGGGACCCTGAGAGGAAGTCTTTCTACACCAAGGACAGCGGATATGTGGAACGAGCTGCAGAGGAAGTAGATGAGCATGGAACAATTAGAACATGAGGACTTTTGCATGAATTGAAAAGGTTTAGAGTTACATGGGCTAAAGCAGGCGATTCTGGCCAGCATTATGGAGAGATAGGATGTCATAAAGTTGAGTCAGAAGGCCCGTATCCGAGCTGTACAACTCTATGAATCTAAGCTAGGAATACGCCAATTGTAGCAAAGTGTCTGTAGTTATTGGTCTTTGCCTGGACTTTACCCACCGCGATCGAACTAATTTCACTGTTTTACTGTTTCTGTTTTTGCATTCTGACCAGGTTAGTTATTTCTCCACGTGTGCCTGTCTTAGCAACCGGCGGAAATTCCCCTCCTTCTTTCGAACAATCCCAAGCGATTACTTCCAGGCTAAAGCATTGGCCCAACTTGTCAAGCGGTTTGGATGGACATGGATTGGAACGGTGAAAAGCGACAGCGATTACGGAAACTTTGGCATGCAGGCCTTCACTGAGACGGTTCAGAAACTTGGGGTTTGCATTGCCTTCTCCGAATCTTTCCACAGGACGTATTCCAGAGAAAGGTTACTACGTGTTACCCACGTTATAAGAACAGCTTCCACGAAAGTCGTGGTGGCTTTTCTTGGTCAAGGCGATATGACCATTTTGTTGCGTGAAATTGTTCGACAAAATATTACTGACATTCAGTGGGTGGGCAGTGAGGCTTGGATCACCACTTGGCTTGTGCCTCCAGAGGAGACCAAAAGATTCGTTACTGGGGCCATTGGGGTTGCCGTACGTAACGTGAATATCCCGGGGTTTAAAAACTTCTTAACGGGTCTTCACCCGTCTGCCTATCCTGGTAATGATATAGTTGAAGAATTTTGGGAAAAGACCTTCGGTTGTAGCCTGAAAAAAATAGATAACAACACAGGGATCACAACGGCCACTGCTCAGCCTCGTCAATGTACAGGGACGGAGAACCTAAAGGCTGTGTCTAACAGCTACACGGACACATCTCAGCTGCGGGTGACCAACAAAGTTTATGAGGCTACTTATGCTATAGCCCATGCACTTCACAATATGTTTTCCTGTAAAAGTGGCAAAGGCCCTTTTGACAACCAGTCTTGTGCAAATATTTCACATTTTCAGCCGTGGCAGGTACGTATATTTGATCAATTAATACGAACACAATGCAATTAAATTTCTCGCAGCTGCTTACTTCAATCACCGATCCGCCCCGCCCCCTCCCCACCCCCGACCCTCTTTGTTCCAGCTGGCTTCAGCTTTCATCTTCTCCCATCACTACCCCCAAATTTGTCATTCTGGGATATTCCCCTTTCATTTCCAGTCATAATGGAGGCAGTCGGCCCGAAACGCCACTGTTTGTACATTACCATGGATACTGTACTACCTGTTGTCCTGCTGACTTCCGTCAGTATTAGTTGTGTACTGTTCCAGTTTTACGCAAAATACATTTTGTTCATCAATTAAAAATATCTGTATTTGCTTATCAGTAGGTCACCAATGCAAGGTTCTACCGTCTGTGTCTTCCTCTGGCAGGTTTTGCATTATTTGCAATCACTAAATTTCTCAAGTAAGGTCGGGGAAAGGATACATTTCGATGTAAACGGTGACTCGGTTGCTACGTACGACATTGTCAACTGGCAGGTGAATAGGGAGGGAAATGCCGCTGTTTTGATAGTTGGACATTATGATGGATCCGCAGCTTCGGATGAACAAGTCATAATCAATGAGGGATCGGTAGTATGGATTGGAAGTCGCAGAGAGGTAATATGCGAAAAATAATAAATACCTGGAATTCTATCAAGATATTTTATAAGTTTACGTGCCAACTCTCTTTCCATAACACAGCAACATGATTCAGTTTCATGATGTGATTAAACATCAGAAGATCTCTCCGGCCGAGGTTAAGTACGGCCGATGCATGGACATCCCAACAGAAGAAAGAGATTCCATAAATCTCCTAAACTCAAATCCACCGTACAATGATAACTTTATTGCTTCGGAGGGCGTATGAATTTCTCTTTGTCTCAGTCTGTCCATCTGACTAATTGTTTATTGCTGTCTCTCTGCCACACACACACACACACACACACACACACACACACACACACACACACACACACACACACACACACACACACACACACACACACACACACACACACACACACACACACACACACACACACACACACACACACACACACTGCCTCCACTATTTGTAATTGTTCTTTGAGATCAGACTTAAGTGTTTTTAAGCTATTTCTTTGCAATAGTGTGGCGGTGTGGTTACCCTGTCGATGGAACTTTGGGTCCATTCCGACACGGCAGAGTTGACCCACGATTGGTTCCCGGGCATAGACAGCATATTATCACCCGATTATATATCAGCATAGATAAAATGCCATTAGCAACTGGAATGTGGTAACAACACGAATGTCTCAAGTTTCGTGATGGATGCTGTTACGGCAGGCATAACACACTAACATTTTTCGGCAATTTCCAATTACCAGGGTGACAGCTGATTCTTCCCAAGAAGAGATATTGTTGAGAACGGTGATATGCGTTTATACTTTCCCTTCATTAGCCGCGTAAGTTTTCACGATAAGTGCGTCATTTATTTCCTCGCATATCAAGGCATATGTAATATCAGCTAAGGTAGATAAATTCAGAACATTATGGAGTGATGCAACACAGAATCATCCCCATCTAACTTTGTTATATCCGCATGCATATGGCAAACATGCACCTAAAATTTTATTCCACTCCAAATACATCCAAGTACATGAGCACGTACATTGTGAATGTAGTTATTCTCCTTGCGTCCATCACTTCCTTTGGAAGCTTATTCATATACTCCGCAATTTCTGTGTGAACAAGATGGCCGTGGGGTATGTTTCATATCTTTCTACGCTCACCTCAAATCTGTTTTCTGTCGTTGTTGCTTCCTCCATAGTGATGTTTCTTAGAAAAGTAGGGCATTAACATATTGTCGTTCTTTGCTACGAGGTCCCCAAGGCAGTTTGTTCCAACAGCTGTTCTCCTGGAACAAGAAAAGCAGCTCGCAAGGGACAGCCAATTTGTTGCTTTGATTGCATTCCGTGCGCACAAGGGGCGATTAGTAACACTACAGGTATGGACAGATAATATCCTCATTGTTCAAGTGTTCCCAAGTGTTTCCAGTCCGCTCAATAAATCAATTTACACTTTTCTCCTTCAAGATTCAATTGAGTGCATGAGGTGTCCCATCGATTCCTGGTCCAACGACCGACAAGACCAATGCATACAGAAGCAAAATGATTTTCTCTCATTTGCAGAGGTGATGGGGATTATTCTGACCACATTGGCACTGATTGGAAGTTGCAGTACTGCCACGATAGGTGGCGTTTTCCTGCTCCATAAAGACACTCCGATCGTGAAGGCCAACAATTCAGAGCTCAGCTTCCTTCTTCTCTTCGCACTAACCCTTTGCTTCCTCTGTTCAATCTCATTTATTGGCGAGCCGTCACCATGGTCCTGTATGCTACGCCACACCATGTTTGGCGTTAGTTTTGTCCTCTGTGTTTCCTGTGTTTTGGGCAAGACGATTGTTGTGGTGATGGCATTTCAGGCGAAACTGCCCAGTAATAACGTGGCCAAGTGGTTTGGTCCCCGACAGCAACGCCTGACCGTGTTTCTTCTTACCCTGCTACAGTGCTTAATATGTACCGTCTGGCTCATCAAATCCCCACCCATACCCGTCAGAAATATGGCTTATTCGAACAAAGTGATCCTTCTCGAGTGTAATGTGGGGTCTGAAGTAGCATTTTACTGCGTCCTGGGTTACATTGGCTGCCTGTCATTGGTTTGCTTTGCCGTTGCCTTTTTGGCACGAAATTTGCCGGATAACTTCAACGAGGCGAAATATATCACATTTAGCATGCTGATATTCTGCGCTGTTTGGATATCTTTCATTCCAGCTTATGTCAGTTCTCCCGGAAAGTACACTGTGGCCGTGGAAGTGTTCGCAATTTTGGCTTCCAGTTTCGGCTTACTTTTCTGCATCTTTGCGCCTAAATGTTACATTATATTGTTAAAGCCGGAGAGAAATACAAAGAAACATTTGATGGAGAAAGTGTCATCGTAAAAAGTATCATGTAGCATTTGTTTTATTATATTTGTATTAATTTATTGTTGTCATATGTACCGAGATGCAGTGAAATTCTTGTCTGGCATGCTATCCAGGCAGATCAAAGCAGCGGGGCAAAACATGGCAAATGAAGAATAATGCAGAATAAAGTGTAAAAGATCCAGAAACAACTGCAGTGCAGATAAACAATAAAATAAAAGATGATAAAGGTGTAATGACATTTTGATGAAGGCAGCTTCAGATGTAAAGTCGTGCATGTTTTAGTTCAATTGTTCTCCTTAATCGAAGTTACTGCCATTGAAGATTGTAATTGGGAAATATTGTTGAAATATTTTGAATGTATTTGTAGTGTTACCGTACAATAAATAAATTTTAACCGTTTCAAAATTTAAGGTTATCATTGCTTTCCCTATTTATGTATGGCTGCATGATTCAAACATTGAGAATGTAATGTATCATCAAAAAAGCGATAGATAGATATCGAAGAATAGCTTTCCAAATAGCTTAGATACGTAATAGCCCAAGAAAATATACATCCTTTTGTAAGGTGGCAGAATTAAATGGATCTTTCTCTCCGGAACAACGTGCCCTACACCTAGTCAGCGAGCAGACCAAAACACTGTAGATTATATTTCTAAAAAAAAAAGTATACGGCGTTAAGTAAGAAAAGTTGCAAGTTTAAAAGATACAGCGAATTTGTGAGAAATTTACAAAAAACGCAAAACTTAATTGGAAACGTTTTCACGAACATGATGAAAAGAAGAGTTGACCAGAATTGGCATGGGTTGCAAAGAGACTCAGGACCCCATAGTTATCTATGAGAAATGCCATATGCATTAAGACCACAAGACAGCAAAGCAGATGAACAGAATTAAATTGGCCATCGAGTTTGCTCCGCCATTCAATCATGGCTGATCCCTTTCCCGCCCTCCTTAACCCCATTCTCCGGCATTGATGCCATGTCCAATCAACAACATATCAACTTCTGCTATAAATGCACCCAACGACCTGGCGTCCACAGCTGCCTGTAGTCACATATTCTACGTGTTCATCATTCTCTGGCGATAGAAATGACTCCGCATCTCTGTTTTAAACGGGCGACCCTCCATCCTGAGGCTGTGGTCTCTTGTTACAGAACCCCCTCCCCCATCCGGGGAGACATCCCTTTCAAATCTACTCTGTCTCGATCTTTCAACATTTGAAAGGATTTAATGAGATACCCCCCCCCCACCCCCCATCCTTCTGAATTCCAGCGAGTACAGACCCAGAGACAGCAAACGGCTCTCGTTTGCTAACCATTTCCTTCCCTGAATCAAACTTGTGAACCGTCACTGGACCCTCTCCAATGCCAGCACAACTTTTCTTAGATGTAGTGGTTGTAGCATTGTAGTATTGTGTGCAGTTTTGGTCACCGAATTACAGGAATTACATTAATACGATTGAAAGAGTGCAGAGAAGGTTTACAAGGATGTTGCTGGGACTTGAGAAGGCGATTACAGAGAAAGGTTCAATAGGTTAGGACTTTATTCCTTGGGGTGTAGAAGAATAAGGGGAGATTTTATAGAGGTCTATAAAATTATGACGGGTATAGATAGAGTGAATGCAAGCAAGCTTTTCCACTGAGGCTAGGGAGAAAAAAAAAACAGAGGACGTGTGTTGAGGGTGAAAGGGGGAAAGTTTAAAGAGAACATGGGGGGGGGGTCTTCTTCAGAGAGATTGGTGGGAGTGTGAAATGAGCTGTCAGATGAACTGGTAAATGCGCGCTCACTTTTAACATTTAAGAAAAAACTTGAACAGTTACATGGATGAGAGGTGTACAGAGAGATATGGTCCTGGTGCAAGTCAGTGGGACGAGGCAGAAAAATCGGACAGCAGAGCCAAGGAGGGCCAAAAGGCCTGTTTCTATTCTGTAATGTTCTATGGTTCTATGATTATCACTTTCTGATTGCAATTTTGCCCTATCATCTGCCTACACTTCCTGACAATCTGACTGCACGCTATCCTTGCTTTTTAACATCTGTCCTATCCTGAGTCCCTTTAATCCCGTTCCGACCTCACTGCTAAATTAATTTAAACCATACCCAACAACTCTAACAAATTTGACCGTAAGAAGCTTGATCCCCCTCGGGTTCAGATGCAACCTATCCATTTGTAGAGATCATACCTTCCCCAGAAGAAATCCCAGTGATCCATGAACATCCAGCCCCACCCTTGCACCAGCTTCTCAGCCACGCATTTAGCTGCCCCATCATCCTATTTCTACCCTTATTAGCACGTGGCACATTTAGCACTCCAGATATTACTGTCTTGGATGTCCTGCTTCTCAGCCTTCCGTCGAGCAATCTAAATTCTCTCAACAGGACCTCATTGATTTTCCTTCCTTTGTCATTGTTCCCAATAAGTACCAAGACTTCTAGATCTGTAAAATGATGTGGACACGATCCGAGTCTCTCTGACCCTGGCACCTGGGAGTCAATATACCATATGGGCGTTCCGTTCACGTCCACAGAATACCTGCCTGTCCCTCTGTCTATTGGGTCCCCCATCACTACGGCTCCACTCTTCTCCCTATTTATCTTCTGCGCACACGACCAATGTTCAGTGCCAGTAAACTGGTCTCCTTAGCATTCACTTGGGAGATCATCATTCACAAACCTATCCAAAACTGTATACTTATTTTTGATGGAAATAGCCACAGGGATGCTCTGCGCTCAGGGTCTATTAATGTTACCATTTTTCCTGCCAGTTGCCCAGCTGCTTGCCTCCTGCAACTTCGGCGTGATTACTTCGCTATAACAGATCGATTATATCCTCACGCTCCAGATCCCCAACACGGTCTTCAAGGAGCTGCAGGTGGTTGCATTTCACGCAGCTGTAGTTCCCTGGGATTTCCCTGGGAGACTCCAGGTCTCCAAGGACTCCAAACTCCGGCATGTGAAACACACAACGGGCATTTCCTACACTAAGTACAGGAAGAGAGAGAGAAAAACAAGAACATTAACAGAAACTCATCCCGAACGAACGCCACTTTTCAGCCGAAACCACACTCTTCTATTATCACCACTACCCTGCTCCGAACAATAGCCGCCCCGAAATGGTCTCTTCTGCAATTCACCGTGTTCCGCTCCCACCGCTGACTGGGCTTCTGGAATGCCCAAAAGCCTGCGATTCTCCTTTGAAACAAGCTTCGCCAACCTGCTAGAAAGGTCGTCGCTGTGCTCTGCTCCCGCAGCTGAATAGGCCCCCGGAATTAAATCGTTGTTTTCAAAGGCCGGACATAAAAAAAGAAATTTTACTTTCAGGGCCTGGGTATTATAAGACTTTAAAAAACGATACTGCGTTGTGATACTCTCTTCGGTTATTCTAATAAAGAAATCCATAGTTAGGAAAGGAACTTTACTTGATTTTTAAAATGTTGCTTACAGTGGGAACACCAGCAAACCATGTCCCGAAACATTTCACTAACGCTTGCTTCAGTTAAGTCATTGTAATTCTGCCGTTTTATGCGCGGTTTAAACACTGTGCTCCTGCTCTCCTGGAGAACACAAAGCTATGATCACTATCTATCTCCTCTTTCAAAAAGTATATCTCTGCAACCTGTCACTCCTCATTACTGTCATGTTTACTCCTCAGTTCCTAGACAGTGTTTATATCACGCCAGGAATGAGACTCTCAGCTAAAGTTAGAGTCAATGGACATATACTGGAGAACGGTGGATCTGTTATGCTATGACAGGAATACAAGAAACTGAACGTGCTGAAATATGAAAAAAAAACAACTGCCTGAGGAGTTAAAAGAGCCGAGCAGTATGTGTCGAGGCAGAAGAGCAGTCAATAGTTTGGGCCTCTGGCTCTATGTTACGTTTGCTCCGACTGACACCTCCCAGCCTGCAGGGGTAAGCACATCCCAGCCTACAGTCAGTTAATAGGATTTGCCTGCCGCTCGTTCCAGGCTCATGACATACAATCTACTTAACGCCAGTTCACATCGAGTCCTTCTTCACTGATCGAGCCAGACAGCTTCAATCAATTGCTCCCAACTTTCAAACACCATGCCTAAGCTTAATTATTTGCTATGGGTCACCACTGATTCGTCTCCTCTGCTATGCTTCTGCGTTAAATCTCCTCTACATTTCCTCACACTCTAATCCAAGCAATGAATGGCTATTGAATTGACGTGCTATTGTGATTTCTCTCAGAATCCTTTTAGGACTTTCTTGAAATGTGAAGTATTCTACAAATGGAGCTATAAACCGGGAAAATAGCGCTTCTAAAAGAAACTGTAAAGACATATAACGAGTTTAATATTTTCATAACTTTATTTTAAAGTGCGTGCAATATCTGGGCACTATTTTTGACAGTTTTAGTTTTGAATAATTGCTCCGAAATGTTCCACAATAGCAGGATGAATTGTAATATATGAACAAAATCCAATCATTGGAAAAATGGCAGAACAGGCGAATATGCGACCACCAATACAGCGATTAGTCAGTAAATTAAACCGAAAGTGCAATCTGGTGCTTAATCAATATTGGAACGCATAACTCGCTGCGAACTGGTGAAAAGCATGTCCTTGCTTTCAGAGAAATGGGCACCAGAGTTGAAGGTTTGACCCAAATCAATGGAAAGGTCATGCAATATCCCAGCACTATCATAATTATGGAATCGTCATTCTCATCCACCCTGACATATTTTCCTATATCCTTCATGTCAGCACATCAGCCGTAGAAGTAAGTCCGTGCACTGTAGGACATCAGAGACAGATTTCTTTTTCCAAAATAAAACGACGTGTTCCTCTTACTATTAGAGATGGATCCGCAACCGCTTCTCTATTTCCCTCACTTCTACCTTTACCCCATTGTTAATCTCCTTATAGAAACCACTACATTTACTTTGAGCAGTGCCCAGCCGGAGATCTGAGCAGAGACTAATCAGCGCTCAGGAGTGATTAGCAAGAACAAATTAAAGTTACGCAGGAGGAAGCGGAGCGGGAAGGTGGATTTGCACAACAAATTAGGGAAGGTATCACAACGGCTCTCAAGAAGACATAATGGAGGGTTTAGTAATTGAGTCTGTTTCGGGAGAACTCAGGAATATGAAGGGTGCAATCCCATAGGTGGGATTGTACTGCAGATCCCTTTCCCTAATTGTCACCGGGACACCGACAAACAGATATGTAAACAAATTAAGGAAATATGAAAAAATATACATTGGTATAATGGTCGATTTCAATATCTCTATAATATAATCTGGGAGATTCTTAGTGCAAGTGGTTTAAACAGGGAGGAATTTATTGCGTGCACCACGGAAAATTTAGTAAATCGATATGTGGACAGTCCAATGATAGGAGGGATTGTTCTGGATCTTGTGTTGGGTAATCAGCCTGGCCAGATGACTGACAATACAGTGGGCCCGAAGTAAGGGAACAGTGCCCACAACTCCTTAACTTTCAGAACAACTGTAGATAAGGGTATTGCGGACTTTGGGGGAGAATTTAAAATTGGGGTAGTGCAAATTACAACATCATTCGGCATGATCAAAGAAGAGATAATAGAGAACTTTTTTTATGGCAAGTCTATATGAGGCATGTGGAGGATGTTGAAGGATGAATTGCACCGATGAACAGGAAACGTATATTCCTGCTAGAAGAAAAGACAAGGATGAAACGATTACAGAACTTTGGATGTCAAAAAATGAAAAGTCTCTAAAGCGTTGATAGTTGGTGTAAAATGGAGGAAATGACCATTATAAAGAAGCCAGAAAGTAACTAGAAAGAGGAATTAGGCAAACTAGGAAGGGCTGTGGAAAGTTCTTGGACATTTGAATTAAGGTAAACATTAAGGCATTTTATACATACATCACGAGCAAGAGGATAAGAGACGATAACGTGTGTGTGTGTTTTTTTTCCGCGGTAGAATACTAGAAGGCATGTATTCCTTTCGAGAGGGAGTAGGTTTAAAGAGGATGTGAAGGATCAGTTTTTCAACTCAGTAAGTGGGAACTGCCTGGAATACGCTGCTGAGGGCAGAGGTGAAAATATTAGAGCCAATTAACATAGGCATATGAAAGTCAGTACAATGGATGTATATGTACATGGTATAAGTGAAAAAAGGTGATTTGGCGATTCTGAATTATCTTTTAACTGAATTAGCATAGTATTGTGGACCAAAGAGCTTTTTCTAGTGTTGTTCAGTTATACGTTCTGTGTATGTTCCGGACCTCAAGCAGTCCGAAGGATTTAAAGGAACACATTTGTGTAGAGATCGAACACTGTAACAAGAAGCAGAAATTTGTTTTCATAGGCGATTTTAGCTTTCCACTAATTGACTGCGAATCCAACAGTGTAAAAAGACGAGGTGTGACAGAGTTTGATAAATGTGTTCAGAAAATTACCATTAATCAATATGTAGAGGTCCCAAAACCAGAATGTACGGTCAGGGAATGAGACAGATGTTTGCATGGGGCAACATTTTGCAGCTAATGATATCAAAGTAAACATGCAAAGGCAATATGTCTGGTCCAGGCGTCGAGATTGTAAATTGGATAAAGGCCAATGTTGATGGTATCATAAAGGATCTGGCAAGTGTGCAGTGGGACATGCCGTCTTCTGGCAAAAGTGTAGCTGGTAAGTGGAAGGCGTTCAAATGTAAAATTTTGAGAAGAAAAACTTGCATGTGCCTGTCGCAATAAAACGTAAATAAGAGAGATATAGGGAACCTTGCTGTACAATAGATATTAAGGCGTAGTTCAAAGAAAAAATGAAAGAGACTTATAGCAGATTTGAGCAGATGGGAGCAAATGGGGTGCGGATGGAGTTGTGGAAATGCAAGAAATAAATGACAAGGCTAGAATTAGGCACCAGGTTGCCCTAGCAAACAAGGTGAGGGAAAATCTTTAGTGATTCTGCAGAGCAAAAGGACAGTAAGGGAAAAATTGTCCTCTGGAAGATCAGAACGGTAATCCAAGTGTGGTGCCAAAACAAACTGTAGAGGTCTGAAATGAAGTAACTTTTTCATCTGTATTTACCCAGAGGACAGACTCAGAGTCCACCGAAGTGAAGCAAAGCAGTCACAAATGTATGGACACAATACGGGTTACAGAGGGTGTGGGTTTTATTGTCCTGAGGCAAATTAGGGTGCATAAATCCAATGGATCTGACAAGGCCTTCCCTTGCATACGACGGGAGAAAAATTGCCAGGTCTTACTCGAAATATTAAAATCATTCCTAGCGATAGGTAAGGTACCACAGAATTGGACGATAGCCAAATTTGTTTGACTGCTTACAAAACAATATGAAAATAAAACATGAGATTATAGGCCGGTGAGCCAATAAACTGAAATTTAGAAGGTGCAAACTTGGATGTGCCCTTCCGAATAAAAGCTAAAGATAAGTGGTGCAGGGAACCTTGCTTTTAAGAGTTATTGAGGCTGTAGTTTAGAAAAATGGGGGTGATAGCAATTAATGACAGATTGGAACAAATGGAGCACTCACTGAGAAGACGAAATGCAGTAGAGCTAAAAGAAGGCATGAGCGTTGCCAATCCGACACGGTGAAGGAGAATCATAATGGATTCTATAGAAAAATTAAAAAGATTGCAAGTTGTAAAAAGATTACAAATATATATGCTTGCAACTGTATCGACTTGGTAAATGGACACGGCGTTTATAAAGTTGAGGCAAAGCGGAATCGACTTCATGGACCCTGTACAGATTACAGAGGAGGAGGTGTTTGCTGTATTTAGGCAAATTAGGATAACAAGGGCCTTATGAGGTATTCCCTCGGGGTCTGCGGGTACCAAGTGCAGAAACTGCCGGACCTCCAGAACAGATATTTGAACCATCCTTGTGAAAACTGAGATACTAAGATTCTGGAGGATCACCAATATTGTTCCAGGGTTGAAGAATGGCTCTAAAAGCTATTGTGCTGTTTCAGAGGAACCGGATATATAATTGATTAGAAGAGCATTTTGAAAGATTAAGGATAGTCAGCATGTTTTCGTGCGTGGCATCATGTCTAACCAATCTGATAGTTCTCCGAGGAAGCTATGAGGAAAGTGGATTAAGGCCAGACATGGGCAAAGCAGTGGACCCCGTTCACATGGACTTCAGGAGACATCTAACAAGTCCCGAGTGGGAGGTTAGTAAAGAAGGACCAGTCGCTCTGCATTCAATATAAAATTGTAAATTGGATTAGACTTTGGATTTATGTACAAAACCAGAGTGTGACAGCAGAAGGTTCCCTCTATGACTGTATATTTCTAAGGTCCGTGTACCCATCTAAGAGGCTCTTAAAAGACCCTATTGTATCCGCTTCCACCGCAACCACCGGCAGTGCATTCCACGCACTCATCACTCTCTTGGTGAATAATCTACCCTTGACCTCCCTTCTGTACCTACTTCCAAGCACCTTAAAGCTGTGCCCCTCGTGTTAGCCATTTAAGCCCTGGGAAAAAGCCTCTGACTATCCATACGATCAATGCACCTCCTCATCTCATACACCTCAATCAGGTCACTTCTCATCCACCGTTGCTGCAAGGAGAAAAGACCAAATACACTAAAGCTTTTCTCATACCCCACACCCCACACCCTGCAAACCGGAAAATATCCTTATAAATCTCCTCTGCACCGAGTGCGTCCCTTCTCTATGACCTGTCTTTCCTTTCTTTTGCACTGTCTCCAAACTTACACTATCTGTCAGCCGGCCTTCCTTTCCTCCGTTAATTCAGGTCGGTTCCACTCCCGAGCAATTCTAGTTTAAACACTCGCCAATAGCCACTGCAAATCTTCCCGCCAGGATGTTGGTCCACGTCGGATTCAAGTGCAACCCGCTTTTTTTGTACAGGTCACACCCGCCCCAGAAGAGGTCCCAATGATCCAGAAATCTGAATCCCTGCCCCCTGCTCTAATCCCTCAGCTACGCATTTGTCCTGCACCTCATTCTATTCCTGTACTCAGTGTCACGTGGCACAGGCTGTAATCCTGAGATTACTACCCTTGAGGACCTGCTTCTCAACTTCTTTCCTAACTCTCTGCAGTCTTTTATTCATTCCCTCCCCCCTTTTCCTACAAATGTCATTGGTACCAATGTGCACTACGACCTCTGGCTGTTCTCCTTCCCACTTCAAGATATTGTGGACGCGATCAGATACATCCCGGTCCCTGGCACCTGAGAGGCAAACTATCATCCGCGTTGCTCTCCTGCGTCCACAGAATTGTCTATCTTAACCCTAACTATAGAGTATTCTATTAGCGCTGCCCTCTTCTTCCGTTCCATACTCCTCAGAGCCACAGGGCCAGACACTGTGCCAGAGGAACGGCTACTGTTTCCTCCATCTATAGGTGATACCCTTAGCAGCACTCAAATTGGAGTACTTGTTGTTAAGGGAGGGGAAGACACAGGGGTGCTCCACACTAACTTACGCCCACACTTCTCTCTGCTGACGGTCACCCAGTTATCTGTGTCCTGTGGCCCCGGGATGCATACCTGCCTGTAGCTCCAGTCTTCTCCTCCATACGCTTCCGAACAAGCCGAAGGCCATCGAGCTGCATCACCAGTTCCCCAACTCGGTCCCTAAGGAGCTGCAGCTCAATGTACCTGGCGCAGATGTGGCCATTAGAGAGATTGGAAGACTTCTGGACATCCCATATCTGACACCCAGAACCTAAGAAATTTCTTCACGGTACAATTGATTGCATACTGACTGGCTGCATCACTGCCTTGTATGGGAACTGTACATCCCTTAATTATAGAATTCTGCAGATAGTGGTACGGACAGGTTAGCACACCTGTAGTTGTGAACATGCCATGATTCAGCACATTTACAAAGACAGTGTGAAAAAGGCACCGAAGGATCATTGGGGATGCGAGTCACTCCAACCACAAGGTATTCCAGGTGTTATCTTCCAGGGAACGGTACCGCAGCATTAAAGCCAGGACCAATAGGCTCCGTCACCGCTTCTTCCAGCAGGCCATCAGACTGATTAACACGCTGATCTATGTGTATTGCTATGTCATATTGATTGGTGTACTTATTAGACAGTATTATATATCACTCGAATTACACATTGCACATTTAGACGGAGACGTGACGCAAAGATTCTTACTCCTCAGGAATGTATGTGAAGGATGCAAGAAATAAAGTCAATTCAATGCAAACCAATTCAGAACAGAAAACTGGCCTCACAGTCATTTTCTAATGCCCCGAGCCCTGTCAAACACTTGTTTTTTTTTAAAAAAAACTATTCTCCCTGACTTGTGCGAAGCTCTCTCTCTTTCGAATTGATTGGTCCGCCGCCGTTACAGGTTGAGAAGGTACGAGCATTTAGAGAAGCATATTCTGATAACATATAGTTAGCCTGGCTTTCTAAAGGAAAGATCCTACTCACCAGCTTCGTTGATTTCTCAGGGAATGTGACACCAGATTGATAAAGGTAGGGCTGTGGATGTGCTGTATACAGACTTGACAGAACATAAGATATCGAGGTGGAATTTGGTTATTCGGCCCATTGAGTCTGATTCGCCATTTTATCATGGCTGATCCTTTTTCCTCTCAGCCGCAATCACCCACCTTCTCCCAGTATCCCTTCATGCCTTTTCTAAACACGAACCTATGAAGCTCTGCCTTAACTATACCCAATGTCTTGGCTTCTACAGCCGCCAGTGGCAACGAATTCCACATGCTCACCACTCCCTGGTGAAATAAATTCCTCATCATCTCCGTTCTAAATGGGTGTTCCTGTATTCTGAGGCTGCGTCCTCTGGTGTTAGACAACCCCACCAGAGGAAACATTCTTTCCATATCCACTTTATGTAGGCCTTTCAATATTCAACATTCTTCTGAAGGCCATTGTTACAAGTTTAGAGCCATCAACTCCAGCACCTATAATGAGCTTTCAAACCCAGAATCATTTTTGTGAACTCCTTGAAATCCTCGCCAAAGTCAGCAAATCCTTTCTTAGATAAGGGGCACAATACTGTCTGCAAAATAACAATTAGGGAATCCAATACGAGGAAAGTCCTTCTTCACCTCAGATTTTTAAATCTCTCTCCATTGAGAAAATACTCGACTATTTTTTTCCATCAATGTGCAATACCATGCATCCCCCAGAATTGTATTCCATATGCCGCTTTTTTACCATGCTCCTAATCTGTCTAAGTCATTCTGTAACCTGCATAATAAAGCGTTTCACAAGTCTCCTCATGCCACCCTCATTCAGAAAGCCAGGAGGCACGGAATGCAGAGAAAACTAGCTGTGTGGATTCAGGCAAGGCAGGGAACAGAGGAAAATGGAGCGTATTCTTTCTGGAATTTGGTAACCAGTCGTGTTCAACGTGGATCAGTTCTGTGACTCCTGCTCTATCTGAATTGTATAAGTGACTGAGATAAGCAAGTCATAGTATGAGTTAGTAGCTGCACTACTTTATATCCAATATAAGCAGGAAAAGATCAAACAAATGCTCCAAGTGTTGAATTCCCGGCCACAGTTTTAATCCTGTGGAGGAACTATGACAACTTGCAACGAAGGAACCTTTAAAAAAAGAGCAAGGCTCGTGCAATAAAAAGGGAGATCTTACTATGTAGACGTTTAAAGGACCCAATGATGCTGTCAATATAGGCAACTGCGAAGAATCCAATTCCGCTACTGTGCAGGAACCAGTCAGCGCGAGAGACAGGAGCACTGTCGGGAGCTTGAGACCGTTCGAAAGCCGCTTTCACTGAGAAGCGAGGCAGACTGCATGAATGATAAACCATTTAGCCGAGTGTAAGATTTGGAAGACGAACAGGACTCCTGTTTATCTCTTTAATTGCAAATATCATGGCTCGAACGAAACAGAACATGGGGAATTTAAATCTGCAAGAAGGAGATGTTTATTATTGTCGTATCCATCCCAGCACGAGGAAATTTGTGTTTTTCAAACCACTAGTGCAGCTTATTTCATTACAACAGTACATTAATGTAAAGCAAGGCAATTCGATAACATAATGCAGAGTAAAGTGTTAGTTCATGAGTTTTACTGATCAAAAAACTAACAACCTTCGACTGAATACAGCAAAGGACTTGGCCTCGTTGCCGTCTGTGGCAGCGAATTCCACAGATTCACTACCCTCATTCTAAAGTAGTTCCTCCTCAACCCTATTCTGAAATCAGGCCTCTGTATTCTGAGGTTGTGCCCTCTGTTCCTAGGCTCCAAAATGTATGAACCATGCTCTCCGCATCGACTCTGTCTGGGCTTTTCAATATTGATAGGGTTGAATGAGATTCCATCCCAACCCATTCTTTTAAACTCCAGTGAATTCCATCAAATGCTCATATGTTAACCCTTTAATTCCTGGGATCATTAAAATTTAGTATCAATTTAAAATAATTCTTGAGATCATCATCTGGACCCTGGTAGTTCAGAAACTGATGAACTATTCAGTCTGACGGTACATTAGATATAGAACATTTCCACATGATTCACTGGATCAAAACCTTACGCCAGCACAATTCACTAATTGCTAATAGTTACCACTGCCAAATATATAGTTATTCATGATGGACAACCAATAATGGTCAGAATCTGGGGTTTACTGAGAAGCTTAGACAGAAGGCATTGATACTTTTAAGGAGCAATTGGATAAGATATAATAGTTAGGGGTATGTGCGATATACACTTAGAGGCCACTTTTTTAGGTACACATGTACATCCGCTCATTAGTGCAAATACCTAATCAGCCCCTCATATAGCAGTAAATCAACGCATGCAGATATGTTTAACAGATTCAGACCAAGTATCAGAAAGGAGAAGAAATGTGATCTAAATGACTTTGACCGAGGTGGTTTGTGTATGTTAGAAACTGCTGATCTCCTGACAATTTCATGCGAACAGTCTCTAGAGTTTACAGAGAATGGTGCATTTAATAAACAAATAAATAAAACATCCGGGGAGTGGCAGATCTGATGGTGAAAACTTCTTTTTTAATGAAAGAGGTAAGAGTAGAATGTCCAGACTGGTTCAAGCTGATAGGAACGTGATAGTAATTCAAATAACCTCGCATTACAACAGTGGTCTGCAGAGGAACATCCCTGAACCCACAATATTTTGAGTTTTGAAGTGGATGGGCTGCAGCAGTACAAGACCTTGAATATACACTTAGTGACGATTTATTAGTTACAGGAAGTAGTGCGCTGCAATTAGTTCTCTGTCAGATGAGGTCCAAGTATCTTTATTTGGTGCTTTGAAGTTGAGGACATATTGAGAAAAAATGAAACACTCATGCAGTTTCAGATAACTTTTTAGGAGTATTTCCAAATTTTGTCATTAAGATATTTATCAGCTATTTCTTACTTGCCATGGCTGCATGTCCGAAATATTAGTACAAAGGTTGTGTCCCAGCAATTTATTCTGACAAGATAGCAATATGTGGAGCCCATGAGCTATGGCATAAATTGTCTTGTAGAGGTTATAGGACACTATCACTTCACTGGTGTCAAAGAAGGAATTATTCACCTTCTGTGAGTTATCTTTCCCTGAGCATCTCCAAGTTTTGAACTTCGAGCCATGCGTATCTGCCTTAAAGGTGCAATCTTACATTTACTAAAATGCAGTTATGAAGCTATCAGTTGAATTTGGAGGGCGTAGACTAAAATGATATTTTTGAAATTTCATTTTGTGAATTGGAAGTCCTATAGCGCCACCAAGTGATTTGCAATTTTCCTTGGGGGCTGTTCTTGCGGCTGTAATACAAGCTTCCCTTGCTATCCATTGTATCCCGTAATGTTCCGATGCACAATTTCTCTGAGCAAAGGTAAAAATCGTCCGCGGAGGCAAAAGCTAGAGTAACCTTTGCAGGTGACGTTTTTACCGCGTCAACATTCTAGAGTATACTTTCCTTCGGGTAGGTTGTGAGGATCGTTTCAAAAAAAGTGATGCAGTCTCTAGCCTGCTTTACTTGCTCAGAAAAAAGCTGAACACCGTATCGCCCGCGTTGATTGTCTCCTCCATGTCCAACTGAAATGCTTTACATGCAGAACTAAAGCCTTGAGTTGAAATAAATCGCTTTGCACATTTCTTAAAGATATAGGGAATTCTTGCCCGTTACTTCAGCATACACAAGTGGAAAAATAACTAATCTGCAGATAATTAAATTTTTAAAAAATCAATCGATTTATGATGTGGTCGACCAACGATTTTTTTTTTTTGCTGAGAGAATAATAAAAGGAAGATGATGGGAAATATTTTCATTTGCATTCGTTTCAAGCATGACCTTGGCATTTGCAGATGGAAAAGAGAGCATTAAAGATGGAAACATATGTGATCTTAAGGGTTAGTGGTCTGTCCTGGATATCACCATATGTTTTTAAATTCCCTTTCATTGGGCTAGGTTTTGATGTAGAGGCACATTGGTAATCTGGACTCATTAACTAACATCTGAAATCATTTCCAAATCTAACTTTGGTTACTGAGGAATGCAATTTTTAATTAAATAATGCACAAATTTAAAAAAAAAACACAGTTTAGGCAGCGGATGCCGTTGATCCAGTCGGAATAGGTAATGAAATTCGCATTAGTTTATTGTTGTCACATAAATAAGCATACAGAAAAAAAAGCTTGTCTTGAATACCGTTCATTCAGATCAAATCATTACACAGTGCACTGGGATATAACAAAGTAAAACAATTACAAAGCAGAATGAAGTCTAACAGCAACAGAGAAAATCATTTATGTTGCTTCGTTTTGCTTTGAGGGAGCTAATGACATTCAAGCACTGTCACAGCGGTTGAGAATCCTTGTGTGATTCAGGTTTAGTCAGGATTTCCCACATTGCACGGGAGATTGTTTTCCTGAGGACAAACTTGGACTTCTTTTATTTTCATAGATCGCCAGTCCAGAACGTCGCCGATTTAGCACTCGACACATTGCGAAGCTTTTGATTCACACAAGGTTTCTGTATGGGAGGGACTGAAGTGAGGACACACTTCGTCCATGAGTGTCTTTGATGATGAAGGGCAGGACTATTGTTAAGAATTTGGAGGAGGGCAATGGGGAAATAGCGACAGAGGAGGGAAAGTGATAAATCGAGGTGACAATGTGTCGCAGACTATGGGCAATTTGTTTTACATGACGGCGGATTATTCCATTGAAAACTTTTATATATTGTAAATAATTTCGTATAATCCAGGAGGAAAAACATAATTAAAGTAAATCAGTTCACAATCCCTCTCAGTTTCAATGCTATCCAGTGCAATTCATTGGAACAGATGTTATTTTTGGCAATCTCTGGAATTCTGAATGGCTCGGTAAATGATTTGCTTGTATTAACACAGGTCATTGCTTTTCAAGATAAAATGTTTTCATCCATCGGATAGGAGATGAAATGTTTATGATCACAGTAAATATTAGACACTGGCTATAAATGATTCAGTTATTTTCCTTTTCCTTAAAGAGGAGCTTGGCTGTATTCCTGTTTTACTTGTATGCATGACACGGGGAATTGATTTTCCCTGTTTATGTCTCAAATTAGATTAAAATGCCGATTTATTCCCTCCTGAACATCATGTCTTTAATCAGGAGAAGCAACATTGTTTGCCCAAGCATGAACTCCAATATAAAACTGCGTTGTCCTTTGTCAGCAACAGTCATTAGGATAGGAAGTATGTACTGTGTGATGATTTGGAGGTTATTGTTACCCGTTGCACTAACAACTGGTAATCTAATATGTAAACGCCGAGAAATGTTTGATTTGTTTAGTTTATCGAAGGAAGGAGACATTGACATCGGCGGAATCTTTGCTCTGCACTCTCGTACAGAGAATTCGGAACTTTCATTTGAAACCACACCGAGAATTGTGAAATGTGAAAGGTCAGTTTAGAGTGGCGAGAAATGTGTTTGTCACTATCTGTACTTTAAAACAAAATGGATTTTTTATTTCTTCCTGTTTCAGTGAACGGTGTTCGGTCTTTAATTTCAACGTTGATTCTGCGTCCTCAGGTATTGCCTGACCTTTTGAGTGTTTCCAGGATTTTCTGATTTTGTTATTGAATTTATTAGTTGCAGACCACAAAATTTGTTGCAGATTTAACATTGCCTGTGATGGAATCAAAGTTAATTTCACTGTGTGCGTCAGCGGGCAGATGCTTATTAAATTATCATCCGGAATTCAAGAATCTTATCATGGAGTTAACGCTCCTCATAAATCTAATCAATACTGGCAAATGTTATGTTTTCAGTTACGACAAGATAAGAATACAGAAATGGATATCCACAACTGATACAGGAGGCCCTTAAAATTTATTCTAACAATTCATGTTCTCTTTGAATTTCTGGGAGAGTTTTAATAAATCGCGTAATTACATTCTCATTAGTCACTTGCTTTCGCAAAGGAAATTAGAAAAAAACACTTCCTGAGCAACACACACAAAGTGCTCGAGGATCTCAGCAGTTGTGGCCCCATCTACGGAAGGAAATGAACAGCTGAGAATTCGGGCTGCGATCTTTCCTGATGTCTGGGTTACCTGTTGAGCGTTCGGTGTCTATGCTCATGTGTGTTAAGTGTCGCTCAAGATTACCAGCATTTGCACATTCTATTCTATCTGTGAACAACGGTTCTGCAAAGCAACTTCGCATCACTAGTCAAATCAAGCTCACATCCTGACAGTTAAAGTGATAAAATTGGTCTATCCCCAATGCAAATTGTTTTAACAATATTGAACCAACAGTGCAGATTCAGCTCAATTTTTTGCAAATGAATTCCACTAAACTATCAGGTTGCAAACGAAAGGTTTCAGTTCACCATCACTACAGCTGAAAGGTTTTTGACTAGATTTCTAAACATTTGCTGTTTTGGTGTCTTGGAATCGAAACTCTGTTCTGATTAACCCTTTAGTGTTGTCGTAAAATTAGATGACATTATCAGAAAATGTTACTACATTTTGCCTTGCGGAAATTCTTTTCAGCAAGCTAGTTTTGAATCCATCAAAATGACAAGATAATACGTTTGTCGTTTCAAACCTAAGTTGCTGGAGCACAAATGTCACATATGTCATCTAAAAGGTGCTACCCCGAACGTCGACTGTCCATTGTCCTCCACAGATGCTGCGTGACTTGCTGAGTTCCTGAGGCTCCAAATCAGTATTGTCTTTGGACATCGAGGTGAAGTCACCCGAAGCGCATTTATGTCCTGAAAACAAATAATACAAACCCAGCAATGCTAAGAATTGAAATAATTATATAAATGTTCAAAAGGGGGAAATTAAAATGAATTCGTTTTTTTACTTTTCTTGGTAAAAGTTCTTCGAACTGTAGTGTTAACTCTTTCTCTATTAGTTCATAATGAATGTGCTATTATATGTTGTTATCGAGTATTCTTCAATCTTTTACTTCCAAAAATTGACTAATGTATACATCAGGGGAGCAATGCAGATAAATGATTTGTGTGCATTGGACTTAATCTGCTGGTAATCTAATCTGTTCTCCCAGCCTCGGTATTAATGACCCCAGAAATTTCCATATATTCCCTTTCCTTCCCACTCGAACATGTGATATAATAAAAATTTAAAGCATGGAACCCAAGGCTCTCGGACAGGTTCTATGCCGAAACTTAGTGCATTAAAATTGACTCTTAACATCACTGACAGTGTGTCCCAGCTTAACGCTTAATTCCATGCCTCGAATGCACCCGCTCTGCAAATGTAACTATAATGATCCAG
The DNA here is from genome assembly GCF_048418815.1 of Hemitrygon akajei. Taxonomy (NCBI): domain Eukaryota; kingdom Metazoa; phylum Chordata; class Chondrichthyes; order Myliobatiformes; family Dasyatidae; genus Hemitrygon; species Hemitrygon akajei. The sequence goes on from NC_133126.1 coordinate 193,544,170, forward strand.
CTTCCCAGTTCATTAATTTACCATGCATCTCTGTCCTACAGTTTTGAATTTCGAGTATTCCGCTTCATTCAGGCGATGATATTTGCTATTGAAGAGATAAACAGGAGTCCTGTTCTGCTTCCGAATATTACACTTGGCTACAGGATTTATGATTCATGTAATCTACCTCGCTTCTCAGTGAAAGCGGCTTTCGAACTGATCAACGGACTGGACCCAACATTCCAGTTGCAGTCCTGTACCCCGCGCTCATTGGTCCCTGCCATCGTGGCGGAATCGGGGTCTTCACTATCCCTGGCGGTTGCGACATCAATAGGTCCTTTCAAAGTTCCCATGGTAAGATGATTCTTTTACTGCCAGCGTCTACAAAGCGACTCCAGTTACAACACCTAGTGCTCTTATTTCATGGTTGTGAAATAGCTTTGTTTTTCATGTTTCCATTACAATATATTTGCATATATCCCCTACGGCATATGACTAGGACGGAGAGTATAGCAGTGCAGCCACGGGAAGAACGTGAAAACTCCACACCAACAGCATCAGATGTCGGGATTCAACTGTGTTGCAAGGCAGCACACTACCTAGCCTGACAAACGAGATGCTGAAGACTGGATCCTTGGAGATCATTGTACAAACCAGGTTGCGCGTGCAGACCATTCATCTTCGGTGGATCCATCAAACGACAGTTTTGAAGAAGGGACTTGGTGTTGCCAGTCCAGATCAAGAGTTTCAAGAGATCAAGAGTCCATTCACTTTAATAGATCCTGTCTGATCTGTTCACATGGCCCGGCATCTTAGTTGTGCCTCCAGATTACAATGTGTGCGGTACTTCTACCTACAGTTACTTGCATGCCAGAGCGCTGCCACATTTAGTTTAAGAATAGATTTGGTGCAAGGAATAGGAAGTACCACTTGTAGTAATCAGCAGCGATTGAAGTAAAATTTATTGAGAACGATTCGAGCCTCACTGATTCTTTATTAGAACATGGAATATAGAACATAGACACCTACAGCGCATACTCTAGAATTTGCCCAGAATTTCCTTACCACATAGCCCTCTATTTTTCTAAGGTCCCTCTACCTCTCTAGAAGTGTCTTAAAATACCCTATTGTATGTGCAATGGCTATCTGCACCCGGAAATATGTGTACAGGTGCAAAGAATATCTTACTTGCAGCAGTGTCATGGGTAGATAGCGTCAGATAAACACCATTCATATTAAAATACATAAATTATTCATAGTTTCTTTCATGAATGTTAAACATATACCCTTCCTGTACCACGCACTGTTGGAACCACTGAAGCTATCGAGTTCCTGGTGAACTTTTATCCGTCCATCCAGACTGCTAATTGACCTAGCGTGATGTCTTTCTGTTTATGGGGCCTTGGTATCTAGGCCCGTACATCTAGAGCAGAGATATATTTGTAATTGCAATGACGGAATTACGGGTGCCTCGAAATGGAGATAGGCATACGTAGCTGCGAAATGCGGGCAGGGATGGTCCACGTGGCTGTGGCGCCCTGCTCTGCTAAACAGATTCATGGCTAATTTCGCTCTTGGCTGCCTTTACAGATCAAAGGTTAAAAGTCGATCCTTCTTAGCCACATCAGAAATCTGAAATTAAAATAGAAAATGTTAACGGTGCGAATAGAAAACTGGTTCCTGATCATTGATACCAAAGTTTTTCTTGTATTCTCCCTTCTGCTTCCCTAACATTAAAGTATCTCTCCCATCCACTGCACAAGATCGAGATAACATTGATACAGAGCTTCTTTATTCCCCATAGAGTGTGAGAATCAAGAACTCGAGACGATCAGTTTCAGACAAGAAGGGAAAGATTTGAAAGGAAGCTCAGGGGAAACTTTTTCTCACAGAAAGCAGCGAGTATAAGGAACGAGCAGCCAGAGGAAATATCTGAGCCAGGCAAATTAAAACATTTAGCAGGGACGTGGAGAGGTATATAGACCAGAAGGGCTTAGGGTTTTAGAGGCCAAATGTAGGTAAATGGAACGAAGTCAGTGGGTATATTGGATGGCATAGGAGAACTGTTCCGAAATGTGTATGTCCATGCTGTGTTAATTGATGAACCTATATCTATATGCAATTGGCTTATTGCAGCACTCTATAGATATTGGCCTTTTCTCGGATTTCATACTGTCGAGACTAAACTAATTTCTCTGTTTCACTGTCTGCATAATGGATTCTAACCAGGTTAGCTATTTCGCCACATGTGCCTGTCTCAGCGATAGGCGTCGATTTTCGTCCTTCTTTCGAACGATTCCAAGCGATTACTACCAGGCTAAAGCCTTGGCGCAACTTGTCAGGCGGTTTGGATGGACTTGGATTGGAACAGTATGGAGCGACAACGATTATGGCAACTTTGGGATGCAGGCCTTCTCTGAGGCGGTTCAGGAGTTTGGCGTTTGCATTGCTTTCTCCGAGTCTTTTCACAGGACATATTCGCGAGAAAGATTACTTCATGTTACCCGCATTATACAAACGGCGTCTACAAAAGTCGTGGTGGCTTTTCTCGCTCAAGGCGATATGACCATTCTATTGAAAGAAGTTGTTCGACAAAATATTTCTGGCATCCAGTGGGTAGGGAGTGAGGCTTGGATCGCCACTTCGCTTCTTTCTCCAGAGGAGAACAAGAAGTTCGTTACGGGTGCTATTGGAATCGCAATACGTAACGTGAATATCCCGGGGTTCAAAGACTTCTTAACCAGCCTTCATCCATCTGCGTATCCTGGTAATGTGTTAATTGAAGAATTATGGGAAAAGACCTTCGGCTGTAGCCTGAAAAGATTCGAGAATATCACAGGTAGCACAACGCCTACAGTACAGCCTCATCAATGTGCAGGAACGGAGAGCCTAAAGACTGTGTCTAACACCTACACAGAGGTTTCTCAACTGAGGGTGACCAACAAAGTTTATGAAGCGACCTATGCTATAGCCCATGCACTTCACAATATGTTTTCGTGCAAGAGTGGTGAAGGTCCATTTGGGAATCAGTCTTGTGCAAGCATTTCAAATTTTGAGCCATGGCAGGTACGTGGAACTGACCTAATTATTCTAAAGCAGTCCAGTTAAATTTCTATGCTCATACAATATGTTGGTTGTCAGATGTCAGGTTGTATCATCTGTGTCTTCCTCTGATAGGTTTTGCATTACATGCAATCGCTAAATTTCACAACTCGCCTCGGGGAAAGAGTAAATTTCGACGAAAATGGAGACTCGTTGGCTACGTATGATATTGTCAACTGGCAGGTGAATAGCAAGGGGAATGCCGCTGTTTTGATCGTTGGACATTATGACCGTTCCGCACCATCAGGCCAGCAAATCATGATAAATGAAGGTTCTATTGTTTGGATTGGTGGTCGTAGAGAGGTAATGCATGGAAATCTGTCCGCTGTGTTAAGAAATTCAATTTGAAGCATCAATGCCAACTTTCTTTCTGTAATATAGCAACGTGGTTGGTGAAGAAATTTAACAAAATAATTACACACTGTCCCCCAGTTACTAACGACCAAATTACGAACAATTCTACACAAGAACAAGTACCAAAAACAATATTATATTTAAACATCCTACGAATCCAAATTTGTTCTTAGGCAGTCTGTCTATCTATCCATCCATCTTCTATACATACATCTCTCTTTCACTCCAATTTTAGAAATTGCTGTTACCAGCCATATGCTTTCGTCGCCGGTAATTATCATCAAAAATGCGTTTATATTTCTGCGAAATACTGGCGGAAATTTCGCAATAATAATTTATCCTAACAACACCATGCATGTATGTTCACCCATCGCATAGAACATCAGAGTGCTTGATTTAGACAACAACACAACAGGCCTTTTGTTCCAATCCCTCGGTGCAGACCCAGATACAAACCAAATATTGCCGCCTATTCCCCCATTTGATCGATATTCCCCTGATCCTTTCTCCTGCATATAATTGTCCAAGTACCTTCTACAAATTGTTATTGCACCTGCCTCAACCAGTTCTTCCAGAAGCTAGATCCATGTACCCAATATGCTGTGTGTGAAGAAGTTGCCACTCGAATCAGTCCTTTAAATCTTTCCCCTCTCAAACCCAATGCCATCTCGCTTTTGATTCTATCTCGTTGAAAGTTCATTCAAAAAGAAAATGCAGTAATATAACACCACTATTTGCTCCGAGGTCCCCCGGGCCGTTTGTTCGAACAGCTGTTCCCCTGGAACAAGAAAGGCAGCTCGTAAGGGACAGCCGATTTGTTGCTTTGATTGCATTCCTTGCGCGGAGGGGGCGATCAGTAACACAACAGGTATGGACAAGAAATATTTTCATTGCTAACGTGTTTTCAAGAATCTGCAGTCCACTTTTTAAATCACCTTTCACTTCCCTCCTTCAAGATTCAATTGAATGCATGAGGTGCCCCAAAGATTCCTGGTCCAACGACCGGCAAGACAAATGCATACAGAAGCAGCTTGACTTTCTTTCCTTTGCCGAAGTGATGGGGATCGTTCTGACGACCTTGGCGCTGATCGGAAGTTGCATCACTGCCACGGTAGGTGGCATTTTCGTGCTTCACAAAGACACTCCGATCGTGAAGGCCAACAATTCGGAGCTCAGCTTCCTTCTTCTCCTCGCACTGAGCCTGTGCTTCCTCTGTTCAATCACATTCATTGGCGAGCCGTCCGCGTGGTCCTGTATGTTACGCCACACCATGTTTGGTATTACTTTCGTCCTTTGTGTCTCCTGTGTTTTGGGCAAGACGATTGTTGTGGTGATGGCATTTCAGGCAAAACAACCCAGCAATAATGTGGCCAAGAGGTTTGGTCCCCGACAACAACGCCTGACTGTGTTTCTTCTTACACTGTTACAATGCATAATATGTACCGTCTGGCTCATCAAATCACCACCCTTCCCTGTCAAAAACATGGCCTATTCGAAAGAAGTAATCCTTCTGGAATGTGACGTGGGATCGGATGTAGCATTTTACTGCGTTCTGGGTTACATTGGCTGCCTGTCATTGGTTTGCTTTGCCGTTGCCTTTTTGGCACGAAATTTGCCGGACAATTTCAACGAGGCGAAATATATCACATTTAGCATGTTAATTTTCTGCGCTGTTTGGATATCTTTCATTCCAGCTTATGTCAGTTCTCCCGGGAAATTCACTGTGGCCGTGGAAGTGTTCGCAATTTTGGCTTCCAGTTTCGGCTTACTTTTCTGTATCTTTGCACCAAAATGTTACATCATATTGCTGAAGCCGGAGAGAAATACAAAGAAGCATTTAATGGGAAAGGTGTGTTCGTAAATCGTGAAGAAGCATTGACAGTAGTTTACTGATAATGGTTCATAATTTTTTTCATGTACCAAAAGGCACTGAAAAACCTGTCTATCATACTCTTTATAAGGATCACTTAATAAAAGTGTGCAATGAGGTAGAACAATATACTGCAATGAAAATGCACAATATTCAAAATCTGCCGAGAAAGTGCAGTGCTGGTAAAGAATAAAATGCAATATCATAACAATGGGAATATGCGGCTGTGGAGTAAATTTGTTGGCAAAGTGTACTTGTATTATAATATTATATCCGTGTTATTTATTTTGCATTCTTCGAAATTACTGGCATCGTGAATTTTAAATGGGAATATTGATGATTTTTTTTGATGCACTCATTTTGCACTGTACAAGAAGATATGTTTAATTCATTCCCTATCAGTATGCATCCCCTATTTGCTTATCAATTGGTGGGTCCGTGATTCATATATTGCGAACGTATTTCACTGTCTGAAAGGGAATGAAATTATCGCGAGCAGAAGCATTCGAAATATATTAGCTTTTACATTATTCAGTGTAAAGTGCAATCTGTTCCTCTGATGTCGGAATAAAAATGAATCTCTCAATGAGAAAAATAAACTATGCAGGTCCCATGGTGTTTGAATAATTTCAGTTTTGAATACCGCCCATCTCCCCTTCATTATTTCGCAATTCATTTTGTAGTGAGAAATTCACATCGTCTTTGCCAATATGAATTTGGCTTAAAAGCCACCCTTTTCTCAATTAGTCCAATATCTGTGATATTCAACACTCGTAGATACAGAACTTGTTTAATCTATATGCAGTCATGGAGTTAGAGAACATTGTAGCACAGATCCAGACGAATTCGCCATCAAATCCGTGGCAATGTATTCCTCTGCCTGGTCACATTGACGTGCACCCGGACCTCTTCCATTCATGTAAATATTTAAATTTCTATCAAATGTTGAAATTGAATCTGCATCCACCACTTTTGCTGGCAACTTGTTCCAAACTCTCACCACCCTCTGTGCGAGTCTGTGGTGGCCAGTGCTATCATGTTTGCTGTTGTGTGCTGGGGCAGCAGGCTGAGAGTAGCAGACACCAAAAGAATCAACAAACTCATTCGTAAGGCCAGTGACGTTGTGGGGGTGTAGCTGGACTCTCTGACGGTGATGTCTGAAAAGAGGATGTTGTTCAAGTCGCGTGCCATCTTGGAGAATGTCTCCCATCCACTTCATAATGTACTTGTAAGGCACAGGAGTACGTTCAGCCAGAGACTCATTCCACCAAGATGCAACACTGAGCGTCATAGGAAGTCAATCCTGTCTGTGGCCATCAAACTTTAGAACTCATTCCTCGGAGTGTCAGTCACCCTGAGCCAATAAGCTGGACCTGGACTTATTTCCATTTGGAATATTTTACTTAATATCTAATTATTATGGTTTTGTATTGCTATACTTCTACACTATTCTTGGTTGGTGCGACTGTAACACAACCCAATTTCCCTCGGGATCAATAAAGCATGTCTGTCTGTCTGAAGACATTTCCCCGATGTTCTCCTTAAACAATTCACCTTTCACCCTCCACCCATCATCTCAAATTCTAGTCTCTGCCGACTCTTATCGATATGCAATCGGACCATATCCCTCCATAATCCGTCCATCCATGTACCTCCACATGTTCTGTTAAATGTTGACATCGACCCCGCACCAACCCGGATCAAAACGCATCCACCATTTGCGATGCCTCTTGTTCTACACTTTTGCCACAAGCTGAATATTGAAAGCCCTCCCCTTATGTCCTGCTTAAGTCGCCCTTAAACATTTAACACTCCGCATTAAGGAGCTGGAGCTGGAACAAGATGAACTTTGGATCATTTGGGAGGCTGAGAAGGTTATAGGTTCGACATATAGAGAAGTAGTTATGCCTCAAGTACAAGAGATAGGAGACTGGGTAACAGTCAGGTAGGAGAATGGAGCTGAATAGCCTGTCGAGAGTACTAATGTAGCCACCACCACCACTGTAAGTGTACCAATTTGAATACCATTGTGGGAATGATCTAATAGAGGAAAGTCACGGTGGTCAGGGATCTGGACTGAGTTTGGTTCTATGGCTCTGAATGGAACAGAGGAAAATAGGTGATCTGTGGTGATAGCAGATTTGTTAGTTGATGGATCAGAAAGGAGTTTCTGTGTACGAGGACGAGATTTCCGGTTGGTATGCTCCCCCCTCGGGTGCTAGGGTCTGGGACATTTCGGAACGATTCGACAGCATTCCTACGTGGACAAGTGAGCATCGAGATGTCGTGGTTTATAAAATAAGTAGGAAGAGAGACGGTTTTCTGCTAAGTGAGTTCAGGGACTAAAGTCCTCAGTTAAAGCACAGGACTTGCAGGGTTGTGATCTGAGGATTCCTGCCCATGCCAGCTGCTGGTGAGGCTAGAATTAGCAAGATCATACAGTTTACTAAGTGGCTGAGAAGTTGGTGTACGATGAAAGTCTGTCAGAATTTTGGATTATTAGTCTCTCTTCCAAGGAATGTGGGACCTGTACCGAGCACATGTTTTTCACCTGAATTGGGGGGGGGGGGGGATTGAAATGCTAGCACGAAGATTCTCTGGTGACACACGGTGAGGGTTTAAACTAATGTTGCTGGGAAAAGGGTCAGAACGGCAGTACAGACGTGAAGACGGTGTAGGGAGAGACGTTGTTGAAATTTCAGAAAAAGTCAGGGATCGAGGACTTCCGGTAAGATGGGGATTGCTTAGCTGCTCCGAACTTTTGTTCCGTTACTGTCGCTACCTTTGCACTAAATGTCTCCATTTTTTAAAGCTTAGTTAGGAATTATTTCGGTATCTTTTACTTGCCTGTGAATATATCTAACCTACAATGCCTAGCAAGAGTTCTAAATCCGGGAGAAAATAAACTATGACCTCGTCGGACGTGACGATGGAGGCGCTTGAAAATCTCCGAGACGAAATCTTAAAGGAACTTAAAACCGCTTTCAAACAGTTAGAAGAGAAACTGGATCGCATCAACGATAAAGTGGACAAACATGCTGAACACTTATCTCGCATCGATTCGACTTCTGAAGCTTTAGAAAGTCGGGTTCGATACTTCGAGACTCTCTGTTCCAGCTTAGAGGAAAAATCCAACAAATTTCTTTCCAAAATGGTGGATCTCGAAAATCGCAGCAGACGCTGCAACATCAGAATTCTGGGATTACCAGAGGCAACTGAGAAGGGGTCAACCGTGAAGTTTTTCGCCGAGTTTCTCTGTGAGGTATTCGGGAAAGATTTCCTTCCGAAGCCGCCCGAGCTCGAACGGGCACACAGAGTTTACGTTCCCCCTGAAATTCTGGGCTCCCGCCCGCGACCAGTAATCTTGTGTTTCCATCGATGCCAGGTAAAACACAGTCTGATTGTGGAGGCACGTCGCAGAGGCTCTTTTTCTTTCCAGGATACAACCATTCGCTTTGTGGAAGATTTTGCACCCCAGACCTTAAAGAAGCGCGCTGAGTATAAAGGCGTAATGAAAGTGCTTTTTGATCGTGGTTTCAAACCTTCCTTTCGTAACCTTGCTGACCTAAGAATCAAGTTTTATACCGGGGTATTCAAGTGGTTCAAATCAGCGAGGGAAGCTGAAGCGTCTGGGGCAAGTCTTCCGGCTATCCAGTCATCTTCGGAATCTGATCGGACCTCCTAAAATGGTGGATAAGTACTCCTCGTAGTAAAACTACTTTCTCTAGACTCGGAATTCACTTGAATCACTCAGACATTAATCTCTGAAACTCTAAATGCTGTTGACAATCTCTCCCAGGATTTGGTGTGTGTGTAATCTATTTTTACCTCTGTATAACTTTACCTACAGAGTTCTACAACTAATTCTAACTTGTTTTGGAGGTTCGAAGTCTTTAGTGAAGGCCTCCCTGTTTGTCGGTTCACAGTTCAACTGCTGATTTATTTTTCCTCTGTTTTAAATATTTATTTATTTTATCTTTTTCTTTTCTTCACCCCCTTTTTTTCCATTCTCTAAATTTTTTTTCTCTCCCTTCTCGGTAAATGGTTGATAATTACTCGTCTTGAATTGATAATTTTCCCCTTCCTCTTTTTTTTCTTTTTCCTTCTTACCTTTTTTTTCCCCTTTCTCTTACTTTATTCTTCTATAATATTTCGCGGGTAGGTTAGTTTTGGTTTTCTTCCGATTTTCTCTGTATTAAGTTGTATATTTCGGCAGAAGGTGTTCTAATCTGTAGTTGTGTTTTCTAGTGCATAAACTAGTTACTGTTTGTTATAGCATTTATACGGAACTGCTGTCAATGACACAGATCTGGAAGTTGTATTTGGGTTAATTTTTTTGGTAGAGCTAGCTACTTGTTTTGGTAGCCGTCTAGTTTTGGGTTGTGTGGGTGGGGTGAATTTTCCAGTTCCAACATTTCTTTATTGTTTAGGACATGTTTATATTTTGACCTTACGAATCTATGTTTACATCTCTGCTCCCAGACTGCTATTGTACCGCTTGATTTTTTATATGCCTGCTGCCTTTTATGCATTAGTAATTGAGAATGGCTAGTGCACTTAAATTTGTGAGCTGGAATGTAAAGGGACTGAACCACCCTGTTAAAAGGAGGAAGGTATTCTCACATATTAAACAACTCAAAGCTGACTTTGCTTTCCTCCAAGAAACTCATATTCGTTGTTTTGATAACTCCCGGCTTCTGTCAAAGTGGGCGGGTCAGCATTTTCATTCATCCTTTGCCGCTAAAGCTAGGGGAGTCTCCATTCTTATTAACTCAAATATTCCTTTTGAACTCCATAATAAAATATCGGACACAAATGGCCGTTTTATTATTGTTTCTGGTAAACTATATAACACTAAAGTTGCACTAGCAAATCTGTATGCCCCCAACTTTGATCATGTTAACTTTTTTGAACGGTTTTTTTCCTCACTACCAGACTTAAACTCATACTCTCTTATATTGGTTGGTGACTTTAACTGTTGGTTGGATCCTAAACTGGACCGATCGTCCTCTGTTACCAGATCACCTACCAAATCTGCCTTAGCTATTCAGTCGTTTCTCTCTAATTTTGGTATCTCTGATATATGGCGTTTCCTCCATCCTACGGAGAGAGATTATTCCTTTTTCTCACATGTTCACCATACCTTCACTAGAATTGACTATTTCCTACTCGATAACCAACTTATCCCATTTGCCCACACTTGTGACTATCAGAGTATACTGATTTCTGACCATGCCCCCAATTACCCTCTCTCTGAACTTTCCCGGTCTCCCTCAGAGGAACAAACACTGGCGGTTCGATTCAACTTTATTATCGGATGATGATTTCGTAAAATTTATTAAAGACCAGATAACCTTCTATTTTAACACTAATACATCACCTGAAGTGCCATCCCAGATTGTCTGGGATGCCATGAAAGCATATTTGAGGGGTCAAATAATCTCTTACACAGCAAATCTCAATAGAAGATCCCGTGCAGATCGAGCAGACCTCATTAACCAGATTAAAGATGTGGATCAATTATATGCCCAAACTAAGAACCCTGAATTATACAAGAAGCGCGTTGAACTCCAAACTAAATTTAACCTTCTGTCCACTCAACCTGTCGAACGCCAACTTCTCGAAAGCAAGAGCCGCTTTTACATTCATGGGGATAAGTCTAGTAAATTCCTAGCCAATCAGCTGAGGCGTTCCAAAGCCAAACAACATATTACAAAGATCCGGAAGGAGAACGGAGACTTTACATCGGATCATTTAGAAATTAATGACGCATTTAAAAATTTTTATTCTCGGCTTTATTCCTCTGAATCCCTGAATGACAATATCTCTGTGGATCAATTTTTGCAGAATCTGAATATCCCCTCACTTTCATCTGATTTCAAAGCCAAACTCAATGCGCCTATATCACTAGAAGAAATATATTTTGCAATTTCTGCACTGTCCTCAGGGAAATCTCCTGGACCTGATGGGTTCCCTGTGGAATTTTATAAATCATTCTCCTCACTTCTCTCTCCTCAGTTACTTTCAGTATTATCTGACTCGTTTAATTACGGCAAATTGCCACCCTCTTTCAATGAGGCATCTATTATTCTTCTTTTAAAAAAGGGCAAAGACCCAACAGAGTGTTCCTCGTACAGGCCGATCTCCCTGCTCAATGTTGATGTAAAGATCTTAGCTAAAGTGTTGGCTCATAGATTAGAAACCGTTATTCCCTCCATTATCTCTGATGACCAAACAGGCTTTATGAAAAACCGTCTCCCTTTTTTTAACATTCGGCGTCTATTTAATATTTTATACTCAGTTCCAACTGAGACTCCTGAATGTGTTATCTCCCTTGATGCAGAGAAAGCATTTGATCGTATAGAGTGGAACTACCTTTTTGCAGTCTTAGAAAAATTTGACCTCGGCCATAGTTTCATCTCTTGGATCCAATTGCTGTACCTGTGTCCTACTGCTTCTGTTCTAACTAACTTTCAGAAATCCCAAGTATTCAATCTCAAACGTGGCACCCGTCAAGGATGCCCCTTAAGTCCCTTTCTCTTTGATTTGGCTATAGAACCTCTGGCGATAGCATTTCGAAAATGTCCTGAACTGACCGGGATTTGGAGAGGGGGTGTTGAGCATAAAGTCTCTCTCTATGCTGATGACTTATTACTCTTTCTCTCATATCCGTCTACATCCTTACCTCTAATGTTTTCACTTCTTGACCAGTTTAGCCAGATCTCTGGCTATAAACTCAACTTACATAAGAGTGAACTTTTCCCAATTAATAAAGAAGCACAAGAACTAATATTTCGTGATCTCCCTTTTAAAGTAGTCCATAATCAATTTACTTATCTTGGAATTACAGTCACAAGGAAGTTTAAAGATCTCTTTCGTGAAAACTTTGTCAATCTTTCATATGCTACAAAACAGAGTCTGGTACAATGGTCACCTCTATCTATGTCCTTGGTACGTCGTATCAATGTTGTCAGAATGTATGTTCTCCCCAAATTTTTATACTTATTTCAATCTATCCCAATTTTTATTCCTAAATCTTTTTTTTTTGATTCCTTAGACTCTATTATGTTGTCATATCTGTAGCAGAATAAGCGCTCTAGAATTAATAAAATCCACCTCCAAAAATCTAAAAAAGAGGGCGGCATGGCTTTACCTAACTTTCGCTTATATTACTGGGCAGCTAATATACGTTGTGCTGCCTTCTTGTCTTTCTTCCACGGTCAACCTGAGTGCCCTAACTGGGTGGCAATGGAGTTGAGCTCCACTAAAGAATTATCTATATCTACACTTCTTGGCTCTGCACTCCCTAGCAGTCTGCCCAGATCAATAGCTAATCCTCTGGTTAGACACACTTTGCGTATATGGGCTCAGTTCAGGAAATGCTATGGTTTCCAGGGGTTTTCCGTTTCTAGCCCTGTCGCACATAATCACCTTTTTTTACCTACCACGTTCGATTCAGCATTCCATGTTTGGTACAGGAAGGGCATTAGACATTTTGAAGATCTCTTCATTGATAATCGCTTCGCTTCTTTTCAACAGCTCTCTGTTAAGTTCAACCTGCCTAACGCTCACTTTTTCAGATATCTCCAAATCCGACACTTTACTGCTCCTTTAATTCCTAACTTTCCTGAAATGCCTGCGAAAAATGCTATGGACCTATTTCTTTCCATTAATCCACTAGGTAAAGGTTTAATTTCAATTATCCAAGATAAACTAGCAGCCTTACGACGGGCCCCTGTGGATAAAATTAAAATGACCTGGGAGCAGGATTTAAATATCTCCTTATCCGAGGAGAGCTGGGACTCAGTTCTCAAATCGGTTAACTCAACCTCTCTTTGTGCTCGCCATTGTCTCTTACAGTTTAAGATTGTTCATAGAGCCCATATGTCTAAATCTAAACTATCTCGATTCTACCTTGGCATTAGTCCGCTCTGTGATAAATGCAAGAGGGGCGTGGCCTCTCTCATCCATATGTACTGGTTCTGTCCTAGCTTGGAGAAATTCTGGAAAGATGTCTTCACTACGTTATCGGGTATTCTGAATCAGCACCTAGAACCTAACCCCTTAATTGCTCTGTTCGGTTTTTGGGGCGAGACAGATTTATGTCTGGGTCCGACCAAATGCCGAATACTATCCTTTGCCTCTCTCCTGGCGAGACGCTTGATCCTGCTTAGATGGAGAGATGTTGCCCCGCCCACTCATGCGCAATGGCTTAACGACATTATGGCCTGCTTGGACCTCGAAAAAATTCATTATTCAGTTCTCAATTCGGATTTAAAGTTCCATAAGGTCTGGGGGCCTTTTATCGATTACTTTCATAACCTTCCTCTTGACTAGGGTTTTTTTTTTCTTTTCGGTCCCTTGCTTTCAGCTCCCTTTTTTTTCCTGGTAGTAGGCATTATTATCCTCTGTTGCTAAGTGTATTCACAGTCTGGGAGTTTGACTGTCCGGACTTATACTCTCTATATTGTGTGGTGGTTGGTCTGGAATTGTTGTTTTTTTCTTGTGTTGTGGGGTTTGGGGAGGACACTAAGCTCACTTGTCTTTAATTTAGGTGCTTTTTTTGTTAAATTCTCTTCCTTTGTAGTATATTGGTATTGTATGCTTAACCTTGCTCTGTATTAATGCTCCTCATTGGGATTTGGGGTTTTTAATTTTGTAAAATATTTTGAAAAACTGTTAAAAAAATTTAAAAAAAATGTCAGGGATCAAAGGTTTGAGCATGGTGAGACAAATGTACTGATCTGCGTACATTGCAAATCGGGAGTACTGTAGGAAAGGAAGATTGGCTCAAGCATCGATCAATACTTGGAATCATGATATTTTCAACATTAGTAAAACTTGGTTGCAGGCAGGTCAGGATTGGTAGTTCAATATTACGAGGTTCCGTCGTTTTAGACACCATAAAATGGAAGGGATTAAAGGAGGAGGGAAGTTCAGAGAAAATGTCGCGGCAGTGCTCAGTCATTGTGGAACGCAGAACCTGTCTTGCGAGGCTTTAAGGGTGGAACTGAGGAATGAGGAATATCTAACCCTGTTAATAGGGCTATATTATAGACCACCTAATATTCTGCGGGATTTTTATGAACAGATCTATAGACAGAAAGAAATAAAAGGTTGTTATAACAGGTGCTTTTTCACTTTCCACCTATTGACTTGTATTCCCATACTCGGAAAGGACTATGTGGCATTGAGTTTATCAAATGTGTTTAGGGAAGTTTCCTTAATAAGTACATAGAAGTCCCAAAGAGAGTGATTGCGGTACCTGATCTGCTATTAGGGAATGATCAGCAGGTGGCAAAAGTTTATGTCGGTTAACACTTTGAATCTAGCGTTTATAATTACATTAGTTTCAACGTAAATGAGGAAAATGATAGGTCGGTTGAGATTCTAAATCGAAGAAAGGCCAATTCTCATGGTATTAGAAAGGAACTGGCAAGTGTGAATTGAGACAGGCTGTTTTTTGGCAAATGTGTATTTGGATAATGGGAAGGTTTTATCCTGAAATTCTGAGAGTAAACACCTTGGATGTGCCTGTCAGAATAAGAAGTAAAGATAACAGGTTTAATGAACATTGACTTTCAGGGAGGATTTAAGCTCTGCTTAAGTAACAGAACGAAGTGCAGAGCAGGTATAGGTAGGCAGAAACAAGTAAGGAAGTGATAGATTATAGAAGCTAGAAGAGAACAGTTAAGAAATAAATCAGAAATGTTAAAAGATGACATGAAGTTGCCCTAGCAGAAAATGTGGAGAAGTGTCCAAATCGTTTCTACAGATATATTAAGAGCAGAAGGATTGCAAGGGACAAAATTGATCCTCTGGGCCATCAGAATGGTAATCTATGAGTGGAGCCAAAACAGATGGTACACTTGGGAGAAGGCCACTGTGTGTATAGAAGCGAGGTACCACAGCTACGAAGTCATGGACCAAATGCAGAACACACCGGTGGAGATGTTTGCTGTCTGGTGGCAAATTTGGGTGGGCATATCTACTGCTGATGATAATGTGTCCCTTGGACATTGAGGTAGGCAAATACAGAAATTGCAAGGGCCCTCGCAGATGTATGTGAATGATCCTTAGCGACAGGTGAAGTACCGCATTATTGGAAAATAGTTTATTTTGTTCTGCTGTTTCAGAAAAGCTGTAAAAATAAACCGGAAAATTTTAGGCCAGTGAGCCTGACATAAATAGTGAGAAAATTATTGAAAGATACAGGTCATTTATAAAAACACAAAGATGAAGGGGTCACAGAACAGTTCCGTGCGGACAATCAATAATCACCAACTGAAATCCATATACACTGCATTTGATTGCTCTGCCTTCCGCACTGTTTTGTTACATCCCCAAATAATTCAATCATGCTCGTACGGCACCAGCTGTCCATCACAAAGCCATACTGAATATCCCCAATCAGATTATGTCTCTCTGAATTGTCCTCTTTCCTGCCTGTCAGGATCTTCTTCAACAACTTGTCCACCATTAAAGTCGACTCATTGGTCTATAATTTCCTCGTTTATCTCTTTTCCCTTCCTTGAAGAAGGCAACGGCATTTGTAAACCTCAAATCCTCCGGTACTTCACGTTGCCCTACTGATGCCGCAACGGTCATTGCAATGTACATCCTGTCCATTCCAGGTGACGTATCTAGCATAATGTCTTTTCAAAACTCCAGCACATCCTTTTTCTTAATATCCATATGCTCATGCGTTTGACTCCACTCTAAGTCACCATAGAAACATAGAAAACATACAACACAATTCAGGTCCTTTGGCCCACAAAGCTGTACCGAACATGCTCCTACCTTAGAACTACTTAGGCTTTACCCACAGCCTTCTGTTATTCTAAGCTCCATGAAGTCATCCAGGAGTCTCTTAAAATACCCTATCCTTCCGCCTGTACCACCGCCGCCGGCAGCCCATTCCACCCACTCACCACTGTCTATGCCCTCTCGTGCTAGCCATTTCAGCCCTGGGGGAAAGCCTCTGACTATCCACACGATCAATGCCTCTCATTATCTTGTGCACCTCTATCAAGTCAACTCTCATCCTCCGTCGCTCCAAGGAGAAAAGGCCGAGTTCACTCGACACATTCTCATAAGTCATGCTCCTCAATACAGGCAACATCATTGTAAATTTCCTCTGTACCCCTTCTATGGTTTCCACGTCCTTCCTATAGTGAGGCGACCAGAACTGAGCACAGTATTGCATGTAAGGTCTGACCAGTTTCCAATATAGCTGCAACATTACCTCTCGACTCTTACACTCAATCCCACGATTGATGAAGGGTAATACACCGTATGACTTCTTAACCACAGGGTCAAACTGCGCAGCAGACTTGACTGTCCTATGGACTCCGACCCCAAGATCCCTCTGTTCCTCCACTCTGCCAAGAGTCTTACCATTAATGCTATACTCTGCCATCATATTTGACATACCAAAATGAACCAGCTCACACGTATCTTGGCTGAACTCCATCTGCCACTTCTCAGCCCAGTTTTGCATCATATCTATGTCCCGTTTTAACCAATGAAGGCTTCCACAATATTCACAAAACCAGCAACCTTCGTGTCATCGGCAAATTTACTAACCTATTACCTCACTTCACCACCTAGGTAATTTACAGAAGTCACAAAGAGTAGGGGCACCAGAACAGATCCCTAAGGCATTCCACTGGTCACTGTCACCATGTAGAATATGACCCGTATACAACCACTCTTCGCCCTCTGTGGGCAAGCCAGTTCTGCATGCAAACAGCAATGTCCCTTCGGATCCCATGCCTCCTTACTTTGCCAATAAGGTTTGCATGGGGCACCTTATCAAGTGCCTTGTTAAAATTAATATACACGGTATCTACGGCCCGAACTTCATCAATGTGCTCAGTCACATCCTCAAAAAATTCAATGTCTCGTAAGGCACGACCTGCCTTTGACAAAGCCATGCTGACTATGTTATCATATTATACCTCTCCAAATGTTCATACATTCTGCTTCTCAGGAGTTTCTTCATCAACTTCCTAACCACTGAAGTAATACTCATTGGCCGAGAATATCCTGAGCTATCCCTACTCCCTTTCTTGAATAAAGGCACAAAATCAGCAACCCACAAATCCTCCGGAACTTCTCCCATCCTCATTGATGTTGCAAAGATCGTTGACAGAGGCTCAGTAATCTCCTTCCTCGCTTCTCACTGTAGCCTGGGGTACATCCCTTCTTGTCCCGGCGACTTATTCAACTTGATGTTTTACAAAAGGTCCAGCACATTCTCTTTCTTACTATCTGCATTCTCAAGCTTTTCAGTGCACTGCAAGTCATCCCTACAATCGTCAAGTTCCTTTTCCGTCGCGAATACTGAAGCAAAGTATTAATTCAGTACCTCGGCTATTTCCTCCGGTTCTATACACACTTTTCCACTGTCACACTTGATTGGTCCTATTCTTCCACGTCTTATTCTCATGCTGTTCACATACATGAAGAAGGCCTTGAGGTTTTTCTAAATTCTGTCCGCCA
This sequence comes from Hemitrygon akajei, assembly GCF_048418815.1. NCBI lineage: Eukaryota > Metazoa > Chordata > Chondrichthyes > Myliobatiformes > Dasyatidae > Hemitrygon > Hemitrygon akajei. The sequence goes on from NC_133126.1 coordinate 193,561,979, forward strand.
AGGCCCCTTATAGCTCTTTTAATATCATCTTTAAGCTCCTTCCTGCTTGCATTGTAATCTTCTAGATTCATATCATTACCTAGTTTTTTGAACCTTTCGTAAGCTCTTCTTTTCTTCTTAGATTTACAAAAGCCTTTCTGAACAACGGATCTGACACCCTACCATTCTTTCCATCTCTCGTTAGAACGTACCTACTCTGAGTTCTATTCAAATATCCCCTGAACTTTTGCCACATTTCTTCGGTATTTTACCCTGAGAACATCTGTTTCTAATTTATGCTTCCACTTTCCTGCATGATAGCCTCATAATTCCCTTTACCCCAATTTAACGTTTCCCTAACTTGTCTTTTCCTATCCCTCACCAATGCTGCGGTAAAAGAGATAGAATTGTGATCACTAGCTCCAACATGCTTTCCCACAAAGAGACCTGACACCTGACCAGGTTTATTTCCCAATACCAGATCAAGTACAACATCTCCTCTTGTAGGCTTATCTACATGTTGTGTCAAGAAACTTTCCTGAACACACATAACAAACTCTACCCCAAATAATCCCCTCACTCTGGTGAGATGCCAATCAATGTTTGGGAAATTAAAATCTCCCAGCACGACACCTCTTTTATTATTACTCCTTTCCAGAATCTGTCTCCCTATCTGCTCCTTGATGTTCCTGTTACTATTGGGTAGTGTATGGAAACACCCAGTGGAGTTATTGACCCTTTCTGTTCCTAACCTCAACCCAGAGAGACTCCGTAGACAACTCCTCCATGACTTCTTACTTTTCCGCAGCCGTGACACTATCCCTGATCAACAATGTTACACCCTCACCTCTTTTGCCCCCTTCTCTATCCTTTCTGAAACATCTAAGGCCTGGCACTTGAAGTAGCCATTCCTGCCCATGCACTATCCAAGTCTCTGTAATGACCACAACATCATAGCTCCAGATGCTGATTCACACTCTAAGCAAATCGGCTTTACTTATGATACTTCTGGCATTTAAAATAAATCAAACCATCGGACTGAGCGCATCCCTTCTCTATGACCTGCCTATCCTTTCTTTCGCACTGTCTCCAAACTTACTCTATTTGTCAGCCTGCCTTCCTTTCCTCCCTTAATTCAGGTCGGTTCCACTCCCCAGCAATTCTAGTTTAAACTCTCGCCAATAGCCTCTGCAAATCATCCCGCCAGGATATTGGTCCACGTGGGATTCAAGTGCAACCCGCTTTTTTTGTACAGGTCACAGCCGCCCCAGAAGAGGTCCCAATGATCCAGAAATCTGAATCCCTGCCCCCTGCTCTAATCCCTCAGCTACGCATTGGTCCTACACCTCATTCTATTCCTATACTCAGTGTCACGTGGCACAGGCAGTAATCCTGAGATTACTACCCTTGAGGTCCTGCTTCTCAACTTCTTTCCTAACTCTCTGCAGTCTTTTTTTCATGCCCCCCCCCCCCTTTTCCTACTAATGTCATTGGTACCAATGTGCACCACGTCCTCTTGCTGTTCTTCCCACTTCAAGATATTGTGGACGCGATCAGATACATCCCGGTCGCTGTCACCTGGGAGGCAAACTATCAACCGCGTTGCTCTGCTGCGTCCACAGAATTGTCTATTTTAACCCTAACTATAGAGTCTTCTATTAACGCTGCCCTCTTCTTCCGTTCCCTACTCCTCAGAGTCACAGTGCAAGAGGCTACTGTTTCCTCCATCTATAGGTGATACCCTCAGCAGCACTCAAATTGGAGTACTTATTGTTAAGGGGGGCAGACACATGGGTGCTCTACACTACCTTACGCCCTCCCTTCTCTCTGCTGACGGTCACCCAGTTATCTGTGTCCTGTGTCCCCGGGATGCATACCTGCCTGTAGCTCCTGTCTTCACCTCCATACGCTTCTGAACAAGCCGAAGGCCTTCGAGCTGCATCACCAGTTCCCCAACTCGGTCTCTAAGGAGCTGCAGCTCAATGTACCTGGCGCAGATGTGGCCATTAGAGAGATTGGAAATCTTCCGGACATCCCATATCTGACACCCAGAACCTAAGAAATTTCTTCGCGGTACAATTGATTGCATACTGACTGGCTGCATCACTGCCTTGTATGGGAATGGTACATTCCTTAATTATAGGATTCTGCAGATAGTGGTACGGACATGTTAGCACACCTGTAGTTGAGAACATGCCATGATTCAGCACATTTACAAAGACAGTGTGAAAAAGGCACCGAAGGATCACTGGGGACGCTAGTCACTCCAACCACAAGGTATTCCAGGTGTAATCTTCCAGGGAACGGTACCGCAGCATTAAAGCCAGGTCTAATAGGCTCCGTCACCGCTTCTTCCAGCAGGCCATCAGATTGATTAACTCACGATGATTTATGTGTATTGCTATGTCATATTGATTGGTCTACTTATTATAAAGTATTATAAATCACTCGAATTACACATTGCACATTTAGACGGAGACGTGACGCAAAGATTTTTACTCCTCATGAATGTATGTGAAGAATGTAAGAAATAAAGTCAATTCAATGCTATTCAATTCAGAACAAAAAACTGGCCTCACAGTCATTTTCTAATGCCCCGAGCCCTGTCAAACACTTGTTTTTTTTTAAAAAAAACTATTCTCCCTGACTTGTGCGAAGTTCTCTCTCTTTCGAATTGATTGGTCCGCCGCCGTTAGAGGTTGAGAAATTACGAGCATTTAGAGAAGCATATTCTGATGACAAGTTGTTAGCCTGGCTTTCTGAAGGAAAGATCCTACTCAACAGCTTCGTTGAATTCTCAGAGAATGTGACACCAGATTGATGAAGTTAGGGTTGTGGATGTGCTGTATACAGTCTTGACAAAACATAAGATATCGAGGTGGAATTTGGTTATTCGGCCCATTGAGTCTGGTTCGCCATTTCATCATGGCTGATCCTTTTCCCTCTCAGCCCCAATCACCTACCTTCGCCTAGTATCCCTTCATGCCTTTTCTAAACACGAACCTATGAAGCTCTGCCTTAACTATACCCAATGTCTTGGCCTCTACAGCCGCCAGTGGCAACGATTTCCACATATTCACCACTCCCTGGTGAAATAAATTCCTCATCATCTCCGTTCTAAATCGGCGTCCCTGTATTCTGAGGCTGCGTCCTCTGGTGTTAGACAACCCCACCAGAGGAAACATCCTTTCCATATCCACTTTATTTAGGCCTTTCAATATTCAACATTCTTCTGAAAGCCATTGCTACAGGTTTAGAGCCATCAACTCCAGCACCTATAATGAGCTTTCAAACCCAGTATCATTTTTGTGAACTCCTTGAAATCCTCGCCAAAGTCCGCAAATCCTTTCTTAGATAAGGGGTGCAACACCGACTAACAGCCTAAGTGACACCTCGCCAGTGCCCTATAAAGCCTCATCATTACGTCATTGCTGATATACTCTGGACCTTTCCAACTGAATGCTAGCATTGCATTTGCCTTCTGTATCGCTGAATCAGCCTGCAAAATAACATTTAGGGAATCCAACACAAGGAAAGTCCTTCTTCACCTCAGATGTTTTAAATCTCTCTTCATTGAGAAAATACTCGACTATTTTATTTTTTTCCATCAATGTGCATTACCATGCACCTCCCAGTATTGTATTCCGTATGCCGCTTTTTTACCCATTCTCCTTATCTGTCTACGTGATTCTGTAACCTGCATAATAAAGCGTTTCACATGTCTCCTCATGACACACTCATTCAGAAAGCCAGGAGGCATGGAATGCAGAGAAAACTAGCTGTGTGGATTCAGGCAAGGCAGGGAACAGAGGAAAATGGAACGTATTCTTTCTGGAGTTTGGTGACCAGTCGTGTTCAACGTGGATCAGTTCTGTGACTCCTGCTCTATCTGAATTTTATAAGTATTTTATAAGTAATAATAAGCAAGTCTTAGTATGAGTTAGTAGCTGCACTAATTTATATCCAATATAAGCAGGAAATGATCAAACAAATGCTCCACGTGTTGAATTCCCGACCACAGTTTTACTCCTGTGCAGGAACTATGATAATTTGCAACGAAGGAAACTTTAAAAAAAAAAGCAAGGCTCGTGCAATAAAAAGGAAGATCTTACTACGTAGACCTTGAAAAGACCCAATGATGCCATCAATATAGGCAACTGCGAAGATCCCAATTTCGCTACTGTGGCAGTAACCAGTCAGCGCGGGAGACAGGAGCACTGTGGGGATCTTGAGACCGTTCGAAAGCCGTTTTCACTGAGAAGCGAGGCAAGAATGATAAACCATTTAGCCGAGTGTAAGATTTGGAAGACGAACAGGACTCCTGTTTATCTCTTTAATTGCAATTATCATGGATCGAACGAAACGGAACATGGAGAATTTAAATCTGCAAGAAGGAGATGTTTGGTAACTTACTAAATTGTTAAATCGGTTTATTATTGTCGTATTTATCCCAGCACGAGGAAAATTGTGTTTTTCAAAACAATAGTGCAGCTTATTTCATTACAACAGTACATTAATGTAAACGAAGGCAATTCGATAACATAATGCAAAGTAAAGTGTTAGTTCATGAGTAAATGCTGAGCAGGCTGACAACAAGGCAGAAAGCCATAAAGAAGCAGTTTTGAGATCAAGGCTCCATTTTATTGTACTGGGGGATCTTTGTATAGTCTTACAGTATTTGTTGAAGCTCAGCTCATTTAGTTGCTTGTGATTTGACATTAATTTTCGCCCGATACGGTAAATTCGAGATCGGGTTTGAAGCTAGTCAGTACCATAGCGGACTCAAAGTGTCGACTTGGAAAAAATGGCTCTGTTTTGACTCACAAATTTGGTTGCTATTCTTAGTTGATAATAGATGGGGCGATTACCGTACCCCAGTATTTCATCATTAAAATGTGGTGTAATTTATACATAAAGTCTATTAAAATTATTCGCCCCTTCCCAGAAATTTTCATGTTTTATTGTCTTACAACATTGAATCAGAGTGGATTGGCTTTGGCATTTTGGATACTGATCAACAAAAAAAAAGACTCTTTCGTGTCAAATTGAAAACAGATCTCAGCAAACTGATTCAAATTAATTACAAATACGAAATACAAAATAATTGATTGCAGAGTATTCACCGTCTTTAATATGACACATCAAAGCATGGCTGGCGCAGCCAATTGGATTTAGAAGTCACCTAATTAGTTAAGATGTCCCAGCTTTATCTAATTCTGTTTGCAATCAAGGTGTTTCAATTAATTGTAGTAGGAATATACCTGCATCTAGAAGGTCATTCTGCTGATGCTTCAGTATCCAGGCAAAAACTATGTCATGAAGACAAAAGGACAAGCAACTCCGCAAAAAGGACGATAAAAAGCATAAGGCAGGAGAAGGATACTAGGAAATGTCCAAGACACAGAATATCGCTTGGAGTACAGTTAAGTCAATCATCGAGAAAAGAAAAAGAAATATGACACAGATGTAAATATGAGCAGAGCAGGCCGATCTGAAAAACTGTGTGTCTGTGCCAGAAGGGACTCGTGAGCGAGGCCATTTAGAGAACTCGGAAAGAGTTACAGGCTTGAGTGACGGAGATGAGCGAGACTGCGCATTCAGCAACTGCTACCCAGATGCTTCAGCAGTCTCAGCATTATGTGAGAGTGGCGAACAGAAAGGCATTGTTGGGGAAAAGAAACACAAGAAATATCGGCTCTACTTTGTCAGAAGGCATTTGGGAGACTCTGTATTTAGCTGAGCCTGAGTGAAGGTTCTATGGTCGCATGAAAACAACATTGAACTTTTTAACCATCAGATTAAACGCAAGCTTTGAGTAAGCCAAACACCGCACATAATCAAAAACTATTCGTTCCGTGAAATATCGTACTGGCTGCATCAAGTGTGAGGCTGCTTCACTGTAGCAGGTTCCTGTGAAGGTAGAGAGTGAAATGAATACTGCTAAAAACAGGAAAATCCTGGAGGAAAGCATGAAGCAGTCTGCAAGAACATGTGACATGGGCTAAGATTTGTTTTCCAGCATGACATTGACCTGAAACTTAAAAGCGAAAGCTACAATTGAAAGGCCTGAGCAGGGGAGAGTGTCATTGTTATTACAAAGGGAAATGTGCAAGGAAAATCTTAAGGTTTTAAGGCGAATAGGTCACCTGGACCAGATGGATTAGATTCCAGACTCCCGAGAGAGGGTGCTGAAGAATTAACGAATGCAAATGTCAATAATCACTTGATTCTGGCATGGTCTCGAGGGCTAAACGATTGCAAGTTGCTCCCCACTCTTTAACAAGAGAGGAAGGGAAAAGAAAGGAAACTGCAGGGCAGTTTGTCAACTGTAGGGCACTCTATTATTAAGCATGAGCTTTCGGCGTACTTGGAGACCCGTGTTAAAATATGTTAAAATCAGCGTGGTTTCTGTGAAGCGCAATCTTGCTTGACAAATCTGTTCGAGTTCTTCAAGGAAGTAACATGCATGATGGACAAAGGAGACGCACTGGATGTCATTTATGTGGATTTCGAGAAGACATTTGATTAGGTGCCACACATAAGGCTGCTTATCAAGATAAAAGACCATGGCATTACAAGCAAGATACTGGCATGGGTAGAGGAATAGCTGACAGGCAGAAGGCAGCGAGTAGGAATAAAGGACGCTATTCTGGTCTGCTGCCAGTGGCTAGTGCTGTTCCTCATGGGTCAGTAGTGGAACGGCGAATTTCACGTTATTTGTCAATGATTTAGATAATGGAATTGAGGGCGTTCTGCAAAGTTTGCGGATGATACAAAGATAGGTGGAGGTGCAAGTAGTACAGAAGACGCATTGCGAATGCAGCTGTAGTTAGACATATTGGAGGAATGGGCAAAATGTGACAGATGGGATACAGTGTTTGGAAATGCATGGCAATGCATTTTGGTATAAATGAACAACAGCGCGGACTATTATCTAAATGGTGAGAAGTTCAAACTTCAGAGGTGTACGGGGACTTAATAGTCCTCATGCAAGACACCCAGAGTCTGAGTCTGTGGGAAAGATGGCAAATTAATGTTGACTAAGGAGCTGGTGGTGGACCTGAGGAGGGCTAAGGCAACGCTGACACCTGTTTCCATTCAAGGGGTCAGTGTGGACATGGTGGAGGATTACAAACACCTACGTTTACGAATTGACACTAAATTGGACCGGTCAAAGAACACTGAAGTTATCGACAACAAGGGTCAGAGCCGTCTCTATTTCCTGAGGAGTCTGAGGTCCTTTAACATCTGCTGGACGACGCTGAGGATGTTCTACGAGTCTGTGGCGGCCAGTGCTATTATGTTTGCTGTTGTGTGCTGGGGCAGCAGGCTGAGGGTAGCAGACAGCAACAGAATCCACAAACTCATTCGTAAGGCCACTGATGTTGTTGGGGTGGAACTGGACTCTCTGACGGTGGTGTATGAAAAGAGGATGCTGTCCAGGTTGCATGCCATCTTGGAGAATGACTCCCATCCACTCCATTGTGTACTGGTTAGGCACAGGAATAAATTCAGCCAGAGACTCATTCCACCGAGTTGTAACGCTGAGCGTCATAGGAAGTCATTCCTGCCTGTGGCCATCAAACTTTTCAACTCCTCCCTCGGAGTGTCAGACACCCTGAGCCAATAGTCTGGTACTGGACTTATTTCCACTTGGCATGATTAACTTATTATTATTTAATTATTTATGGTTTTACATTGCTATATTTCTACACCATTCTTGGTTGGTGCGGCTGTAACGATTTCAAGGGGAATAGAACATGTAACACGCTGTAAGGTTTCACTGCTAATATAATGGCCTCTCTGTGAAGTACCACTCCTAAGGTGTTCCATTCCAAATTTCAATTGTTTAATCGTATTCTGTGTACTGTTTGTTATTTCGGAGTTCTAAATTGTAACAGGGGACATATCTCGCAGCATCCCCGCAGAAGAGATTTATTATGCTTGGCCGAGCCGAGGTCTATCATCCCCTATATTAAGCCGACAGCCGAACCGAAAGTTGCAATTGTGAGGGCTACGTTCGGGATTGATTCCACTAGATGCTGTGTGATTACGTACTGTTAAAGTTGCGATTGCGGGGCGGTGTTTTATAAAATGGCGGCTTCAGCTTTCGCTTTAATACAGACCAGTGCCGCCGTCGCGGTAGTTGGGGACATAAATTTCAAAGGCAGGGTTCTATCGTTTCTGAGGAGTGAAGGGAAGGAGTGGTCGGACTCGGAATGTCTAGTTTGTTTCCGTCCCACAGGAGAGAGTGAGAATTCTGATGTATTATTCGCCCTTACCTCTCTAGCGAATAAATGGGAAAATGCACAGGTTCAAATCCCAGCTGTGTTAGGTTTCGCCTATTCTCTGGAATATCGCCCACCCCGAAAGAGGAAGAGGAGGATGAGACTATGGCGGAGCAGATATCTTAGATGTTAGATGAGTGGCAGTGCCCTGATGAAGTAAAGCGACAGAGATTTGTAGATAATTTGAATGGGCAGGCTGCAGACGTAGTGAGAGCCATTAGGTTAAGGTACCCCGTTGCAACAGCTGTCAATTACATGCAAGCACTGGGCAATGCTTTTGGCCCGACAGGAAGCCTAACGGAGCTCATGGTGGGGTTTCAGAACATGAGTCAGGAGAAGGGGAGGACGTTTTCTGCTTTTAATTTTTCGGCTAGGGAGGCAACAAAATTACTTGTAGCGCAAGGGGCCATTTAGGCGGCTGAGGTGGATCAGTTAAGAATAGACCAGATAGCCAGGGGCGCCTTGTCCCATGCCCTGATTGCTTGGGGTCTCCGACAGTCTCGAAGACGCGCCTCCCCCACGCAATCTTTTGTTGAGCTGATCAGAGATATACGGGAAGAGGAGAACGCATCAGAGGCACGGCAGGGCTCCGTCAGCAGTTTACAATCCTTGGTGGTAGTCCCCTGCCGTGAAGTGACCATAGATAGCCTGCACCGGAGAGCGGTAGAGGAGATTGTGGCAGAGATGAGAACGGAGATGTTTCGGCTCTTATCAGCGGGTATGCCCCCCCCCCCCCCCGTATGATGGAGCTGATGGCTGGCTGCGGATTTCCTAAGGGGTTGGACAATCCGGAGGTCTGCTGGCAGCAGGTGTCACGCCAGTTGGAGAGTGAGACCCCGGGTACCTAAGCAGAGAGATTCGTTGGGAAAACTTAGAGAAGACCCAGAGAGGGAATGGCCTGATGTATCTGGGAGAACCCGCTCCCAGCAATGTACCTAGGAACCCCCGAAAGTGAAAGGCCCGATTCCTGAAGGCTTCGTCGGACCACACTCCAGTGTGTCCCTACGGATAGAAGGTATTTATGCTTAAGTCATACTCGACACCGGGTCGCAGGTCACGTTGTTGTACAGTTAGATTTACAACCGTTATCTGAAGCATTTACACTTGGCCCCAGAAAGGGCACCGATGATCTGGGGGCTTAGTACTGGTGATTATCCGTGCGACGGTTATTTGTCAGTCAAGTTAGTGTTCTCGGAGGCCGATGTGGTAGTGTCTGCTGTTCTTAATACATTCGTGAAGGTTTGTCCTGACCCTGTTGAGAAGGGTGGCGTTCAAATTCTACTGGGGAGCAACACGTCTCTTGTTAAGAGGCTAATGTTAACCTGCAAGGAGAAGGCTGGCCAGAGCTTTCTCGCAACATGGTCATTTCACCCGGTGTTTCGAGCTGCTTTTGAGAAAGTGCGTGGCTGCATTAGGCCGGATACCGAACTGAGACATGGGACTGTGCTGTTCACCCAGTCGAAGCCAATGGTAGTACGGCCCGGGGGGATGGCGAGAGTACCTGAGGGCGAGAACCTCTTAGTGGAAACTCCTGAAGACGATGAGGCGGAGTCGGGATTTCCTGATGGGGCATTGGTGCGGCCCGAATTAAGGAACCCTCGTTTGTACAGGCAGGCTGGATGGCAATGATGATCATGAACACTCAGAAGAGCGAGGTCAACTTCATGCGGGGGATACCCCTGGAGCATTTGTTCCCGCTGACGGTAATGTTTAGTTTCCCTGTGAGACAAACCCGGGATAAACTATTGGAAAAGCGCGAAAGTTGACCGCTGAGTCATTTAACTTCGTGGTCTCCCCGGCTCCTGCGGTTTGGAGGAGAAGTTTGGTAAAGAAAATGTTGGAGCTGGAAGGTGTTTTTTTCCATTGACGAGTTTGATATGAGTTGTTCCAAAAGCATGCGTCACACTAGCCGGGTAACCGGGGATACCCCGATCAGTCGCGGCCACTGCCCCCTGTAGATTTGGAGGACGTTCGGCAGCACTTTTGTAAGTTGAAGGAAGCTGTTATCATTACCGAGTTCCGAAGCCCCTATGCGTCCCCAATAGTAGTGGCACGAAAATAAGAATGGAAAGGTACGGATCTGTATGGACTATAGGACTCTGAACAGGCGACTATCCCTGACCAGTATACTGTCCCGAGGATTGCGGACGCGGTGGCCTGCCGAGTGGTGCGAACTGGTTCAGTGTGCTGGACTTGAGGAGTGGATATTACTAGATCACCACGGGAACCACTTGCTGTCCCAGGGACAAGAGGTGCAGGTAGATCCAGAAACGACTTGGAGCCCGACGACTAGGAGGATTCTGCGGAAACGCGGGACTGCTGCAGGATCGACAGCAGGCGATGTTAGGCCGGCCCCCATCCCTGAGATGCCGATTCAGAGTATGTGGACCCGGATGTGTGGTACATGCCGTCTTTCGCTAACTCCCCATTGATTGAGGAAGAGACTCAGGCCCTTCTCCTGCTGAGGCATGTGAAGTGGGGATAAGCGAAGTTATCTGTGACTAGCCTGGGTGGCAGCGGGACTCTGCAGGACAGGAAGTGAGCTTGGCCTCCGGACAGAGGGCTCTGAGTTGCAGGTGGGCACGAATGATAGATCGGGGGAGGCCTCGCTAGGTAGATCGGAAGTATCCCCAGTTGAGTCCGAACCTGAAGAGTTTGATGAGGCGGTGCGCAGCTCTCAGGTAATTAGGAGACCACCGGGTAGGCTGACCTAGGTAGCAGTGAGGAACAGAGTGTGAGCCCTACCGTGTGCAGCAGGAATGGACTTTGACTTTTGCTGGATGGTTGGCGAATTATCTGAACGTCATAAGGACATGATTAAATTTGGTGGGGGTGAAAGGTTTCACTGCTACTTTAACGGCCTCTCTGTAATGTTCCATTGCTAAGGAAATAGTTTCTCTGTAGCAGCAATGTTTGGATTAAGACTGAAGATAACGGGCATATTAGACAATGAGCAGGATATAGGTCTTTCCTGTGTGTCTGGGAGAGGGATTTCGCGGTGTTTTGGCGGGGAGAGATGAGGAGAGAAGACGCTAATGGAGGGAGCTGGTAGACCGCTGGACAGAGTGGTGTTGGTGCGAGGGTCCGAAGCTCAGCGACGATCAAAGGATGTCGATGGTGGACCAACAGCCTTATCAGTGAGCTCCAAAGATTGCGCATTAGGATGCTTCATGAAAATATGCTTTTTTTCTGTTTCTTTACTGACTATGCAGTCAAATTAAGAATTAAAAGCTCAATCCTTTAATCGTATATTGTGTACTGTTTGTTACTTCGTGATTCCGATTGGTGACAGGGGACCCAGCGTTCAGCATCCACTCAAACGAGATTTCTTATGTTTGTCCGGGCCGCGGGCTATCATCCCCTATATAATGCCGCTTGTTGAACCGAGAGTTACAAATACAAAATCAAGGAGATAATGCAGAGGCTTTAAATACATTAATAAGGCCGTAACGGAGTATTATCAACAGTTTCAGGCCTCTTAGGTCGGAAAGATGTGTTGCCATTGGTGTGAGTTCAGAGCAGGTTCACGAGGATGATTCCGGGAATGAAGCAGTTAACATACAGGGGGTATTTGACTGCTTTGAGCCTTTATTTACTGGCACGTTGAAGAATGCGGGGTATCTCATTGAACCTTAGCGAATGTTGAAAGGATATGAAGAGGCACAAGGTAAAATTGGACATAGTCAGCATAGTTTCCTTAAGGGAGAATCTTGTTGACAAATCTGTTGGAATTCTTAAGGAGAAACACTGTTAGTCCTGGCATAGGCTCTCGGCCCAAAACGTTGACAGTGCTTCTACTTAGAGATGCTGCCTGGTCTGCTGTGTTCCACCAGCATTTTGTGTGTGTTGTTTGAATTTCCAGCATCTGCAGATTTCCTCGTGTTAATTCTTTGAAGCTTAGTAGGATAATGGCACCGAACAGCGACTCCTTTGTTTGTATCTTCGAAACAGCTCTATTTCTATCTTTGATATCTTGTTTTTTCCCTTCAAGGTTTTTGTTTTCGAAGAACCTCACCTGGAGTTACACGCTGACTTTTGTGTGCGAAAATCGTACCAGTTCTCGGGGGCTCACGTCCGGTGCCGTTTCAATATGCCAATGATGCGGCCTGGAAGACTGGTGCGACTTCAAGGTGTCGGATTTCCGTGGCTCTGGAGGTGGGCGGATTCAAAGCCGGCGCTGCCGCCTGATGCGTCGTGGGAGACGGAAGTTCCTAAGCAGTCAGCTGGCTGCTGGCTGTGAGCCCAGACACTCGGGTTCTTTCGGCACAGAGCTCCGACAAAGCGACGCAAAAGGTTTTTAACACCATAAATCAGCGAGTGGTTTTGTTATGCCTTCCCTCTCGCTGTGAATCGGAGGCACCTCATTTTCCCTAGTTAGAGAGAGACAGACAGAGACAGCCTATGGTACGTCGAGTTACCGGGCGAACGGGTAGTCTTTGGGGTACTGCAAAACTGTCGTTATTGACGCTTTGCTGCACGCTGATTGGTCGGTGGGGTGGGGGATTGGATGCTCTTTTTGCTGCTGGAGGACGGAGGACCCGTGCTTTACTGCTACTTATGCCTGGGCGGGGGAATTACGGGGGTGAGGGGGCCTTCAGAGTTCCAACATATAACTGTCATTCATTCTTCGTGGATGTTTGCGAAGTAAAAGAATTTCAGGATTTATATCACAAACATTCCTCTGACATTAAATGTATCTATTGAAGCTCTTGAACAATGTGCCACACCAACAAGCTACGAGGCTAAGTTATGACAGGAAAGATTCTCCCATGGATAAAGTAGCAGTTGCTTGGCAAATATAGGAATGAAGGGAGCCTTTTCTGGTTTGCTGCCGGTGATTAGTGGTTTTCCACACTGGGCTAAGTTTGGACAGATTCTTTTTACGTTATTTGTCAATGATATTGAAGACAGAATTGATAGCTTTGTTTCAAACCTTGAAGACGATGAAGATATATGGAGAGGCAGGTACATTTTAGGAAGCAGAGAGACCACAGAAGGGCTTACACAAATTAGAAGAATATGCAAATAAGTGACAGATGGAATGCAGTGTTGGGAATTGTTTCGTCATGCATTTTGGTAGAGGAAATAAAAGGGCTGAAGCTTTTCTAAGTGGAGAGAAAATACAAAATAACTATGGCATGAAGGGAATTGGACGTCCTTGTATAGGGTTCATTAAAGATTAATGTATATATGTCTTCAGAGGTGGAGAAGGCAAATGTGATGACAGCATTCATTTCAAGCGGAATACGATATAAAAGCAAAAGTTTAATATTGGACCTTTATAAAGCTCTAGCGAAACCTCAATTAATGTACTGTGAGCCGGTTTAGGCCCCTTATCTTTGAAAGAATGTGCCAAAACGGAAGAAGTTTCAAAAGAGGTTCAAGAAAACTATTCCAAGATTTTAAAATGCTTGTCATTTGAAGAAAGTTCGATATCTCTGGGCCTTTATTGGCAGGAATTTGAAAGAATGAGGGATGCTCTATATAATGGTGAAAGGCCATGGCTGTGGAAACGGTGTTTCTTATTGTGGGAGAGTCTACGATAAGAGGACATTCCCTCAGAAAAGAAGGACATTATTTTAGAACTGAGTTGAGAAGCAATTTCTCTAGGCAGATAGTCGTGAATATGTGGAAAACTTTAATCAGTCAGCCGCGTACTGTTTATATATATTTAAGGCAGAGGTCGATATATTCGTGATTGCTCAGGGCAAGAATAGATAGTAGGAGAAGGTATGAGTTGGAGCCGAAGGGAAAATTGGATCAGGCATGACAATAGGGTGGAACAGGCGAGATTGGGTCAAAAGGCCTCATCCTGCTCCGGTATCTTATGGCATAGTGGCCTTATTATTATATGTTTTCTCAGTTCCATCTTCTAAACACTGAGTTACGGGCATAGACAGGCATCCTTATTTGACAATTTCTCGGAACCTGTGGGCTATTCTCGTGGTGTTTAGTATTGGAGCAGCATGAATACGTACAGTACATATGTATTGCTGTGTTTCCCCAAATTGCATAATTATATTGTACAGTGCCTGTGGGATGTAACTAGCCGTCAATATTACTCTCGGGACAATGTGTACCTTGTTCATGTTCCAAAGTCTTTCAATTTCATCTTTAGGTTCAGCATATTACTGATGTCTTCACTTATTGATTTCTATAATTTAAGTGTGTTTAGCGTAACTATATCTATGAAATAAATTGTTCTTTCATGCTTATCCTGCCTTATTATATTCAGATACTATTACGGGTTGTTCCGTCTGTAATAACTGGTTGGCTGTAATATAATTTGTAGTATTGTGACTCTACAACTTAGTCAGTCTTGTATGTACATAGATATGTTATTTAAGCAAAATTCTGATGATTGATGTTTGTCGCTTGATTATCCCCGTGTACATAATGAGATTATGTTAAAGGGCCTGGGGATCCTGCATCTTGTTTTTTTGTTTTGTATTTCTTGGTATTTTATAGCTTTCTAATCGCGATCTTGTTTGCCTTTTCTCATGTATTTCTGATAAATGTTTTGTTAACCAACTGATCCTGCATTGCCACAAGAATCCCTCTGTTTCTGGGAGGAGCCCTCCAATTCTATGCCAGGCGTTCGACGTCCAGTCTACTCAAATCGTCGAGATGTCTTCCATGGAGAGCCATGCCCTTACATAGGCTAGTCTATTCTTCAAAAATGACAATGCCTTCATTTCTTTGAGTCAGACCATAAAACTATAAGATATAGGTGCAGAATTAGGTCATTTGGCCAGTCGAGTCTACTCCGTCAGTATATCTTGACTGATTGAATTTTTCTGCTCTAATCTTTTGGCCTTGTCCCCGTATCCCATCATGACCTGACCAATCAAGAATCTAACAAACCCTCCATTAAACATACGTATAGTGTGGCCTCCACAGCTCCAGCTTCAGCATATGCTTTCTACGATAAGGCTTCAAAACCTCACATAACACAATACTCTAGGACACACTAGTGTCTTCACCAATGAAGACTGGCGCAAAACACCTATTCAGTTCGTCCACTATTTTGTGGTGTCCTATTACGACCCTCCAGCAACTTTGCACCATAACAAACAAGACAATAAGCACAGTAGAGGGCAGTAAGCTGGTATCAGTCCAGACTCTGGGTAATGAGGAGTCTGATGGTTGTCCCCAGGTGGTTCATAGACTGGCCGTGACAGCACGAATGTTTCGGTGCCTTTTCCCAGACGGCAGGAGGGAGAAGTGTTTGTGTGAGGGGTGCGTGGGGTCCTTCATAATGCTGTATGCTTTGCGGATGCAGAAGTGTATTGTAAATGTCTGTAATGGCGGGAAGAGAGACCCCGACGATCTTCTCAGCTGGCCTCCCTATCCGCTGCCGAATCTTGCGATCCGAAATGGTGCAATTTCCGAACCAGGCTGTGATACAGCTGCTCAGGATGCTCTCAACGCAACCTCTGGAGAATGTGATGAAGACAGGGGGTGTGAGATGGACTTTCCTCAGCCTTCGCAGGAAGTAGAGAAGCTGCTGGGCTTTCTTTGCTATGGAGCTGGTGGTGCGGGACCAGGTGAGATTCTCCGCCAGCTGAACACCAAGAGATATGGCGCACTTAACACTCTCTACCGAGGAGCCGTCGATGTTCAGCGGAGAGTGGTCGCTCCGTGCCATCTTGAAGTTGACAATCATCTCTTTTGTTTTGTTCACATTCAGAGACAGGTTGTTGGCTCCACTCCAGTCCGTTAGCCGTTGCACATCTTCTCCGTATGCTGACTCGTCGTTCTTGCTGATGAGACCCACCACGGTCGTGTCATCGGCGAACTTGCTAATGTGGTTCGAGCTGTGTGTTGCAGCACAGTCGTGGGTCAGCAGAGTGAACAGCAGTGGACTGATCACACAGCTCTATCTCAGTGGGATGGTGTTGGAGATGGTGTTTCCGATTTGGACTGACTGAGGTCTCCCAGTCAGGGAGTCTAGTATCCAGGTGCAGAGGGAGATGTTCAGACCTAGTAGGCTTAACTGTCCAATCAGTTTCTGAGGAATGACTGTGATGAATGCTGAACTGAAGTCTATGAACAGCATTCGAACGTACATGTCTTTTTGTTTCCAGGTGGTTTAGGACCAGGTGGATGGTGATGGCAACGGCTTCGTCTGTTGAACGGTTGGGACGGTACGCGAACTGCTGTGTAGATTTTTAATGTCTACTATTCCTCTTCCTGCTTCTGTCCGAAGTTGTGTACATTGACGAACATTCAGGTGTACATAATACATTCTGAAATTTGTCATTTCATTTCTCAGTTTTATTTGCAAACATTACAGATCGTTTTCGGACCAAAACATTGTCCCAAAATAAAACCTTAATATAGTTATAGCGAAATTCTTTATTGCATGTGATATAATTTTACTGCTGACTTTTGTTTGGATATTATTTAACCCTTGAAGTAAATTCTGCCACGTTTTCCTTTTATCAGAAGTTGCTCTATTTTCATCTGCTTTTTCTTCTTCTTCTTCTTCTTCTTCTTCTTCTTCTTCTTCTTCTTCTTCTTCTTCTTCTTCTTCTTCTTCTTCTTCTTCTTCTTCTTCTTCTTCTTCTTCTTCTTCTTCTTATTATTATTATTATTATTATGTATTGTTATTATTGTTCCATTTTTTTCTGAGCTCAAGTGGCTAGAGCATGACCTGCGGGCATTGGCCAACACAGTCATTTCTCCTTTGATAAGAACATAGTAGTGTTTAGTATTATGGTTTTTATGAAGAGGTACATCCGTATTGCAGTCTAGGCTTTTTTTTTTGTTCTAGTGTCTTGTGAATTTTGGAGGACCACAAAGAGCAAAATTCCCATAACCGAACCCTGTTTAGCACCACTAATTTCCTTGAATTCAAGGTAGAACAAACACCATCTACAGCCACTCTTTGCTTTTACCTCTTTCCCGGTGGTTGAAGCGAAAAAACAGCATGGCTTGGATGGTGGGGAAACTTGGGGATGCATGCTAATGTCTTGTGGCAGCGCTACTTGCATGCGTAGCAGATGGAGTAACATTGACGGCAACATGTCACAAAATTGATATAAAAATCCAAGGTTATTCCACACAATGTGCAACTGTGGTCTACAAATAGTGAGGTGTAATACAGATGGGCAAGCTTTAGTAAAATGCTCTGGAATAAATAAACCGTTAAAACAGATCCGAATAATTATTGTGCCGCGAACAATAAATACACTGGTATTCTACTTAAGACAAAAATTCAACGGGAGAAGTGTCCCGGTTGTACTTATCGAGCACAGTTAAAGACTTTATATCAAGGAAACAATGGATTAATAAGGTCGAACATTTCAGAATTCATCCGGCGGCCGTCAGGAAACTGATATGATGGCGCAGTAGAATCAAGTCAAGCAAAAATGGCAAAAACAAACTAAATTTTTCATCAGAAATGATATAAGGAAGTTAAAACATTCATAGTGGGTTTCGGATTGATTCAGGAGCAGAAATTATCTTTGGACATGCCAGATCATTTAGTTACTTTGTCTTCAATGGAGGGTCTTGGATAAAGCGACTTTTCATATTAAGGGCTGGATAATCTTGACACAACAAAATCGAATTGTGTATTGTGATAGTCTGTTCAATTCCTCGTTATGTGTGGGTTGAAACGAGTATTCTTGCTCCTCCGGCGTACACTCAGAATTCCGAGCGCTAGCTGTCTTCTCCTGAAAACAAAAGTCTGCATTGAGTCCATTCCCTTTTACTTTTATGTTAATACTTCCGTTTCCTGACAGAGTTAGCAGTAGGCTTCTAGAAAAAATACAGGATAAGAGGGTAAGAAGTATGCAAAGTTCGTCAGAAATTCAGGATATGTTTGAGTACTGAAAAATTCTAAACATGGAGTTGATTACCGAGAAAGTAGAACTTGTAAAGTCAAGTAAAAAGAGTGTACGGCAATGTGAGTACAGATAAAACATAGAAAAATACAACCGAATAAAAGTACCTTCTGCCCACAATATTATGCCAAACCAATTAATGGTGATTTAATGTTTCATTGATTTAAATTATTTAATATACTGGGTGCAAAATCTGGTCACTTTCTTCTATCGTTTAGAATCGCATAGTCATTTAATTGTTCCAAGTCTACCAGATTGCAATTTGAACTGTGAGCAAGTGCTGTGTCAAGATAATCCAATTGACGGAAAAATAGCAAAACAGGCGAAAAGGAACATAGACAAAATGCGGAGGAACTCATCAGGTCAGACAGCCTCTATGGAAAAGAGTATACAGTCTATATACCATGGCGAGCCGCGTTATGAGTGCTAGAAAGGCAGAGGAAAAGTCAGACTAAGAAGGTGAGGTCGGGGTGGTGAGAGGAAACGATCATGGATGATTTCCTCCTCTTTCCCCATCTTCTTACTGTGACTTCTCCTTTGTCTTCCCTTCCTCATGAAGGATCTCGGGCCAAAACATCGACGATTCAGTCTTTCCATATATGCTGCCTTACCTGCCCCGTTCCTCCAGGCATTTTCTATGTGGTGCTTTGGATTTCCAGTATTTACATATTTTCTCCTGTTGTGTTAATAAGCTAATATTAGATTCCTGTACAGAATTGGCCAGTAACTGACAGCTAATTCTCCGTTACAAAATGCATTCGTCAAACTGGTCAATATAGAATATACAGGAACTGATACCGGAGATGAAAAAGTTGAACAACGTACCTGAATAGGTCATGCAAATCTTGGAGCAGGCATGATTAGAGAATCGTCATTCTCAGTCAACCCGACAGACGGCACAGTAAGTCCCTTGATATATCCTGTCCGCTGTTGTATGAGTCACCATCATAATATTAATAATCTCCCCACGGTCATATTACCAGGCCTTAGTTCTCACCAATGCTAACATTAGCGCTTCCAAATACATTGTTTTGCATTCTTTTCAGAGCAATGGCAAACTCACCATCATACATAAAGTAACGGCAACTTTTGGACATCTATTCAAACTTACCGTGAACTGGGACCTCACCCGGAAATATCAGGCCACTGTATACCATATCATCACAGATCTCATCACTACTGGAGAGCTCCCCTCCATAAGCTCCAAGAAGATTATTCTTTTCCGCTCCATCGCCCGTTTATAAGTCCTACCCTACAAGCCTACACCGGTAGTCACATTAGCTCTTTCTTCTCCTGCTCGTCTGAAATAATCTCCTCATTTCTTGAGTCCTTATATCTATCTTCTGTTCACGCACCCCGCAAGTCCAACTTGTTGCCACCTTCATGCGGGAAACTTCACATGCTTATCAACCACATTGACAACTCGTAATTCCGGAGCACCACACCGTTTAATTTCACAATTGACGTCCAGTTCTTATGCACTTCAAATCGACACACAATAAAAGCACCATGGTTGTCCACTTCTTTCTAAACTGGAGATGCAAACTTTTACCCTCCAACAGCGCATTTCTCCGTCCCACAGAACTTATAAGTATCGTCAACAACTTAATACTTCTTCTTTTGACTCCTTCCAAATCAAAGGATTAGTCAAATGCAATTGTATGGAACCATTCATGCGTATCTTTTCTTCGACTACGTGGAGCAGTACATGTTCCACAGCTATCTACGTGCAGTACCCCAGCTATATTTTTTCCAATTACTCTGTCTTTAAATTTTCCTGGTCTCCCTCAGAGGAATAAACATTGGCGGTTTGATTCGACTTTATTATCGGATGATGATCTTCTAAAATTTATTAAGGATCAGATAACCTTTAATTTTAACACCAATACATCACCTGAAGTGTCATCCCAGATTGTCTGGGATGCCATGAAAGCATATTTGAGGGGCCAAATAATCTCCCATACAGCAAATCTTAATAGAAAGTCCTGTGCAGATCGATTAGACCTCATTAATCAGATTAAAGAATTGGATCAACTGTATGCTCAAACTAAGAATCCTGAACTATACAAGAAGCGTGTAGAACTTCAAACTAAATTTAATCTTCTGTCTACTCAACCTGTCGAACGCCAACTTCTTGAAAGTAAGAGTCGCTTTTATATCCATGGCGACAAATCTGGTAAATTTCTAGCCAATCAGCTGAGGCGTTCCAAAGCCATACAACATATTACAAAGATCCGGAAGGTGAATGGAGACTTTACATCGGATCACTTAGAAATCAATTACGCATTTAAAAATTTCTATTCTCGACTTTATTCCTCTGAATCTTTGAATGACAATATCTCTGATGATCATTTTTTAAATAATCTGAATATTCCTTCGCTTTCATCTGATTCTAAAGCCAAACTTAATGCGCCTATATCATCAAAAGAAATATCTTTTGCAATTTCTGCATTGTCTTCAGGGAAATCTCCTGGACCTGATGGGTTCCCCGTAGAATTTTATAAATCATTCTCTTCACTTCTCTCTCCTCAGTTACTCTCAGTATTATCTGACTCGTTTAATTACGGCCAATTGCCACACTCTTATAATGAGGCATCTATTATTATTTTATTTAAAAAGGGTAAAGACCCAACAGTGTGTTCCTCGTATAGGCCGATTTCTTTGCTTAATGTTGATGTTAAAATCTTGGCCAAAGTTTTGGCTTATAGATTAGAAACTGTTATTCCCTCTATTATTTCTGATGATCAAACTGGTTTTATTAAAAATCGTCTTCCTTTTTTCAACATTCGGCGTTTATTTAACATTTTATATTCACCTTCAACTGGGATTCCTGAATGTGTTCTTTCTCTCGATGCGGAGAAAGCATTTGATAGTATAGAGTGGAACTAACTTTTTGCAGTTTTAGAAAAATTTGACTTCGGTCAAAGTTTTATCTCTTGGATCAAGTTGCTGTATTTGTGTCCTACTGCCTCTGTTTTAACTAATTTTCAGAAATCCCAGTTATTTAACCTCAAACGTGGCACCCGTCAGGGATGCCCTTTAAGTCCCTTTCTCTTTGATTTGGCTATAGAACCTTTGGCGATAGCATTTCGAAATTGTCCTGAACTGACCGGGATTTGGAGAGGGGGTGTTAAGCATAAAGTTTCTCTTTATGCTGATAACTTATTACTTTTTTTCTCAAATCCGTCTACATCCTTACCTCCAATGTTTTCACTTCTTGGCCAGTTTAGCCAGCTCTCTGGATTTAAATTCAATTTACATAAGAGCGAAATTTTCCCAATTAATAAAGAAGCACAAGAATTAACATTTAGTGATCTCCCTTTTAAAGTAGTTCATAATCAATTTACTTATCTTGGGATTACAGTTACAAGGAAGTTTAAAGATCTCTTTCGTGAAACTTTTGCCAATCTTTCATATACTATTAAACAGAGTCTGTTACAATGGTCACCTCTTTCTATGTCTTTGGTAGGTCGTATTAATGTTCTTAAAATGTATGTTCTCCCTAAACTTTTATATTTATTTCAATCAATCCCAATTGTTATTCCTAAATCTTTTTTTGATTCCTTAGACTATTATTTTGTCATATCTGTGGAAGAATAAGCGCTCTAGAATTAATAAAGTTTATCTCCAAAAATCTAAAAAAGAGGGTGGCATGGCTTTACCTAACTTTCGTTTATATTATTGGGCAGCCAATATACGTTGTGCTACCTTTTGGTCTTTTTTCCATGGCCAACCCGAGTGCCCTAATTGGGTGGCAATGGAGTTGAGCTCCACTAAAGAATTATCTATCTCTGCACTTCTTGGCTCTGTACTCCCTAGTAGTTTGTCCAGATTAATAGTTAATCCTCTTGTTAGACACACTTTGCGTATATGGGCTCAGTTTAGGGAATTTTATGGTTTCCATGGTTTTTCCTTTTCTAGCCCTATTTTACATAATCACCTTTTTTTTTACCTACTACGTATGACTCAGCATTCCATGATTGGTATAGGAAGGGCATTAGACATTTTGAAGATCTTTTCATTGATAATCGCTTTGCTTCTTTTCAACAGCTCTCTGCTAAGTTCAATCTGCCCAATGCTCATTTTTTTTAGATATCTCCAAATTAGACACTTTATTACTCCTTTAATTCCTAACTTCCCTGGAATGCCTGAGAAAAATATTATGGACTTATTTCTTTCTATTAATCCATAAGGTAAAGGTTTAATATCATTTATTCATGATAAATTAGCAGCCTTACGATGTGCCCCTGTGGATAAAATTAAAATGGCATGGGAGCACGATTTAAATACCACCTTATCTGATGAGACTTGGGACTCGATTCTCAAATCGGTTAATTCAACCTCTCTTTGTGCTCGCCATTGCCTTTTACAGTTTAAGATTGTTCATAGAGCCCATATGTCTAAATCTAAATTATCTCGATTTTACCCTAACATTAGTCCGCTTTGTGATAAGTGCAAAAGGGGCGAGGCCTCTCTCATTCATATGTACTGGCTTTGTCATAGCTTGGAGAAATTTTGGAAAGATGTCTTCATAACGTTATCGTATATTCTGAATCACCACCTAGAACCTAACCCTTTAATTGCTTTGTTCGGTTTCTGGGGTAAGACAGATCTACGTCTGAGTTCGACAAAGGGTAAAATATTATCTTTCGCCTCTCTCCTGGCTAGACGTTTAATCCTCCTTAGATGGAGAGATGTTGCCCCGCCCACGCATGCTCAATGGCTTAACGATATTATGGCCTGCTTATACCTTGAAAAAATTCATTATTCAGTTCTTAATTTGGATTTAAAGTTCTCTAAGGTCTGGGGACCTTTTATTGAGTACTTTCATAACCTTCCTCTTAACTAAGGTTTTTTTCGGTCCCTTGTTTTCAGCTCCTTTTTTGTTGGTAGTAGGCATTAATATCTTCTGTTGCTAAGTGTATTTACAGTTTTGGGGGTTTGATTGTCCTGATTTATATTCTCTATATTGTGTTGTGGTTGGTCTGGAGGGTTTTTTTTTGTTTGTTGCGGGGCTTGGGGAGGATACTAATTTTACGTGTCCTCAAGTTGGGTGCTTTCTCAATTATCTTTCTTTGTATCATATTATTATTGTATGTTTATTTTTGCACTGTATCAATGTTCTTCATTTTGATCTGTTTTTTTTTATCTGTAGCTATGTAGAAAATGTATAAAAAAAACTAATTAAAAAAAAGGATACGTGATGCATTAAGCAATCCCAGTGTATATGCATGTGAAAGGCCGTCTCGGCTGGTTGAGCTATTTAGTACCAGGAATGATGTTGAAGAGACAGTAAGGGGACTGATGTTACATTTCTTGTTGTTAAATGGCGAAAGCGCCGCGTGAGGAAACTGGTGCGTGCTAATGGATGAGTGCACCATGGAGGGAGTGACCCCTGCAGAGAGCAGAGCGGTGTGCGAAAGGAAGATATGACTGCTTCTGGAATCACTCTGTGGCTGTCAGAAGCTGCAAAGAATGTTATGCAGATTGTACAGTCTGTTGGAACGGAGATGAGAACACGGGGAAATATATTCCTGTTCTACCTGGGGAATGAACAATGAGATAAGAGCAGATGCACTAGAAGTAGATTTGTGCTGAGTTCAGCATCAATGCCAATCAGCATCAATACGCTGTTTTCCGGAAAAAAATGATATCTCTGTTCTCCTAGAGTAAATGGATCCATCTCAAGAACAGATGTGTAGAGGTGTAGAAACTGAGAAAAAGAATGGCGTCCATAGGAGCGACTGTTTGTAGCAAATGTACATGTGGAAGTCAGCGGGTGTGCAGTCAATGTTGGTGGATAATTAATCGGGGAAAATGGAGACAGGAAAATCAGAAGCACAAGAGATTCTTCAGATGCTGGTCGTAGGTGAGCAGCAGGTGAACGGAAGGGGCAAGTGGATTCGACGGAGAGATCAGAAAAGGTGGGGAGAGGAGTGGGAGATGGATCCATTAATTTGATGGGTGAGCTGGAAGTTGATAGCAAAGCTAATGAAATTCACGACTTGGTTGCAGGCGTAGAAAGCAACTCCAACGACTTTCTAAATGGAAAAAATTAGCTGGGTTGCGTCGCGTAGTTTTGGAACATGTACTACTCCACGTAGCTGTCAAAAAGACACGCACAAGTGGTTCCACGCAAGTGCGTGTGGCTAATACTTTGATATGTAAAAAGTAAAAGGAGTCGAAATAAGAGGTGATAAGTTGTTGAGGGTTAGTATAAGTTCTGTAGGATGGAGGAGTGAGTTGCTGGAGGAAAACAGTTTGTATCTGCATTCTACAAAGATGCGGACAATCATGGGGCTTTTATTGTGTGATGATTTGAACTACAGAAGGGCGGGACGTCAATACTGAAATTAAACAGTGGGGTTCTCAGGAATTGACATTTGTCGATGTAATGGAAATTTTGTGAAATTTCCTGCATGAAGGTGGGAAGAAACTTCTCTTTGCGGGAAAGAGAAAATGGTTATAAGGAATCAGTAAATGAGGAAATTGTTTCAGTATGGCAGGTACAGGAAGAAGCAATCAGCGTACCAGGATACACTTGTATGATAGGACTTATAAACAGACGGTGGGACTGGAAAGAATTGAAGAATTTGGAGGGGAGCTTATGGAGGGGAGCTATCCAGTAGTGTTGAAATCTGTAATGATAAGGGATACAGTGTCCTGGTATGCCTGGGTGGGGTCCCAATGCAGGGTAGGTTCGTAGAGGTCTCCTAAAGCTGCCATCTAGTATCTATGACGCAGATGTCAGTGGCCCATACTGCATCATTGCCCTACTCTTCATGTATGATGGTGAGTTTGCGATTGCTGTGAAGAGAATGGAGAGCAATGTGTTCAGAGACGTTAATGTTTGGGTTGGCGTGAAATAATGCCTGGTCATCCGAGTATGGGAAGAGCACTGTATTAATTATCATGGTGGATGACTCCTACATCAGGCGGACAAGTTATATCAAGGGATTTACTGAACCGTCTGTCAGGGTGGTTGAAAATGACGATTTTATAATTATGCCAATCTTTGCATGACCTGTTCAGGTCCGTGGTTCAACTTTTTCATCTCCAGTATCAGTTTCTGTATATTCTGTTTTGACCATATATAACCATATGACCATATAACAATTACAGCACGGAAACAGGCCATCTCGGCCCTCTGGTCCATGCCGAACGCTTACTGTCAC
This sequence comes from Hemitrygon akajei, assembly GCF_048418815.1. NCBI lineage: Eukaryota > Metazoa > Chordata > Chondrichthyes > Myliobatiformes > Dasyatidae > Hemitrygon > Hemitrygon akajei. The sequence continues at coordinate 193,587,272 of NC_133126.1, forward strand.
CTAGTCCCACTGACCCGCACTCAGCCCATAACCCTCCATTCCTTTCCAGTCCATATACCTGTCCAATTTTGCTTTAAATGACAATACCCAACCTGCCTCTACCACTTCTTTTGGAAGCTCATTCCACACGGCTACCACTCTCTGAGTAAAGAATTTCCCCCTCATGTTACCCTTAAACTTTAGCCCCCTAAGTCTCAACTCATGTCCTGTAGATTGACTCTCCCCTACTCTCAATGGAAAAAAGCCTATCCACGGCAAATCTATCTATCCCCCTCATAATTTTAAATACCTCTATCAAGCCCCCCTCAACCTTCTACGCTCCAAAGAATAAAGACCAGTTTGCAGATCGATACGCATTCCATTTTGGAACGGGAAATTGCATTTTAGCTGTCTGTTACTGGCCGTCTGTGTACAGGAGTCAAATATTCGCCCGTTTCGCCAAACACGAGATAATCGTCAAATACTGAAACCCAAAGCAACACGCAGAGAACGATAAAAAGTACTCAGCAGGTAAGGCAGCATCTATGGAAATACGAAATACAGGTAGTCGATATTTCGAGCCGGTACCTTTCACGAGAACCGGAAAGACAGAGTAAAAGTCAGAGTATGAAGATGGAGTGAGAAGAGGAAAGCATGAATCTTTAAGGACTCCGCCCACCACCCCGCCCCCACCTTCATAGTGAGATTTTTCCTCTCTATTTCTTGCACTCATGAAAGGTTTCGGCCCGGAACATCGACTATTTACTCCTTTCCATCTATGCTGCCTCACCTGTTGAGTTCTTCCAGCATTTGCTTTTGTTGCTCTTCGCCCGTTTTGCTCTTTTCCCATCAATCTGCCAATCCTACAGAGTATTTGCTCAAACTCCAAACTGCGGTCTGGTAGCTTTGGAAAAAATTTAAGTTATTATGTAATGACAAAAAAAAGAAACAAGGTGCCAGGATATTATATGCAGATAAAAAAAATGAATTCAACAAAACATTAAATCACCATTAATTCATTCAGCACAACACTGATGGCCGAAGGGCCTTTTCCCGCGCTGTATTGTTCTGTTTTATGTGTATTGACATTTTAATACACATTGTAATGTCTCGGTAATCAACTCCATATCCAGAACTTCTCACAACTGAAATAAATCCTGAATTTCTGAAGATCATTGCATACTTCTTTGCCACATTCTTGTTATTTTCTTTCAAAGCCTGCTGCCAGCCCTGTCTGGAAACCAAAGAGTCATAATGAATGTTGACCCCTCATTGAAGACAAAGTACTTAAATTATCTGGAATGTGCAAATATAATTTCGGCTTCTGAATCAATCCGGAACCCAGGTTTCCTGATTTCGTTGTATCATTTATGGAGATACATTTAGTTTGTTACTGTCATTTTTTTTTATTCGTCCTTCCTCAATTAAGCAAACTTATCAGTTTCCTGACCCGTCGCTGATTGAATTCTGAACTTCACGACCTTATCTATTTTTTCTCTGTTGATCTAGTCTTTAACTCGTCTCGCTAAGTATATCTGGGGCACGTTTCTTCTTGGGATTTTACGTCGTTTTAGAAGATTTACAGTGTATTCATTGTTCGGATGTGATCCACTATTTATCAATTCCAAAGCATTTTAGTACAGTTTGTGTTGCAAGGACGTGGCTGTGGAACGTACCCAGGTGCTGAACACTGGCGCGGAGGCCGAGTCTGGAGGCGTTACGGTCGTAGCGAGCGTGGAATTGGTGGCAAAAGAGTTTTTACCCAGAGTCTTGGTCTTAGTAGAGAATTCAGGAATGATGCTACACTTAGAATTGATAGTCCTAAGAACCATGGAACGAGGTTACTCATACACGAGTCGACCGAAAGAACTGGCATCTCCTGGTTGTGGTCATGGGTTCTTATACTGCATTTGCTGATAGAAAGCAGGTGTTTGTAGTTAGTGGGTCCTGAGAATGACTGGAAATAAACCAGGTGATTGAGGCTCAGTTCCTGAGGAAAATAACTAGGTGGGCGATTGTCAGAAGGGACCATGACAGTACCCTCTCTCAACAGGAGCCTCCAGGCGATCCTCCAGGCCTGTCTGGTTGGTCCCGATAAAAATCCTGGATCGGGGAAGGGTCAAGAATGAAGGTCCGGGGGACCCAGGAACGCTCTTCTGGACCGTACCCTTCCCAGTCCACGAGGTTTTGGAAACCCCTGCCCCGATGGCGCACATCTAGGAGTCGTCGAACGGTGTATGCCGGATGGGCGTCGATGATACAGGCAGGTGGGGGAGGCTCAGCTGAGGGACACAAGGGGCTGACGGAAGCTGGTTTTAACTGAGACACATGATAAGTCGGGTGGATGCGCATGGACCCTGGCAGCATTAGCCGAACCGCTGTTTGATTGATAAGCCTTTCAAACTTGAATCGTCACAGGAAGTGAGGGGCTAGGTTCCTATGTTCGTTTTTGAGCGGGATGTCCTTGGAGAAAAGCCACACCATCTGCCCAGGTTGGTACTCCGGCGCCGGAGTCCGGTGTCGGTCGGCTGTCTTCTTATTTCGATTCGTTGATCTGAGTAAGGCCGTGAGTGTTTCATCACAAATCTTAAGGCACCGATCTATATGTTCCTGAACCGACGGTACCGTAATCTCCTCTTCTTGCGCGGGGAAGAGCGGGGGTTGGTACCCAAAGGAGAACTCGAGCGGAGACCTCCGAATGGCAGAGCTCACCAGAGTGCTGTGGGCGTACTCAACCCACTGGAGATGGTCGCTCCTGGTCGACGGGTTGTTTGTCCTTATACAACGTGGCGTCGCCTCCAGGTCTTGGTTCACACGTTCTGTCTGCCCATTCGTCTAGTGGTGGAAGCCGGATGATAGGCTGAACGATGCACGTAAGGCTTGACAGAAGGCCTTCTATACCTGCGAGACGAACTGGGGAACTCGATGGGAGATGATGTACGCGGGGATTCCGTGGGGGCGGAAGACCTGGCGACGAGAAGATCTGTGGGTCTCTTGAGAGGAAGGGAGATTAGGGAGGGCTATAAAGTGCACCGCCTTGGAAAATCGGTCTATCACGGTGAGTACAGTGGTGTTTCCGCGGGACGTGATTAGACCGGTGACGAAGTCTAGAGCGATGTGTGGCCAGGGACGACCAGGGACAGGTAGAGGACGAAGTAGACCCGCAGGTGGTCGATGAGAGGCCTTTCCCCGGGCACAGATGGAAGAAACCGAGACAATAAGAACGGGTGTCGCCCTCCATGGAAGGCCACCAAAATGCTCCCTAAGGAAATCCAGGTTCACTGCCGGGGTTGCAGGCGAACCGGGATGTGTGCCCCTATTGGAGAACCTGAGACCTGACGGAGACGGGCACGTACAGGCGATCGCCGAGTGCATTGCCAGGATCTGGGTCGTCGCCTTGGGCTTCCTTTACTTTAGCCTCGATGTGGTGGCCACCACGCATGATGTTGGAAGGATAGTCTCGAGACTGGAGATGTCATCTTTGGAGTCATGCTGGCGGGATAGCGCGTCCGGCTTCCCATTCTTGGATCCTGGACGGTATGTGAGGGTAAACTTGAACCGTCCAAAAAAAAACAATGCCCAACGGGCCTGGCGGGAGTTCAAACGTTTGGCGGTCTGAATATACCCCAGGTTCTTATGATCAGTCCACACCACAAACGGGTGTTCTACCCCTTCCAACCAGTGTCTCTATTCTTCCAGTGCTAATTTGACCGTGAGCAGTTCCCGATTCCCCACGTCGTAATTCCGCTCGGCGGGGGACAGTCGGCGAGAGTAGAAGGCGCAGGCGTGAAGTTTTTCGTTCGAACTTGCCCGTTGGGATAGGACTGCTACTACCCCGGAGTCAGAGGCGTCCACCTCAACGATGAATTGATGGGATGGGTCCGGATGAACCAGGATGGGAGTGGTGGTGAAACACCTCTTCAGGCCGGTGAATGTTGAGTCCGCTTCGGAGTCCCAGCAAAACTATGTGGTAGGCGAGGTAAACCGGGTAAGGGGGGCCGCCACTCGACTGTAGTCCCTGATGAATCTACAGTAGAAGTTTGCAAACCCCAGGAGTCGTTGAAGTTGTTTGTGTGTCGTGGGTCTAGGCCATTCCTCCACAGTCCGGATATTCTCGGGGTGTGCTTTTACCTGCCCGCTTTCAATGATATAGCCTAGGAAGCTAACCGAAGGGTCGTGGAACACGCATTTTTCCGCCTTTGCAAATAACTGGTTTTCCCACAGTCTCTGGAGGAACTGACGGACATGGTGTGCGTGTTCTTGAGGGCTGCTAGAAAATATCAGGATATCGTTAAGGTAAACAAATACGAACCGATTGATAAAGTCCCTGAGTACGTCATTGATCAGGGTTTTGAAAACGGCAAGAGCATTGGTGAGGCCAAACGGCAAACCATATATTCAAAGTAGACCAGAGGTGTATTGAAGGCCGTATTTCATTCGTTCCCCTCCCTCATCCTGACGAAATGGTAGGCGTTGCGAAGGTCCAGCTTTGAGAAGATGGTGGCTCCAGGCAGGCTTTCAAATGCCGAACTAATGAGGGGTAGAGGGTACTTGTTCTTAACTGTTATATTATTTAGGCCAGGGTAGTCGATACAAGGGCGAAGCGTCCCGTCCTTGTCTTCTACAAAACAAAAAGAAGCCGGCGCCTACCAGGGAAGATGAAAGTCTGATAATGCCCTCCGCGAGGGACTCGCTGATATACTTCTCCATGGCCTCTCTCTCTGGTCGGGATAGGTTAAAAAGGCGCCTGGTGGGTAGCCAGGCCCTGGGGAGAAGTTCGATGGCACAATTATATGGGCGGTGCGGAGGCAGGGGAACAGCCCGATGTTTACTGAATACTGGTCCCAGGTCATGGTATTCGGTGGGGACTTGGGACAAATCGAGGGGTTCTGGGACAAGAGGTGTCGCGGTAGCTTCCCTGGGAGATGGGGCTGACTGCAGACAGTTAACGTAGTAAGACTGCTCCATTTGGCTGTCCTCCCGGTAGACCAGTCGATGTGGGGATTGCGTTGGTTCAGCCATGGGTACCCTAGAATTACTGGGGCTTGAGGTGAACGAATGAGACTGAACCGTACCTCTTCTCGGTGGTTGTCGGATAGGATCAAGGTCAGGTGAGGCATACAGTGGGTCACCCAAGCCAGAAATTTTCGGTCCAGGCCCCGAACCTCCAGGGGTGTAGTTAGCGGCTCGCGAGGTATTTCAGCCTGGGAGGATATGTCCTTGTCCAGCCGATTGCTCTCGGCACCGGAATCCACCAAAGCGGATAGGGACAGAGACTGTCGTTGGTAATTCACGGTAGCCGGGCTCTGCATCCGAGTGTGGAGGCGCTGAAGGGAGTGTCGTCGAACCCACCAGAACTGCAGGAGCGGGAGCTCTGCGAGGAACGGAAGGGAGAGAGAGGTTAGGGCTGGTTGGAGAAGGTAAGGTGGACCGTGGGATGGCCAGAGGAACGGAATAAATGGTCTTCTCTCTCAGACGTTCTCGGTCGATAATCTAATCGAATGGCTAGCGAGATCAGAGAGTCCAGACAGTCAACTTATCCTTTATCTTGTCCGAGAGGCCCTTTCGAAACACCTCCCGTACGGCCTCGTCATTACACCCGAAGTCTGCGGCTAAGGACCGGAACTCAATGGAATACCTGGCCACACTTCGGGAAGATTGACGAAGAGTAAACAACCGTTCCGCGGCGTGATTACCGTGGAAGGATTGTTCGAAGACTTTCCTCATTTCAGCGACAAAGTAGGAGTAGGAGGAACAAACCTGTGGTCGGTTATTCCATATCGCGGTTGCCCAGGCCAAGGCATCCCCTCGTAGCAGCCCCATGATATACGCAATATTTGATTTATGGGAAGTATAGGTACGTGGCTGCAGCACAAAGACTAGGGATCACTGTAACAGGAAGGCCCGGCACCTCCCTAGGTCCCCGGCGTAGGGTTCAGACTCTGGTACATAAAGCTCTCGAAGGGATGGTGTTGCTGATTCCGAGGGCGAAGCCATCCCGAGCAGTGCGGTTGGGTATCCGGGGCTCTTGGAGGGTCCACTTGTTCACTAAGCTTCTGCACATTCATGGTTAGTGTCCGAAGGTGTCCCATGATCTCCCGAAGTAGCTGTTCGTGGGCACCCAATAGGTAGCCCTGGCCTGTTGTACGGGATCCGTGTCCGCTAGGTTCATCGTGGCCAGTTGGTTATGTTGCAAGGAACAAGAAGCCAGCGGGAGAGCACCTAACGAATGCCAGCGGGAAGACATTTTAAGTTCTCGGTGGAAGAGAGAGGCCTGACTGCGCAGGCGCGTGACGTCAACCAATTGAGCGCGAACAGTTTGAACGTAAGGCAGCCATATCCAGCGGGCAGCGGAGTGAGAGGCAGCAGAGGGAAAGGGCTTTGGCTCAACGGGTTTCGGCGGTAACGGGTCGAGGCGAGGCAGTTGTTGATTGCAAAAGGAAGTAGTATGTGTGTGAGCCGGTTTTCTGTGGTCGGTGTCAGATGTGGAAGGTCCTGGAGTCTCCCGACGTCCCGAACGGGCACATCTGCACACGGTGCATCGAGATGCAACTCCTAAGGGACCATGTTTGGGAACTGAAGATGCTGCTCGATTACCTTCGTCTGGTCAGGGAGAGTGAGGAGGTGATAGAGAGGAGTTACAGGCAGCTGTTGACTCCGGGGCCACGGGGGACAGAGAAATGGGGCACAGTCATGAGAGGGAAGGGGAGGAGTCAGGTACTAGAGAGTACCCCTGTGGCTGTACCCCTTGACAATAAGTACTCCTGTTGAGTATTGTTGCGGGGCACTTAACTGGATGAAGAGACAATGGCCGTACCTCTGGCACAGAGTCTGGGCTTATAGCTCAGAAGTGTAGGGAAAAGAAGAGGAAGGCAGTAGTGATAGGGGCTTCTATAGTCAGGGCGCCAGAAAGGCAATTCTGTGGACGCAGAAAAGAATCTCGGATGGTAGTTTGCCTCCCAGGTGTCAGGGTCTGGGACGTTTCTGATCCGGTCCAAGATATCCTGCGGTGGGAGGGAGAACAGCCAGAGGTCGTGGTACATATTGGTACCAATGACATAGGCACAAAAAGGGAAGAGGCCCTGAAAGAAGACTACAAGGAGTTAGGAAGTTGAAAAGCAGGACCTCAAAGGTAGTAATCCCAGGATTACTGCCTGTGCCATGCGACAGTGAGAATATGAATAGTATGAGGTGGAGGATAAATGCGTGGCTGAGCGAAAGGAGCAGGGGACAAGGATTCAGATTTCTGGATCATTGGGACCTCTTTTGAGTGGGTGTGACCTGCCCAAATAGGACGGGTTGCATTTGAATCCCAGGGGGACTAATAACCTGGCGGGCAGGTTTGACAGAGCTGTTGGGGAGGGTTTAAATTAGTTTGGCAGGGAGGTGAGAATCAGAATGTGAGTGAGGGATTAATGCAGAAGGAGAAGAGCATGATGCTAAGAGTTCTGAGTTGATGAGGCAGGACAGGCAGGGGACTAAGCATAATTGTAGCCAGTTAAAGGGGTTGAAATGTGTCTATTTCGATGCTAGGATGAACTTAGAGCATGGATGAGGACGTGGAACTACGATGTTATGGCTGTTACTGAAACTTGGTTGGAGGCAGGGCAGGATTGGATGATGCAGTTCCCGGGATTCAGGTGTTTTAAAAGGAATAAGATGGGAGGTGTAAAAGTGAGGGAGGGAGGGGCATTGCTGGTCAGCGATAGTATCACGGCTATAGAAAAGGAGGACGCTGTAGAGTGAGTGTACAATGAGTCGGTCTGGGTGGAAGTTAGAAATAGGAAGAGATCGATCACTGTGCTGGGAGTAGTCTATAGGCCCCCAGGTAGTCCTCGGGACACCGAGAAGCAAAAACCCTAGGCAGATTTTAGAATGGTGCACAATATACAGGGAGTAGTTATGGGTGATTTCAACTTCCCTCATATTGACTGGGACCTCCCGAGTGCAAGGAGGATAGATGGGGCTGAATTTGTCAGGTGTGTTCAAGAAGGAGTCCTGACAGAGTATGTGGACCGGCCGACGAGGGGAGAGGCTATACTGAATCTAGTTCTGGGTAATGAACCTGGTCAGGTGGCAGACCTCTTGGTGGGGGAGCATTTTGGTGAGATTGACCACAACTCCCTTAGCTACAGTATACCTATGGAAAGGGATAAAAGCAGACGAAATGGTAAAGTGCTTAACTGGAGAAGAGCTAACTTTGAAGGGATGAGGGAGGAGCAAGCGAGAATAAATTGGAAACAGATGTTCAAAGGGGAAAGCACAGAAGTAATGTGGGAGAAGTTTAGGGAACCACTTGAGCTGGTTTCAGGATAGGTTTGTCCCACTGAGGCAAGGCAAAAATGGTCGGAAAAGGGAACCGTGGCTGACGAAACACGCGAGGCAATTCGTCAAGAGGAAAAAGGAAGCATATGTTAGATATAAGAAGCAGGAAGTAGGAGGGGCTCATGAGAAATATAGGGTAGTCAGGAAGGAGCTAAAGAAAGGACAGGAGAGCTCTTAGGACTTCGGAGGGCATAAGAAGGCCTTGGCATGTAGGACTAAGTAGAGCGACAAGGCGTTCAATGCGTATGTGAAGAACGGGGCGATGAAGAGAACGAAGCTGGAACCACTAAAGGATAAAGAGAGCAACATGTGCATGGAGGTGGAGGAGGTTGGGAAGGTCCTAAGCGAATACTTTGCTTCAGTATTCAAAAGTGATAAGGATCTTGATCACGGTGAAGTCGAAGTCCTGTGTGCTGGACAACGTGGAGATTACGGAAGAAGAGGTGCTGGATCTTCTTAAAGACATCAAGATTCATAAATCCCGAGGGCTGGATATGATACAGTCCAAGTTGTTGTGGGAATTGAGAGAAGAGATCCCTGGAGCATGAGCTATGATCTTTGAATCCTCTTTGGCTATAGGGGAAGTGCCAGAGAACTGGAGAATGGCAAATGTAGTTCCCTTGTTTAAAAAAGGTAATAGGGAGAAACCTGGGAACTATAGACCAGTGAGTCTTATGTCGGTGGTCTGCAAACTACTGGAAAAGATTCTTAACGATAGGATCTACGAGCATTTGGAGAAGTACAGTCTACTCATGGATAGTCAACATGGCTTTGTGAAGGGAAGATCGTGCCTCACGAGCCTGATTGAGTTTTTTGAAGAGGTATCAAAAGAAATTGATGACGGCAGGGCAGTGTATGTGGTCCACATAGACTTTAGCAAAGCATTTGACAAGGTCCTTCACGAGAGACACATCTAGAAAGTCATGTCGAATGGGATATGTGTAACCTTGGATGTTTGGATAAAAAATTGGCTTAAAGGAAGAAAGCAGAGGGTAGTTGTGGAAGGAAAGTATTCTGCCTGGAGGTCGGTGACTAGTGGACTGCCGCAGCGATTTTTCCTGGGACCCCTGCTATTTGTGATTTTTGTAAATGACCAGGACGGAGAGGCGGAGGGATCGGTGAGTAAGTTTGCGGATCATACGAAGATTGAAAAAGTTGTCGGTGGAGCTGCAGGTTGTCGAAGGTTACAAGAGGATATAGATAGGCTGCAGTGCTGGGCGTAAAAATGGCAGATGGAGTTCAATCCGGATAAATGTGAGGTGATGCATTTTGAAAGGACAAACCAGAAGACTGAATGCAGAATTAATGGTCAGTTACTTAAGAGTATGGATGAACAAAAGCCGTTGGGGTTCTAATCCATACATCCCTCAAGGTCGTTGTGCAGGTTGATAGGGTAGTTAAGAAGGCCTATGGGATAGTAGACTTCAGTAACAAGGGGACTGAGTTCAGGAGTAGAGAGGTAATGTTGTAACTCTACAAATCTCTGGTGGGAGCGTACATAGAGTATTGTGTTCAATTCTGGCCACCTCATTATAGGACGGACATGGAAGTTATGCTGAGGGTGCAGAGGAGATTTACCAGGCTGTTGCCTCGTTTGGCGAACTAATCATATGAAGCAAGGTCAGTGGAGCTGGGACATTTCTCTTTGGATCGTAGAAGACTGAGAATGGACTGATAGAGGTCTACAAGATTATGAGAGGCATAGATAGGGTGGATAGTCAGTACCTGTTTCCCAGGGCACCAATAACAAACACCAGAGGGCATAAATACAAAATTAAGGGAGGGAAGTTTAGGGGAAACATCAGGGGTTAGTGTTTTACACAGAGGGTTGTGAGTGCGTGGAATGACTTGCCAGGGATGGTGGTGGAGGCAGAAATATTAGGGGTATTTAAGAGCCTCTTGGACAGGCACATGGATGAAAGAAAATCAGAGGGTTATGGGGTAGTGTGGGTTTAGTATTTTTTTAAGGATTGTATGGGTCGGCACAACATGGAGGACTGAAGGTCCTGTACTGTGCTGTAATGTTCTATTGTTCTATGGTTAAGGACGTAGCGGTAAAATGAACCCAAGTGCTGAACACGGGCGCAGATGCCGAGTCGGGAGGCATTACGGTCGTAGCAAGCGGGGAATTGGTGTCAAGGGAGTATTTCTCTATAATCCTGGTCTTAGAGAATTCAGCAACGTTGCAAGACTTAGAACTGATAGTCCTACCAACCATTGAACGAGGTTACTCATACACCAGTCGAGCAAACGAACTGGCAGCTCCTTATTGTGGTCACGAAGTTCTTACACTGCATTTGCTGATGGAAAGCAGATGCTTGCAGGTAGTGGGATCTGAGAATGACTGGAACTAAACCATATGATTGAGGCCCAATTCCTGAGGAAAATAACCAGGTGGATGATTGCCAGAAGGGACCATGTTAGTTTGTCTATCTGCCTGAACGAGTTTACAACTCACATTTTCTTGGTCTCAGTTTCACACTGAGCTAAATAACGACTTTTTTTTATCAGCTTTGTGACGTATTGGCGTCGATTTTACCCCCAGAGCAATTTCAGCTATATCTGTGTGGAGTTCTGCATAGGTACGTTCCAATGAGACAGGGAAGTTATGGCAGGGTACAGGAAGCGTGGTGTACAAAGGCTGTAATACCTCCAGTCAAGAAGAAAAGAAAAGATTACAAAAGGTTCAGAGAGCCAGGTAATGTTAGAGATCCAGAGGATTATAAGACTAATAGGAAGGAGATTAAGAAGGAAATTAGCAGAGATAGAAGAGGCCACGAAAAGGTATTGGCGGGCAGGATAAGGAAAACCCCGAGGCATTCTAAAAGTATGTGAAGAGCAATAGGATAAGATGAGAAAGAATAGGACCGATCAAGTGTGACAGTGGGAAATTATGTATGGAATTGGAGGGAATAACGGAGGTACTTAATGAATAATTTGCTTCAGTATTCACTATGGAAAATAAACTTGATGATTGTAGTGATGACTTGCAACAGACTGAAAAGTTTGAGGATGAGGATATTAAGAAATAGGATGCGCTGGAGCTTATGGGAAGCATAAAGTTGGATAAGTCGCCGGGACTGGATCATATTTAGCCCAGGCTGCTGTGGGAGGCGAGGGAGAGATTGCTGAGCCTCTGGCGATGATCTTTGCATCATCAATACGGACGGGAGAGGTTCCGAAGGATTGGAGGGTTGCAGATGTTGTTCCTTTCTTCAAGAAAGGGAGAAGAGATAACGCAGGAAATTATAGACCAGTGAGTCTTTCCTCAGTGTTTTGTAACTTGATAGAGAAGATCCTGAGAGGCAGGATTTATGAGCACTTCGAGAGGTATAACATGATTAGGAAAAGTCAATATGGCTTTGTCAAATGCAGGTCGTGCCTTACGAGCCTAATTGATTTTGTTGAGAATGTGACTAAACCCATTAATGAAGGAAGAGCAATATATGCACTGTATATGGATTTCAACAAGGCATTTGATAAGGTACCCATGCAAGGCTTATTGAGAACGTAAGGACGCATGGGATCCAAGGGGACGTTACTATAACAGACTCTTGGATAGGTACATGGAGCTTAGAAAAATAGTGGGCTATTGGTAAGCCTAGTAACTACTAAGGTAGAGACATGTTCCACACAGCTTTGTGGGCCGTAGGGCCTGTATTGTGCTATAGGCTTTGTATGTTTCTATCTGCTACCTCTACAAATAGCGTTTCTATATGAATTCAGCATTCATCCTCAAGGTGCCCACCAGCCAGGCGACGCTGTCCACTCGCTTCGAGCTTCCACCGCAATGCAAAGGGTGGTTGGAGAAGACAAGTGCACTGCCTTGAATACAAGCACCAGTGGTGCCACACGAAGTTCTGTTCTGAGAATTCTGCTCTTTGTGATCATCGAATATTCACAACGCAATAGCTTGAAAAAGAAACTTAGCCTAAACAGCAATATTTGTGTAACACCTCGGAAAACCACAAAACTAACCATCACTGGAATGGATGGAACATTCTTAGCAAAGGAGAAATGAACGTGTTTGCCTTTGCCCTTATGTCATTTTCTACCACTTTGTACTGAAAAATCAAAAGAAACTAGAATAATAATACACTATAATAATCATACGAAGAAGAAGAAAATAAATCATAATCTGATAAAGGGACAAATTACTTCAAGACTTAACAAAATCTGCCAGTATATCAAAGATACTTTCGGTATACTTATTTTAAGGAATATTTGGCATAATGTTTTGGTCAGAAACCGATATGGAGTGTTTACAAATAAAAATTAGAACTCAACCAGCAAATTTCAGAAAACATTATGTATATTCGAATATACTTAGATTAACAAAGCCTTGATCAGAAAGGGGAGGAGGTACAATAGACGTTCAAAATCGACGCAACAGTCTGATAACACTTCTTGAGTATACTTTCATCATGGAAAACAGGATTCAGCACTCCACGCATGCATATGCAATTGTGAGAAGACTTATAATCCACCAAACTTAAAATAGAGCAAAGATTAGTGGGAAGTTACAGGATTGGAATGCTTTAAAAACAACAGAACGGAACTGAAAAGTCATTCAAAAGATAAAGATGGAATACGAAATTAAGCGAGCGAATAATTTTAAAGTTAATAGCAAAGGTTTGTTCAGTTACATAAAGTTTAAAAGAGAGGTGAGAGGGATTTATCACACCGCAGAAAAACGATACTGGAGTGTGGTAATAGAAGACAACAAAATAGTGGAAGAACTTAATAAGTATTTTGCGTCAGTATTCATTTTCGAAGACATTAGCAGTATAGTGGAAGTTCTAAGCGTCATAGGGAATTAAATGTGCCGAAATACTAAAACCAGAGAGAGGATTATCGGGAAACTAAATGGTCTGATGGTCCATAACCCACCAGAACCTGATGGCGTGCGTCCCAAAGTTCTGAATTTATGGCTAAAGAATTCGTGCAGCCTCTATTAATGATCTTTCAAAATCACCAGATTTTGGAACTTTTTCGGAGGACTGGAAGGTTGCAAATGTCTCTCCACGCTTCAGAAAGCCAGAGAGGCAGATGAAAAGAAAATATGGGTCGGGTACTCTGAGATCAGTGGTGGGGAAGTTATTGGAGTCGAGTATTAAGGATGAGGTTTCAGGGTACTTGAAGGCACAAGATTAAAATAGGCTGTAGTCAGCATGGTTTCCTCAAGGGAAATCTTGCATGACAAATCTGTGGGAATTTCTTGAAGTATCAAGCAGGGGAAAAAGGAAAAATAATTGAAGTGGTATACTTGGATTTACAGAAAGCCTTTGACAATATGCCACACATGAGGCTGTGTAACCAGCTACCAGCGCGTGGCATTAATCTAAGGATTTTACCATAGATTAATAACTGGTTAGTTGCTAAGAAGCAAAAAGTGGGAATAAAGGGAGCCATTCTGACAAACCGCCAAAGATTAGTGCTGCTCCACAGTGGTCTGTATTTAGAATGGTTCCTTTTGCTTTATATTTCAAGGATTTGGATGATCATTGAGGAGGTAGAGAGGCTATGGAAAGACTGAGACAGATTAGGAAAATGGGCAGATGTAATACGGTGTCGTAAAGTGTATGCACATGCACTTACGTAGAAGAAATAAAATGGTTGTCTATGTTCTAATGGAGGGAAAATACCAAAACAAACTGAGGCACAACGAGGCAAAGAGTACTTGTGCAGGATTCCCTACAGTTAGTTTGTAGGTTGACTCTATGGTGAGGGAGACAAATACAATCTCAGCATTTCTTTCAAGACGATTAGAATATAAAAGAAAGAATGTAATGTTGAAGCTTTATAAACAGTGGTGAGGTATCACTTAGACATTGTGGGCAGGCTTTCATGCATTATCTTAGAAAGGATGCGCTGAAACTGGAGCCGTGGCGGTCAGTCATTATGCATATTTAATAAGTGGTTTGATAGAGTTTTTACTGATCAGGTCACGAAGGGATACAGGAGAACGCAAGAGTTTGGGATTGAGAGGAAGATTGGATCAGCTATGATGAATTGGCGGACAGCACTTGAAAGGCAAAATGGTTTAATTCTGCACCTATATCTTACGGTCTTGTGGTGGAACACAGAGATATGAAGTCATTAACATCATTGAAAAATATGCTAGCCATCCTAACAGCACAGTTCTCCATAGAAGGCATCTCCACGATCTGAGCCTACTGGTTGACAAACGCCTGGTATTATTGGTCAGTTATACTATGACAGCTACAGAAAGGGTGACTAACGTAGCAGGATACTCTTTTGAGTCAGTATGGGTGGCAGTCAGGAACAGGAAGGGAGCAGTTACTCTAATGGGGGTATTCTATAGTCCCCCAGGTAGCAGCAGAGATAAAGAGGAACAGGTTGGGAGGCAGATTTCGGAAAGGTGAAAAAATAACAGAGTTGTTATCATGGGTGACTTTAACTTCCCTAATATTGATTGGCTCCTGATTAGTTCCAATAGTTGAGATGGGGCAGTGTTTGTTAAGAGTGTCCAGGATGGATTCCTGTCACAGTATGTTGACAGGCCGACGAGGGGGTATGCCATACAGGATCTAGTATTAGGTAACGAACCGGGTCAGGTCACAGATCACTCAGTGGGTGAGCTTCTGAGGGACAGTGACCACCGCTCCCTGGCCTTTAGCATTATCATGAAAAGGATAGAATCATGGAGGACAGGAAAAAATTTAATTGGGGAAGGTCAAATTATGAGGCTATAAGGCTACAACTTGCGGGTGCATATTGCGATGATGTTTTTGCAGGGATATGTACTATGGAAATGAAGTCGATGTTTAGGGATCTCTTGCAGGATAATAGGGATAAATTTATCTCGATGAAGAAGATTAGGAATAGTTGGGTGAAGTGGAAAATCTAGTCAGGTGGAAGAAGGCAGCATACATGAGTTTTAGGAAGCAAGGATCAGATAGGGCTATTGAGGAATATAGGGTCGCAAGAAAAGAGCTTAAAAAGGGGCTGAGGAGAGCAGGAAGTGGGCATGAGAAGGCCTTGGAGAGTAGGGCAAAGGAAAACCCGAAGTCATTCCTCAATTAGGTGAAGAACAAAAGGATGACAGGAGTGAAAGTAGGACCCATTAGAGAAAAAGGTGTGAAGATGTGCCTGGAAGCCGTGTAAGATATCCTGAAGTGGGAGGGTGAGGAGCTAGAGGTCGTGGTACATATACGTACCAATGACATAAGTAGTAAAAAGGAAGAGGTACTGTAAGTAGAATATACGGAGTTAGGAAGGGAGTTGAGAAGAAGGACTAAACAGGTAGTAATCTCGGGATTACTGCCTGTGCCTCGCGACAGTGAGAGTAGGGATGGAATGAGGTGAAAAATAAATGTGTGGCTGAAAGATTAGAGCAGGGGGCAAGGATTCAAGTTTCTAGATCATCGGGAACTCTTTTGGGGCAGGTGTGAACTGTAGAAAATAGACGGGTTGCACTTGAATCCTAGGGGGACCAATATCCTGGCTAAGATATTTGCGAAGGCTACTGTGCAGACTTTAAACTAGAATTGTGGGGGATAGGAATCGAACTGTAGAGACTCGGAGAGAGGCGGTTAGTTCACAAATACAGAAAACTAATAGACAGTGTGCGAGGGAGGATAGGCAGGTGACAGAGGAGGAGAGCGCTAAGACCGAAGATGTAGGGCAGAAGGAAGAAAAAAATAATAAAGTGGTTTGCACCGTTATGGATATACAAAATAAGAGGTGGAGCGTTTCCTAAATACATTTATTTTAATGCTAGAAGCATTGTAAAAAAGCTGGATGAGCTTAGAGCATGGATTGATACCTGGAAATATGATGTTGTAGCTATTAGTGAAACATGGTTGCAGGAGGGGTATGATTGGCAACTAAATATTCCTGGATTTCTTTTCATCAGGTGTGATAGAATCGGAGGAACAAGAGGGGGAGGTATTGCATTGCTTATCAGAGGAAATATTACAGCGGTGCTCTGGCAGGATAGATTAGAGGGCTCGTCTACGGAGTATATTTGGGTAGAATTGTGGAATGGGGAAGCTGTAGTCAAACTTATAGGGGTGTATTATAGACCACCTAATGGGGAACGAGAATGGGAGGAGCAAATTTGTAAGGAGATAGTAGATGCACATAGTTGTGATTGTGGGAGATTTTAATTTTCTAAACATAGACTGGGAAGCCCATTCTGAAAAAGGGCTGGATGGTGTGGAGTTTGTAAAATGTGCGCAAGATAGTTTTTGCAGAAATATAGATGTACCAACTAGAGAAGGGGCAGTGTTGGATCTCCTGTTAGGGAATGTGATGTGTCAGGTGACGGAGGTATGTGTTTTTGGAGCACTTCGGGTCCACTGACCACAATGCCATTAGTTTCAATATAATTATGGAGAAGGATAGGACTAGACCCAGGGTTGATATTTTTGATTGGAGAAAGGCTAACTTTGAGGAGATGCGAAAAGATTTAGAAGGAGTGGTTTGGGACAATGTGTTTTATGGGCAGGATGTAATAGAGAAATAGAGGTCATTTAAAGCTGAAATTTTGAGGGTATAGAGTCTTTATGTTCCTGTTAGGTTGAAAGGAAAGGTTAAAAGTTTGAGAGAGCCATGTTTTTCAACGGATATTGGAAAATTGTTTCGGGAAAGGAGAGAGATCTACAATAAATATAGGCAGCATGGAGTAAATGAGCTGTCGAGGAATGTAAAGAATGTAAAAATAATCTTAAGAAAGAAATTAGAAAAGCTAAAAGAAGATATGAGGTTGTTTTGGCAAGTAAGGTGAAAATAAATCCAAAGAGTTTCTACAGTTATATTATATTAATAGCAAGAGGATACTGAGGTACAAAATTGATCCCTTAGTGAATCAGAGAGGACAGCTATGTGTGGAGCCAAAAGAGGTGGGGGAGATTATGAGCATTTTTTTTTCCTTGTTATTCACTAAGGAGAAGGATATTGAATTATGTAAAGTAAGGGAAACAGGTAGGAAACTTATGGAAACTATGACGATTAAAGAGGAGGAAGTACTGGCGCTTTTAAAGAATATAAAAGTGGGTAAGTCTCCGGATCCTGACAGGATATCCCTCGGACCTTGAGGCAAGTTAGTGTAAGCAGGGGCTCTGACAGAAATATTTCAAATGTCATTAAAAACTAGAATGGTGCGGAGGATTGGCGCATTTCTCATGTGGTTCCATTGTTTAAAAAGGGTTCTAAGGGTAAACCGAGCAAATAAACCGAGCGCGTTTGACGTCAGTGGTGAGTAAATTAATGGAAAGTATTCTTAGAGATGGTAGATATAATTATCTGGATAGACAAGGTCTGATTAGGAACAATCAACATGGATTTGTGCGTGGAAGGTCATATTCGACAAAACATTGAATTTGTTGTAGATGTTGTCTATATGGACTTCAGTAAGGCCTTTGTCAAGGTTCCACACGAAAAGTTAGTTTGGAATGTTCAATCGTTAGGTATTAATATTGAAGTAGGAAAATGGATTCTACAGTGGCTAGATGGGAGATGCCAGAGAGTAGTGCTGGATAACTATTTCTCAGGTTGCAGGCCGATGACTAGTGGTGTGCCTCAGGGATCTATACTGGGTCCAATGTTGTTTGTCATATACATTAATGATCTGGATGATGTGGTGGTGTTTTGATTAGTAAGTATGCAGATGATACTAAGATAGGCGGAGTTGTAGATAAATGAATTAGGTTTTCAAAGTTTGCAGAGAGATTTAGGCCAGTTAGAAGGGTGGGCTGAACGATGGCAGATGGAGTTTAATGCTGAAAAATGTGAGGTGCAACATTTTGGTAGGATTAATCAAAATAGGACACAATGGTAAATGGTAGGTCATTGAGAAATGCAGTAGAACAGAGTGACCTAGATATAATGGTGCATAGTTCCCTGAAGGTGGAATCTCATGTGGATAGCGGGGTGAGGAAGGTTTTTGTTATGCTGGCCTTTATAGATCAGAACATTGAGTATAGGAGTTAGGAAGTAATGTTAAAATTGTACAAGGCATTGGTGAGGCCAAATTTGGAGTATTGTGGACAGTTCTGGTCACGGAATCATAGGAAAGATATCAACAAAATAGAGACAGTACAGAGGAGATTTACTAGAATGTTACCCGTGTTTCAGCATATAAGTTACAGAGCAACTTTGAACAACTTACGTCTTTATTCTTTGGAGCGTAGAAGTTTGAGGGGGATTGATAGAGGTATTTAAATTTTCAGAGGCTAGATAGAGTTGACGTGGATAGGCTTTTTCCATTGAGAGCAGGGGTGATTTAAACAAGAGGATATAAATTGAGAGTTAAGGGGCAATGTTTAGGGGTAACACGAGGGGGAATTTCTTTACTCGGAGAGTGGTAGCTGTGTGGAACGAACTTCCAGTAGAAGTGGTAGAGGCAGATTCGACATTGTCATTTAAAAGGAAATTGGATAGGTATATGGACGGAAAAGAATGGAGGGGTCAGGGCTGAGTGCAGGTAGGTGGGACTAGGTGAGAGTAAGCGTTCGGCATAGACTAGAAGTGCAGAGAAGGCCTGTTTCCGTGCTCTAATTGTTATATGGTTATATAAGTGACCGAGGTCCTCAATAATAAATAATAAATACTTCTCTTCGGTATTCATCAATGAGAGGGAATTTGATGACGGTGAAGACAGAATAAGTGAGGTTGAAGTTCTGGAGAATGTTGATATTAAGGGAGAAGAGGTGTTGGAGTTGCTAAAATACATTAGGACGGATATGTCCCCGATGACTGACGGAATAGAACATAGAACATAGAATAGCACAACACATTACAGGCCCTTCTGCCCACAATGTTGCGCCGAACTTCAAAACCTGCCTCCCATATAACCTCCCAACTTAAATTCCTCCATATACCTGTCTAGTAGTCTCTTGAACTTCACTAGTGCATCTGCCTCCACCAATGACCTGGGCAGTGCATTCCACGCACCAACCACTCTCTCAGTAAAAAACCTTCTTCCAATATCCGCCTTGAACTTCACTCCCCTTACCACAGGCTAATATTCAATACTAATATTCCCCAGGCTGCTCCACGAGTCGAGGGAAGCGATTGCTGAGCCTCTGGCTAGGATCATTTTGTCCTCGTTGTCCACGGGAATGGCACCGGTGGATTGGAAGCCGGCGAATGTTTCTCCCTTGTTCAAATAAGGTAGTCGGCACAGTCCAGGTTATTATAGACAATGAGCCTTACGTCTATGGTGGGAAAACTGCTGGAAGAAATTCTTAGAGATTAGATCTACGAGCATTTGGAGAATCATGGTCTGATTAGGGACAGTCAGCATGGCTTTGTGAAGGTCAGATCGAGTCTAACAAGCCTGTTAGATATCTTTGAGGAAGTCAATAGGCGTATAGTTGAGGCTAATGCAGTGGATGTGATTTATATGGATCATAGAAAGGCATTGGATACGGGTCCCCACGGTAGGTTTATTCAGAAAGTCAGAAGGCATGGGATCCAGCGATGTTTGGCTAGGTGAATTCAGAATTGGTTTGCTGCGGAAGGCAGAGGGTCGTAGTGGAGGGAATGGATTCATATTGGAGGGTTGTGACTAGTGGTGTCCCATGAGGATCGGTACTGGGACCACTGCTTTCCGTGATTTTTATTAACGACCTGGATGTGGATAGAGCAGAGGATTGTCAAAGATTACAGAGAGACATTGATAGAATGCAGGAATGTGCTGAGAACTGGCTGATAGAGTTCAACCCGGAGAAATATGAGATGTTGCACTTTGGAAAGTCAAACTCCAAGGCAGAGTACAAAGTAAATGGCAGGATACTTGGTAGTGTGGAGGAGCAGAGGGATCTGTGAGTAGATATCCACAGATTACTGAAAGTTGACTCACAGGTAGAGAGGGTGGTTAAGAAAGCTTATGCGGTGTTAGCTTTCATAAGTCGAGGGTTAGAGTTTAAGAGTCGCGATGTAATGATGCAGCTCTATAAAACTCTGGTTAGGCAACACTTGGAGCATGTGTCCAGTTCTGGTCGCCTCATTATAGGAAGGATATGGAAGCATTAGAAAGGGTACAGAGGAGATTTACTAGGATGCTGCATTGTTTAGACAATATACCTTATGATCAGAGATTAAGGGAGCTGGGGCTTTACTCTTTGGAGAGAAGTAGGATGAGAGGACACATCGTAAAGGTATACAAGATATTAAGAGGCATTTTAGTGTGGACAACAAGCGCCTCTTCCCCAGGACACCACTACTCAATACAAGAGGACATGGCTTTAAGATAAGGGGTGGGAAGTTCAAGGGGGATATTAGAGGAAGGTTTTTTACTCAGAGTGGTTGGTGCGTGGAATGCACTGCCTGAGTCAGTGGTTGAGGCAGATTGACTAGTTAAATTTAAGAAACTACTAGACAGGAATATGGAGGAATTTAAGGTGGGTGGATATATGGTAGGCAGGGTTTAAGGGTCGGGACACTATTGTGAGCCGAAGGGGCTGTACTGGGCTGTACTGTGCTGTACTGCTCTATGTGCTATGTTCTATGTTCTATTCCTGGGATCATCCTTGTGAATCTCCTTTGGATCCTCTCCAATGCTAGAATATTTCTTCTAAGATGAGGAGCGCAAACGTGTGCACAATACTCATGGTGAGGCCTCAACGGTGTCTTATAAGGCCTCAGCATTACATCCCTGCTCTTGTTTTCCAGACCTCTTGAAATCCAAGCAAAAGGCGCAGAGGGAGTAGTAAAGGCATTTCGGAGAGAAGGCGTTTTTTCTTTAACTGATCGGGAGAAAGAGGCTAGACTGCGCAGGCGCCTGACATAGCGCGCCAAAGTTTCAAAAAAAAGCACCATATACAGCGGCCATCGTCGGACTAGATTGAGTCAGAGTGGGACGACTTTGGCTCAACAGGCATCGGCGTGAACAGGCGGAGGCGAGGTTTGAACGAGGCACGACTGCACAAGCGCGTGAAAGTCGGCTCGTGAGGCAGCGAGAGAATTTAAAAAGCGAGCAGAGGTTGAGGACGAGATTCACACCAAGTGAAGTAATGCGGGGTAAACTCCTTTAATTAATTTCATTTCCTTAGGAATAGGTAATGGAGTCAGCAGTTGAAGTAGTTGAGTGCTCCGTTCGCAGTTTGTGGGGAGTCAGGGCGAGCACAATTGTCCGTGATGACTACACTTGTAAAAGGTGCATACAGCAGCAGCTCCTGACAAACTGTGTTAGGGAACTGGAGCTGGAGCTGGATTAACTTCGGATAATTCTGGAGGCAGATGCAGAAATAAACAGGAGTTACAGGTAAACAGTCGTTACAGGGAGATAGTCACCCCTAAGAGTCAGGATACAGGTAGCTGGGTGACTTTTAGGAAAGGGGAGGGGATTAGACAGAATGAGCAGAGCAACCCTGTGGCCGTTCCCGTCAATAATAAGTGTACCGTTTTGGATAACGTTGGTGGGGACGACCTACCAGGGACAACTCGTAATGGTTGCGTCTCTGGCACCGAGACTGGAACCTCAGCTCAGAAGGGAAGTAGGGAAAAGAGGAGAGCAGTAGTGATAGGGGATTCGATATTAGGGGGCAGATACGGGGTTCTGTGTAAGAGATCGAGAATCCAGGATAGTCTGTTGCCTCACTGGTGTCAGGGTCCGCGATATCTCGGATCGAGTTATCAATATTCTCAAGAGGGAGGGTGAGCAGCCGGATGCTTTTGTCCATGTAGGAACCAATGACGTAGGTAGGAAGAGTGAGGAGGTTCTGAAAGGTGAGTTTAGGGAGTTAGGCGACACGTTAAAGAACAGGACATCCAGGATAGCACTCTAGGAATTGCTACCAGTGCCACGTACAGGCGGGTTTTGAAAATAAGACAGCGCAGATCAACATGTGCCTGAATACATGGTGCAAGAGGGAGGGCTTCAGATTTATAGATAACTGGGCAGTTTTCCAGGGAAGGTGGGATCTGTTCTGTCGGGATGGTTTACATCTGAACTGGAGGGGGGAAATATTCTTGCAGGTAGGTTTGCTAGAGAGGCGCCAGTGGTTTTAAACTAGATAAAGGGGGGTGGGAGGTAACCAGAGTGTAGGGACAAATATTTGGGAGAAGGAAGAAAAAGAAGATAGCAAAGTTGTTTCCACCGTTAGAAATAAACAGGGAGGAAGAGTTGGAGAATTTCTTAAATGCATTTATTTTAATGCTAGGAGCATCGTAAGAAAGGTGGATGAGCTTAGAGCATGGATTGATACATGGAAATACGATGTTGTAGCTAATAGTGAAACATGTCTGCAGGGTGGGTGTGATTGGCAACTAAATATTGCTGGATTTCGTTGCTTCAGGTGTGATAGAATCGGAGGGACAAGAGGGGGAGGTGTTGCGTTGCTTGTCAGAGAAAATATTACAACGGTGCTCTGGCCGGATAGATTAGATGGCTCGTCTAGGGAGACAATGTGGATGTAATTGAGGAATGGGAAAGGTGTAGTAACATTTGTAGGGGTGCATTATAGACCACCTAATGGGGAGCGAAAATTGGAGGAGCAAATTTGTAAGGAGATAGCAGATAGTTTTAGTAAGCACAGGGTTGTGATTGTGGATGATTTTAATTTTCCACACATAGACTGGGGAGTTCATAATGTAAAAGGGCTGGATGGATTGGAGTTTGTTAAATTTGTGCAGGATTGATTTTTTTGCAGCATTACATAGAGGTACCAACCAGAGAAGGGGCAGTGATGGACCTCCTGTTAGGAAATGAGACGGGTCAGGTGATTGAGGTATGTGTTGGTTAGCATTTCGGGTCCAGTATTCACAATGCCATTAGTTACAAAATAATTATGGAGAAGCATAGGACCTAGGGTTGAGATTATTGATTGGAAAAGGCTAACTTTGAGCAAATGCGAAAGGATTTAGAAGGAGTGGATCGGGACAATTTGTTTTATGGGAAGGATGTAATAGAGAAATGGAGGGCATTTGAAGGTGAAATTTTGAGGGTACGGAATCTTTATGTTCCTGTTAGGTTGAAAGGAAAGGTTAAAAGTTTCAGAGAGAATGTATTTCAAGGGATATTGGAAACTTGGTTTGGAAAAAAAGAGGTATCTACGATAAATATAGGCAGCATGGCGTAAATGAGGTGCTCGAGGAATTTAATCAATGTGAAAAGAATCTTAAGAAAGAAATTAGAAAAGCTAAAGAAGATACGGGGTTTGCTTTGGTAAGTAAGGTGAAAATGAATCCAAAGGCTTTCTACAGTTTTGAAAAAGAGCAAAAGATAATGAGGAATAAAATTGGTCCCTTAGAGAATCAGAGAGGACTGCTATTTGTGGAGCCAAAAGAGATGGGGGAGACTTTTAACAAATTCTATTCCTCGCTATTCACTACGGAGAAGGATACTGAATTGTGTAAGGTAAGGGAAACAAGTAGGGAAGGTATGTAAATTTTGACGATTTTTTCCGATTAAAGAGGAGGACGTACTGGCGCTTTTAAGGAATATAAAAGTGAATAAATCTCCGGATCCTAACAGGAATTTCCCTGGGACCGTGAGGGAAGTTAATGTAGAAATAGCAGGGGCTCTGACAGAAATATTACAAATGTCATCAGAAACGGGGATGGTGCTGGAGGATTGGCGTATTGCTTATGTTGTTCCATTGTTTAAAAACGGTTCTAAGAGTAAACCTAGCAATTATAGGCCTGTAAGTTTGACGTCAGTGGTGGTAAATTAATGGAAGGTATTCTCAGAGATGGTACATATAATTATCTGGATAGACAGGGTCTGATTAGGACAGTCAACATTGATTTGTACGTGGAAGGTCATGTTTGACAAATCTTATTGAATTTTTTGAAGATATTACTAGGACAGTTGCTGAGGGCAAAGCAATGTATGTTGTCTACATGGACTTCAGTAAGGCCCTTGACAAGGTTACGCACGGAAGGTTAGTTAGGAATCTTCAATCGTTAGGTATTAATATTGAAGTAGTAAAATGAATTCTACAGTGACTGGATGGGAGATGCCAGAGATTAGTGGCGGATAACTGTTTGTCAGGTTGGAGGCCGGTGACTAGTGGTGTGCCTCATGGATCTGTACTGAGTCCAACGTTGTTTGTCATATACATTAATGATCTGGATGATGGGGTGGTAAATTGCATTAGTTAGTATGCAGATGATACTAAGATATGTGGTGGTGTGGATAATTAAGTGGGTTTTCAAAGCTTTGCGAGAGATTTAGGCCAGTTAGAAGAGTGGGCTGAAAGGTGGGAGATAGTGTTTAATGCTGATAAGTGTGAGATTCTACATTTTGGTAGGAATAATCCAAATAGGACATACATGGTAAATGGCAGGGAATTGAAGAATGCAGTAGAACAGAGTGATCTAGGAATAATGGTGCATAGTTCCCTGAAGGTGGAATCTCATGTAGATAGGGAGGTGAAGAAAGTTTTTGGTATGTTGGCCTTTATAAATCAAAGCATTGAGTATAGGAGTTGGGAGGTAATATTGAAATTGTACAAGGCGTTCGTGAGGCCAGATCTGGAGTATTGTGTACAGTTCTAGTACCTGAAATATAGGAAAGATGTCAACAGAATAGAGAGAGTACAGAAGTGAATTACTAGAATGTTACCTGGGTTTCAGCATCTAGGTTACAGAGAAAGTTTGAACAAGTTAGATCTTTATTCTTTGGAGCGTAGAAGGTTGAGAGGGGACGTGATAGAGGTATTGAAAATTATGAGGGGGACAAATAGATTTGACCTGGATAGGCTTTTTCCATGGAGGGTAGTGGAGATTCAAACAAGAGGGCAAGAGTTGAGAGTTAGGGGCAAAAGTTTAGGAGTAACACGAAGGGGAACTTCTTTACTCAGAGAGTGGTAGCTGTGTGGAACGAGCTTTCAGTAGAAGTGGTAGAGGCAGGCCCTATGTTGTCATTTAAATTAAAATTGGATAGGTAGGATAGGAAAGGAATGTAGGGTTATGGGCTGATTGCAGGTCTGTGGGACTAGGTGAGAGTAAGCGTTCGGCACGGACTAGAAGGGCCTAGTTGGCCTGTTTCAGAGCTGTAATGGTTATATGGTTATATCAATGTTAACATTGCACATAGCCACAATCAAATGACAATCATCATTCATCAACACTGCTCTTTAATATACAACGTGCCATACGGTGGATGCTGGGAGCCGACCCAAATGCAGGACACAGACACTGAAGTAATAGTCACTGAACTGGACAATAGTTAGGGACGGGACAGGACACAGACTAGCAGCTGGGACAGGAACACAGATTGGGCTATGAATTTGGCTATGAAAGAGGGACCAGGACAATGAACTCGCAACTAGGATCCTAAGTTTGAACTCTGAGCCAGGGACTGGACAAGGACCCAGAACATAAGTCTTGACTCGGGCTCGGCCCCGGAATTAGGAGAGGGCATGACGTGGCTACAGGACTGGACATGGCTTGGATTCGTCGAGGCTTGACTGCAGGACTAGGCGAGGTTGGGGTTCTTCGAGGCTTTCCTGGGCAGGACGAAGTACTCCCTCTTAGAGCACAGCGCCGGGCCCCTTCCTTGAACGCCGGGCCAAGATGACTGCCGAGGTAAACGGCCGAAGAAGCTGTCAGGGATTCATATGGGGAGGGGAAGAGATCAATACTGTCTCAGGGTAACGGCAAAGACGACCTGATTTACCCAACGGAGGCGAGGACGGGAAGTGACAGATCTAACTGCAGGGTAACGTCAAGGACGGCCTGTCTTACCCCACGGTGGCATGGACAGGAAGGGACAGATCCCAACGTATGGTAACGGCAAGGACGGCCTGACTTACCCCACAGAGGCAAGGACAGGAAAGGAGCTCAATCCAGGAAGGCTCCGAGTCTCTGGGCAGCCAGCAACCTTGGCTGGCTACGGAAACAGCCGAATTCATATCTGGCTCCGAGCGGCAGACGGCCACTCAGCTGGCCCCGGAAACGGCCGAATCCATGCCACGATGACTGCTCCGACTGGAGACAACAAGGCTCCACGAAGCAATAGTCCTCTAACCATGCCTAGAGATCACGAATGGCTGCTCTATCCTTCCACCAGCCGTTTGCTCCAAGGGGATACTGACAAGACGAACAGGCACCCACACCCGAACCCAGGGCCACTTATATTCCCAGCTGCAAGACAAGCATCAGGTGCCTATCGTTAAGCCCAACTAAAACAGAGGACAGCCGGAAGGCCCGGAGTCCGGAGTCCACGGACAGGACAGTGAACCGGAAGGCGGATGTCACAGTCCGGACCATGACACAACGTCAGTAAGGAAATTAAACTTTAATATAAATAAAAGACATACAATTTTAAAATCACAATACCACAAATTATATTATAACAGATGTTACTGGCGATAGGACAATCCATAATAACCTCTGGATATAATAATAAAGGATGAACAATAAAGAACAAATTATTTAAAAGATATAGTTATTCTAACACACTTAACTTACAGAAATCAATAGCTAAAAATCACCAGTAATATACCAAGACTTCAATGGTTCAAGAATGCAGCTCATCGCCATCTTGTGCAACTAGGAATGGGTAATGAATGCTGGCTTAGCTGGCGACGCCCACAATATAAATAAATAAACTAATACCTTAAGCTCCCTAATAAATTATTGTTCATTATACATCGCCCAATCCCGAATAGCCGATCCCTTAGTGAACTCAACTACGAACTGCTAAAAAAATGAAATCTCGAAGGCACTCGAGAAATTCCCCTCCTAGAAGCCAGCACCAAACTGATTTTCCCAATCTACCTTCACATTGCATTCGGCTGTGAATGTTTTAACTTTCCCCCTTTGGCATGTATTTTTTATTTGCTGTTATAGATTTTAGACCACTCCCTTACTACTGTTTAGGGGTCTGCATACAGCTGCCATCATGGACTATTTACCCTTGCAGTTCCTTGTTGACTGCAAGTTTCCCTTACAACAGCCTCTTCTCACCACACATGCCATTGTTTCTAAATCAACGATCTAATCTTCACCACTAGTGTCCACCTTCCCTACGATATTTCGTGCATTGAAATATATACAGCGCAGGACACCAGTCGCACCATGCTCAAAGTTGATTCTTAACATTTTCTGAGTTCTTACCAACATCTGTGTCCAGAAACTCTCCACTAACTATTCAGGCACACCCGTTTCCATCCCTTTGCAAATCTAGTTTAAACCACATCGTGCGGCACAAACAAATCTTCCCGCTAGGATATTAGTCCCCCACCAGTTCAGGTGTAAACTGTCACTTCTGCACAGGTCCCAACTTCTCTGAAAGAGAGCCCAATGCTCCACATATCTTTTGTCCTCCCTTATAAACCAAAGACCAGGCCACGGATTAAACTGTATAATCTTCCTAGTTCTGGCCTCATTAGCATGTATAACGAGTAGCAATCCCGAGATCACAACCCTGGAAGTTCTGTCCTTCATCTTACCATCAAACACCCTGTCTTTCCAGTGCAGAAGCTCGTCACTGACCCTACCCATGTCAATGGTACCCACATGGACCATGACCTCTGACCGTTCGCCCTCTCACTGAAGACTGCCGAGGACTCGATACAAGATGTCACGGCCCCTAGCAGCCGAGTCAGCGCACCATCCGGGGCTCGTGTTATTGCGCACAGAGTCACCAGGTTCGGATATGGCCCAAGTGCAGAGTGAGAGACACTGAAGCGGGTCGATATCTCACAATCTTTAATGCGAACCATGCTAAAGGGAAAATAACCAATAAACGCTAGGCCAAGCAGGGTCGCTAACTAAAACCGTCAAATGGAAAACGAAGCCTACACTGCGGCTGAAAAGAATATCTAAATATTAAACGAATACCGTTAGTACTCAGAGTCAATTGACTCGACAGTCCAAATTCTCAGGCAATGCTGAATGCAAGCAGGCAGGGAAGCGTTGCTGTGCTCTGTTCAAGTCTCGACAAGCACTACAATAACAGATATGGAGTTACACACTGTCAGAAGGAAATAACAATCAGCTGGTTCGTGCATATTCACAAGTGCAATTCCCATATCTACTGCGCTGCCGAATCAGTGGTTGTGGCAGAGCCCATGAGTGCGGCCCATAAGGCACCAGAGAACCTTGTCCACCGGAAGTCCTGGATGAACGATTTGTCCAAGATGTCCTTCGCCGTGATCCAAGTACAGTCTTCTGGGCCATACATTTGCCCAATCCACTGGTATTGGAACTTACCATGTACCCGGCGTGATGCCAGGAGGCGCCGTAGAGTATTGACAAGGGAACCATCTACAAGGCAGATAGGAATGGTAGGTGGGGTGAGCGGGGGCTAGGGGAGAGGTCGTAACAGCCTTGAGCTGAGAAGCACGGGATACTGGGTGGATCTTCAGTGATGGGGTAGACGCAAACTATATGACACCTTGTTCATTGCCTTTCCCACTACAAACGGTCGAATGTATCGAGGTGCCCATTTCCGGTTCTCAACCTTCAGGGGTGGATCCTTCGATGCCAACTAGACCTCCTCTCCTGGCTTGAATGGCCTTACCAGTCGACGGAGCCGATCAGCCTGTGGGGAATTGTGTTTCTGAGCACGCAGCAGAGAAGTTACATTCTGGTGTGAATGTAGCGCTGGATCAGCTGTTCAGCAGCAGGAACTCCGACGTCAATCTCCTGATCAGGGAACAGTGGGGGCTGCAATCCCTTCTTGCATTCAAAGGGAGACATACCGGTGGAGGATGACTGCAGGTTATTGTATTCGATCAGTGCCCAAACCAATAGGGAGCTCCAGGGAGTGGGGTTGGAACTGAGAAGACAACGCAGGCCAGTCTCGAACTCCTGGTTCACTCTCTCAGTCTACTAATTAGAAAGGGGTTGGAAGCCAGACGGGAGGCTGGCCGTGGCTCCTACAAGAGAGCAGAAAGACTTCCAAAATCGGAAAGTGAACTGTGGTCCAGTATGAGACACTATGTCTTGAGGAAAGCCATGGAACCTGAACACATGTTGAACCATGAGTGTGGCACTCTCACAAACCGATAGGAGCTAGGGGAGGGCAATAAAGTGGGAAGCCATAGAAAACCGATCCACAACAACCAAAATGTTGGAGTTTCCATTAGACGGGGGCAGACCAGTGATGAAATCTACTGAGAGATGGGACCGGGGCGGTGGGGCACAGGCTTTGTTCATAGCTGACCCGCAAGACGCTGGCGTGATGTCTTGTTCCGAGCCAATATGGGACCGGTAGATACAAAGTCGTGGACATCCTAGGACATAGATGGCCACCAAAATTGTTTTCGTATAAACTCCCGAGTCCTTTTAATTCCCGGATGTCCAGCCAGACAGGTAGAGTGACCCCAATCCAAAATTTTGAACGCACCGGAGCAGGGACAAACAGCCGGGTCTGAGGTCGCCCATCCGGGCCCGGATCTGATTTTTGGGCTGCCCTGATCTCTGCTTGTATTTCCCAAATCACCGGAGCAGCAATACACGAGCGAGGAAGAATGGGGTCTGGATCGATATTGTCCCCACATCCGTCGAATTACCGGGACAGAAGTCCGCCTTTATATTCTTGCTGCCGGGACGATAAGTGAGAATAAAATTGAACCCTGCAAAGAAGAGAGCCCACCAGTCTTGACGAGAGCTGAGTCTCTTAGCATCCAGAATATAGGAGAGGTCCTTGTGATCTGTCCAGACCAAGAATGGATGTCTGCCCCCACCAACCAGTGTCGCTATTCCTCCAGGACGTCTTTGACAGCTGAAGCTCCCGCTTCCCAACATCATAATTCCTCTCGGCCGGAGGCAAGTGACGGGACAAGAAGGCACACAGATGCAGCCGGTTATCCGCAAACGAGCGCTGAGATGGGTCAGCTCCAATGCCTATAACGGATACATCCACTTCGACAATGAATGGCTGAGATGGGTCTTGGTTGTTGCAGCAGCGTGGCAGTGGTGAAATTTCGCTTTAGCTCTAAATATGGCTTGCCGAGACTTGCTGTCACCAGGTTAAGATATGGCTCAAGTGCAAAGTGAGAGACTCCGAAGCGTGTCGGTATTTCACAATCTTTAAAGCGAACAGTACTAAAGGGGAAATAAAACAATAAACGCTAGGCCAATCAGGGCGGTTATCTAAAACTGTCAATGGAAAACGAAGCCGACATGGCGGCTGAAAAGAACAGCGAAATATTAAAAGATAACAGCTGGTCTCGGGAGTCATTTGACTAGACAGTCCAATATCCCCGGCAAGGCCAAATACAAACAGGAGGCTTCGAGTTGCTGTGCTCCGTCCAAGTCTCGACAAGCACTACGACGACAAACGTGGAGTTAAATACTATCGCCACTAAATAATAATTAGCTGACACGTGCATATTCACAAGTGCAATTACCGTATATCCTACGCAGCCGAATAGTGGTTGTGACAAACAGAACCCTTGTACGTTCCCCTAACTAACGAATCCCTTCTCACCGCAGCACGCCTTGTCTCCCCGCTTTCCCTTTTGAGTCACAGAGGCAGACGGAATGCACAGATCCGATCACTGTGAATTTCATCTGTTAGGTCATTCACGACGCCGCCCCCAACCCTCGACAGCTTCCAAAGTGGTATAGGTGTTGTTGAGGGCATGGTCGCAAGGGTACGCAGCTCTGGCTCTGTGACCCTCTTTCCCTTCCTGATTGTCACCTACTTTGTCCTCCTCCTTGGGACTCGCGACCTCTCTATTTGTCCCATCTATCACTGCTTGAGCCTCCAGAATGATACGAAGTTCATCTATTTCCAACTTCTTAACGCGGATTATTAGAAGCTGCTGCTGGATGCACCTCTCGCAGTTGTAGTCGTCAGGGACACGGGACGTCTCCCTACCTGGTCACATCCCGCAAACGGAGCATTTTGCTATCCTGCCGATCATCTCTGCTATCCTAGCTTAGCAGATGTAAAAAAGGAAAGGGAAAAAAGATTTTCTTTCTTGCTGTCCCTGACTGAAGCCTCTTTTAGCTGAAGCCTTGAAGAGCTCTGTCTACTCAAACGGCTGCAACTCCGTCAATATCAAAAGTCGACTGGTCGCTAATCAAAGCTCTTTTACGCTATAGCGATCTGCTGCTGCAGTTTGTACTCAGGCAGTGGATTGACTGAAGCCCCGTTGCTCTCAAAGCTTCCGATGTCCGTATTCCCCAGTTACCAAAACTCTCTTATAATGATATAACACCAGTAGCATATCTGGAAAGGTTCTAACAATTGACGAATGAGCGTGCGTGGCTCTGCCCGTACCTCAGGTTTAACCAGCTTGAACTGATAAAATTTAAATAATAATAATAATAATAATAATAATAATAATAATAATAATAATAATAATAATAATAATAATAATAATAATATATCCTGCTTCCAGCAGGTGCAGGTTTGAATTATAACCAACGTCGAAAATTATAACTCAGGTGACGTCATCGGCGAGAATGGCCGCTTAAGTCACGAGCTCCTCCGGAAAAACGCGTATTAAGCCCTTTTAACCCATCAAATATAGTATTTTTCGAAAAATATTTGAGCTGAAAAGAGGGGCATGAATGGGGTAAAAGAATGGAAACAAAAAGCGACACTGTGGAACATGCGGCCGAGAGGAGCGCAACGAGCGGCTCTCCTACCCGACCGCGCACGAGCGAGGCGGACTTTAGGCTGTGTTCAGGCGAAGCGGCGAATATGATCGAGATTCTGAAAGAGATAAGGGTGTTCCAGAAAGATATAAAGCAGCAGCTACATGATATTAAGTCAGAGCTCGCCAAAGTCAATCAAAACTTAGCGGTGGCAGAGACCCGAATTAAAAAGTGGAAGATCGCCTTCAAAACGTGTAACGGATACTGAGTAAGACAATAAAAATATTAAATCACCAGAAGGTAAACTGCTTGACCTGGAAGGAAGATCACGGCGGAAAAAATATCAGAATCTACAACGTTCCCGAATTAGCGGAGGGCTCGTCTATGACAGAGTTTGTCGGAAAGTTGCTGCGAGACGCGTTGGAACTTCCTTGGACTATGGAGCTGGAAATCGGGGGGAACGCACCGTGCTGTAGTCCGGAAGGCTACACAAGATAAGCCACGCTCAATAATAATTAAATTCCTTCGGTACAGTACCAAGGCGGTAATTCTACAAAGGGCCTGGGATAAGAAGAGGGTGTTTTTAGGCGATCAATTATTATATTTCGACCAAGATTACCCCCCCCCCCCCCGCGGTCCTGCAGAAACGTAAAGAATACTCTGAAGCAAAGCGAGTACTAAAGCAAAGAAGGATTAAATTTCAATCTCCGTACCCTGATAAACTTCGAGTGCCTTATGACGACGGGACGCGGTTGTACCAGACAGTGGAAGAGGCGACTAGAGACATGAAGGCCAGAGGGTTGCCCGTCAGCGTGATCAAACTGAGGAAAAGTCTAGAAGAGGAATTGTCCTGCTCCGCTTGGCAAATACTGCGAGAATCGAGAAGGCAGGAGACGGGAGGAGGCCGAAAGAAGTATATCAGGAAGAGACTGGGAATTTTCCAAAGAGAGTCCTCACCCCCTCCAGAAGAGCCATAAGGTATGGCTATCTTTAAAAATGTTGAGAAGCTAAACGGAAGCAAAAGTAGATGGTGATATACCTATCTCGAGAAATATATATATAGGAGGAGTAACAGGGAAATATTTTCCATGTAATGACTTGTTCACTGACTTTTATGAATATTGCAATGGGGTCCCTCAGCTCACAAGTAGGAGGGGTTACCGCTACAGCTAGACATTTCCTGTAGCCTTGGATTCACACGGTCGTTCCCATTTTTGTTAATATTTGCGTTTTTTGGTTCTTATTTGTTCAGGGAGTAGATCGATTAAGTTTCATTCTGCTAATTTTAATGACACATTGATAGATAAATACAAATGGCTAATGACAAGGTAAAATTCATTTTTTTTAATGTCAATGGGTTATTAAATCCAATTAAACTTAATAGAATTTTATCCAAAATGAAAAAAAGAACAAACTCATGCAGTATATTTACAGGAGACTCATTTAAGTGAAAATGAACATAGAAAACTAAAGCTTCACTGATTTTTTTTTCCTCATATAAATCAGAACATAGGAGAGGAGTTGCTATTCTTATCTCAAGTAAGCAAAATTTTGAAAAAGTATTCGAAATAGGAGATAAAGACGGCAGATATATTCTGGTAAGTGGGAATATAGACGGAAATTCAGTTACTCTATTGAATATATATGCAACCCCGGGAAGTGAAATTGGTTTCTTTCAGAAAATTACTGATATTATGGTAACGGAAACAGACGGTCTCCTGATATGTGGGGGAGACTTAAATTTACAATTACAACCAAACTTAGACTCTTCCAATAGAAAAACCTATGAAACAAAATCCTTACATAAGAAAATGAATACACTTTTTGAGGATGTGGTTTAAGTGATATATGGAGGGACCTTTTCCCCGACAGAAGGGATTACACTCATTATTCTGCTCCCCATTCTGTATATACAAGAATGGACTATTTCATAACATTTGGAGAAGACAAAGACAAAATAAACATCAGTGGATTTGGGACAATAGATGTAAGTGACCATGCACCTATATATTTATCTGTTGAATTTTAACTACAACCAAAGAATACTATTTGGAAACTAAATTCAAGTCTATTCAATGATCCGTACTTTAAGGAACAAATTAAAAATGAGATTGGTCTCTACTCAGAATTTAATGATAATGGAAAGGTTTCACCTCCCTTTATATAAGGTACTCTGAAGGCTGTCTTAAGAGGGAAAATTATAGCGATATCTTCATGTAAGAAAAAAATAAGGAATAAATCGTTAGAGGAATTACAAAATAGGCTGAACAAACTAGAGAAAAAGCACAAATTGAATTTGGCACTGGATACATTAGGGGAAATTAAAAGAATTAGGAATGAAACTAATACTTCAGCTACGCAAGAAATCAGGGAAATTTTAATGTTTCTGGAACAGAAACATTATGAAAGTGGATCAAAATCTATGAAAATACTGGCGTGAAAACTGAAAAAAAGATAGCAGAAAATACAATTCATTGAATTAGGGACCCAAGAGCAAAAATGACAAAAAAGTTAAAGTAAGTGCAATTCAAGAAGGTTTTGAAATGTTTAACAAAACTCTATATTACAATGTTCCAGGGGAAGTATAACCCAAATTGACACCTTCTTGAATTCTCGAGAGTTGCCCTCTTTAAGTGAAGAACAAAATAGAACGATGACTGCTGTCATAACTGAAGTTGAATTAAAAGCTGTAATTAGTAGGCTTAAAGTAAGCAAGTCACAAGGATCAGATGGGTATACGGCAGAGTGGTACAAAGAATTTTAAAATGAGTTAATTCCTGTTTTACGCCCCACACTAAACTGGGCTCTAATAAAGGCACAAATGCCACCCAGTTGGAAGGAAGTGATCAACTCAGCTATACCGAAAGAAGGCAAAGATAAAATGGAATGCGGGTCATTTAGACCAATATCCTTTCTTCATGTAGATTATAGATTATTTACCTCCATCATGGCCAAAGGAATAGAGGAGTTTCTACCCATACTGATATGTAACGTTCAGACAGGTTTTATACGACAACGCCAGACACAGGACAATATACGAAGGACACTTCACATTAGGATCATATACAAAAAAAAAATAAAATCGAAGCATTAGTAGTAAGCGTGGATGCTGAAAAGGCATTTGATTCGGTTAATTGGATTTTCTTCAAAGAGTTTTACATAGATTTGGTTTCCAAGACACAATTATTAATACTATACAGACACTATATGACAATCCTACTGCTAGGATTAAAATCAATGGATATTTATCAAATAGTCTTACTCTAGAAAGGGGCACGAGACAGGGTTGTGCATGAGCACCGCTACACTTCGCATTATATCTGGAACCATTAGCTCAAAACATCAGACAAAATGAAGATATCAGGGGAATTACTTTTAAAGGGACAGAGCATAAATTCGCTTGTTACCCAGATGACATTTTGATCCATCTACGGCAACCAACATACTCTTTACCGAAATTGATGCAATCTTTTGAACAATATTATCAATTATCAGGATAAAAGATCAACATAGATAAAACCCAATTACTTTCATATTACTACGGCCTACCAAGAGAAATTGAAAGTAGATATCCCTGGGCATGGCACACAGAGTCTTAAAATATTTGGACATCATTATGCAAAAAGATTTAGCAAAATTATCAGAATGTAATTATCAGTCTTTATATAAAAAATTAAGGAAGATATGGCAAGATGGAACTTAATTCCTTTTTTCAGTCACAGTTCAAGAATTCAGTCTATTAAAATAAATATACTGCCCAGATTGTTATAGCTCTTTCAGACCCTACCAATAGAGATTAATCAAAATCAATTCAATGAATGGAACAAGATGCTATCAGGGTATATTTGACAGGGTAAAAGGCCTAGAGTTCGTCTCAAAACTTTGCAATTAGCAAAGGAAAAGGGGGGATGGGGCCTACCTTCTCTTAGAGATTATTATTTTGCAGCACAGATGAGAGCTGTGATATGCTGGTGCAACCCAGCATATGACACTCAATGGAAAAAAAAAACATTGATCAGCG
Organism: Hemitrygon akajei; assembly: GCF_048418815.1. NCBI lineage: Eukaryota > Metazoa > Chordata > Chondrichthyes > Myliobatiformes > Dasyatidae > Hemitrygon > Hemitrygon akajei. The sequence goes on from NC_133126.1 coordinate 193,623,072, forward strand.
GGTACTTCCCATCCCTATACAGGTAATTATGGCTGATAACAAACTGCAAAGTTACATAAATCCTATTGATAACCCATGGGCGAAATTGACTTTTAAAATATGGAAAACTACTATAAAAGAATATAATCTAGAGGGAGATATTGAAATTCTTAAATGTTGTGCATATGACTCGGATTTTACACCAAATAAATTGGATGCTAGATTTACGGACAAGACGGCTAAAGGAATAACAGTTCTTTGCAACATAATGAAAGAAGGAACACTGTTCAGTTTTGAAATGCTTGAAGAGAAACACATCAAAAAAACAAGATTTTTATCGATTTTTACAGATGCGACAATATGTTAATAAGACGCTTATAAATGTAACCAAGGCAAATACATGCTTAGTAGAGCTATTTAGAAAAGCATATCATTCAGATAACAGTAGTAGAATCATTTCAAGCATGAATAAGGGGTTCTCAAATCATAACACATATTCGACCTCATACATTAAAACAAAATGGGAGAAGGAAGGAGGGTTATTTCTATCTAAGGAAGAATGGACAATAATATGGAGGTATCAATGGAAGTGTACCCGTTCACATAAATGGAAGGAGTTTGAATGGAAAATCCTGATAAGAAAATTTGTTACACCCTCTCAGAAATCCCATTATGATAGTAACTTCCTTGTTTGCTGGAGAAATTGTGGAAATCAAAATGCAAATCATTATCATATTTTCTGGGACTGCTCTGTTATCAAAAACTATTGGAGGGGGATACACAATGCCCTACAAGACATCTTTAAATGTGAAATACCCATGGAGAGTAAGACCATATATTTTGGATATATACCTCAACAATGGTTGAAAAGAGATAAATACTTAATGAATATACTGTTGATGGCTGGTAAAAAGACTATTACTAGGAAATGGTTAGATAGATAGATAGATAGATAGATAGATAGATAGATAGATAGATAGATAGATAGATAGATAGATAGATAGATAGATAGATAGATAGATAGATAGATAGATAGATAGATAGATAGATAGATAGATAGATAGATAGATACTTTATTCATCCCCATGGGGAAATTCAACATTTTTTCCAATGTCCCATACACCTGTTATAGCAAAACTAATTACATACAATACTTAACTCAGTAAAAATATGTTTACTTAAGTAGTTTACTTAATACATTGAGTCCTAACCCCGGCACTTTAACATATCTTACTCCTGGCGGTTGAATTGTAAAGCCGAATGACATTGGGGAGTATTGATCTCTTCATCCTGTCTGAGGAGCATTGCATCGATAGCAACCTGTCGCTGAAACTGCTTCTCTGTCTCTGGATGGTGCTATGTAGAGGATGTTCAGGGTTTTCCATAATTGACCGTAGCCTACTCTGCGCCCTTCGTTCTGCTACCGATGTTATACTCTCCAGTACTTTGCCCACGACAGAGCCCGCCTTCCTTACCAGCTTATTAAGACGTGAGGCGTCCCTCTTCTTAATGCTGCCTCCCCAACACGCCACCACAAAGAAGAGGGCGCTCTCCACAACTGACCTATAGAACATCTTCAGCATCTCACTACAGACATTGAATGACGCCAACCTTCTAAGGAAGTACAGTCGACTCTGTGCCTTCCTGCACAAGGCATCTGTGTTGGCAGTCCAGTCTAGCTTCTCGTCTAACTGTACTCCCAGATACTTGTAGGTCTTAACCTGCTCCACACATTCTCCATTAATGATCACTGGCTCCATATGAGGCCTAGATCTCCTAAAGTCCACCACCATCTCCTTGGGCTTGGTGATATTGAGACGCAGGTAGTTTGAGTTGCACCATATCACAAAGTCCTGTATCAGTTTCCTATACTCTTCCTCCTGTCCATTCCTGACACACCCCACTATGGCCGTGTCATCAGCGAACTTCTGCACATGGCAGGACTCCGAGTTGTATTGGAAGTCTGATGTGTACAGGGTGAACAGGACCGGAGAGAGCACGGTCCCCTGCGGCGCTCCTGTGCTGCTGACCACCGTGTCAGACCTACAGTCTCCCAACAGCACATACTGAGGTCTATCTGTCAAGTAGTCCACTATCCAATCCACCATGTGAGAGTCTACTCCCATCTCCTTTAGTTTATGCCTTAAGATCTTGGGCTGGATGGTGTTAAAGGCACTAGAATAGAGAAGTCACAGGAGAGCCCAACATTAAATACATGGGTGGAGATAACAATGAACATTTACAAAATGGAGAAGATAACAGCATCTGTTAATCATAAGCTGGAACAATTTGATTCATACTGGGGAAAGTGGCTTAACCAGTTAATGCCTCATAGGCCTGATTTTATTCTCACAAATCAATGAATATGTTGTAAAAGAAGATCACTTTTTTCCAATGAGATCAACACAGCTGGATTCATGTTTGTCTATTTCCGAACACAGCGCGTGACATACTTAATTGTGTTTATGTAAACCAAATTAAATACAAGTGCAATTTATTCCCTCCTGAGGGTCGTTTGTTTAATCAAGGAAAGAAACATTGCTCGGCTAGGCATGAGCTCCGTTATAAAACTGTGCGATCGTTTGTCAGCAATAGTCAGAAGGAAAGCAAATATGTGCTGTGTGGTGATTTGGGGGTTGTTGTTACCTATTACTTTGTCCACTGGCAGCCTGATATGCAAACGTAGAGATATGTTTGATTTGCATAGTTTATCAAAGGAAGGAGACATCGACATCGGCGGAATTTTTGGGCTGCATGCCCGTACAGAGAAATCGGAACTTTCATTTGAAAGGAGACCGAGAGCTGTAAAATGCGAAAGGTCAGTTTAATGAGCCGAATTAAAGAGTTTATCGATTTGTTTGTAACATTAAAATGATTTAATTGTGTCTTTTTTCTGGCCCTCATGAAAAGTCTTGGATCTAAAATGTTACCCCAGAATTTCTTTTCACAGATGTTGCCTTCACTGCAGAAAACTGTCAGATTTTTCAGCTTTTGTTATTGAGTTTGTAAGTTGGAACTGGGAGCATAAATTGAGTGCGACTGAATGAATTTCAGTTTCGGTGTGTTTGTCCATTGCTCGCCCTGGGACATATCTTAACATTCATTATTAGATACATTCATTATTAACTACATTAAACTCAACGTTAACCGGTTAATGGGAACCACTTTGGAGACTTTATGTTCTTCCATGGATCCCATCAAAAGTTGTTTTCCTTACATTATCAGATCATGCTGGAGGAACTCAGGAGGCCAGGCAGCATCTACTGAGATGAAATAGCAGTCGATTATCTTCGACCAAAAGTCGACATACATTTCAACCCCTTAGATGGTACCTGACATTTGAGATTGTCCTGAATTTTGTGTGTGTTCCTCTGGATTTTCAGCATATGAAGAATCACCTGTGTTGATGATTTCTGACCTTGCTTGCGCTGATTGTGAGAGTGAAGAGAAGGAATCAAAAGGGTTACTCTGAAATCCACTTTTTTAATTTCTAATTAATCCACAACAGACGCAAATATGTTAAAGCATTTCCGAATCTTTCCACAAACTTTTGCTTCCACGAATTCTATAAATTATAAATCTGCCGAGCATGTTCATTTGAAAAAAAAAGCATATTTCAGAGAAATAACTTGTGAGCATTAGGTCTGCGAGTAATATAATCTGTCCACGCTTCTTCCTGCCTCGAAAAACTATATTTCATAAACAAAGACACACAAACACACTGGACATTTTCTCTTCCCCTTCCTTCCCATCGGGTAAAGGATAAAATCTTCAATCTCCAACATCTATCCGTTGGTTATAAGACTGAAAAGGTGCCCCAGAGTAATAAGATGGACTCTTCACCTTTCACCTGCCGCTTTATTGCTCTGCGCCTTGCTTTCAGCCAATTCTGCACATTCTGTTGAAGTAACACTTTATTCTGCATTCGGTTATTGACTTACCTTGCTTTACTGCTGTAATGAATTATGCAATACCAGTGATTTGCAAATCAAAGTTTACCTCGCACTTGTTTACGATAAAAATAAATCGATTTACATATTTACTAATTCACCAAACATCTCCTTTTACAGATTAGTATTCCCCACGTTCCGCTTTGTTCAGGCCATGGTATTTGCGATTGAAGAGATAAACAGGAGTCCTGTTCTCCTTCCCAATCTTACACTGGGCTACAGGATTTATGATTCTTGCAGACTGTCTCGCTTCTCAGTGAAAGCGGCTTTCGAACTGATGAACGGAGAGATCTCAAGATCCCCGCAGTACTCCTGTCCCCGACGCTCACTCGTTCCCGCCATAGTGGAATCGGGATCTTCACAGTCGCTAGCATTGGCGGCGACACTAGGTCCTTTCAAAGTCCCCGTGGTAAGATCACGCTTTTATTTTTCAGTCTTTATTTTTTAAAGACCGTTTCGTTGAACATTCTTATGGTTAATCCACAGGTGTAAAACTGTGGCCCTAATATCCACACGTGGAACATTTATTTGTCTTTTCCTGCTTGTGTTGAATATACTGTACATAAATCCACCTACTAACTGATCTATACAGAGGAGTAATATCTAGTGCCGACTTGATCGACATCACATTAATGAGATGGAATTCAAAGCAATCCACACGAGCAGGACGGACAAGCTACACACAGGCAGCACTGCAGGTCCAGAATGAACCTGGGGGAGAGGTAGCAATACTAAGAGGTGTATCAGTCGAGATCTTGAGGAGCTCTACGTGTCAGGGGATCGTTAATGGAAGAGAATGGACGCTTGAAGTTTCGGTTCCATTGAAGGTTCGAACCTTGTGTTGGAGAAAAGATAGTTGGTTCCAGGACAAAGGATAGGTTTGACTCAAAACTTTAAAAGTCGATTTTCTTGCGTGCATGTTTCCTACATCGCTGAGCTTCTCCGGCATTTTGTTCGTTGTTATAGATACCAATGCTACAGTCTCGTGTCTGCCTTAATCAATATGCTACAGCGCCTCTGATGTTGGGACAGTATATAGCGTAGCCGCTAGCGTAATGCTTTTTTCAGCGCCAACGCCCTCGACTGGGGATATTTCCCATTTCGTTGTGGAAGGAGTTTGCATTGTCTCCCCGTGATCGTGTGGGTTTCACCCAAGTGCTCCAGTTTCGTAAGTACAGCACAGAGACGGGCCGCTCAAACTATTTAGTCCATACAGAATTCATTTAATCTGCCTACTCCCAACAGCCAGCACAAGGAAAATAGCTCTCCATTTCCCTTCAAACCATGTACCAATCTAAGCTTCTCCTAAACTTTGAATACGCTTCCGCTCGTGTTCCTCTTGTAGTTTTCACCTTACGCCCTTCAGCCATGACATCTGGCTGCAGTCCCTCCCAATTTGAGTGGAAAACATCTGCTTAGATTTACCCTGCATACTCCGCATAATTTTGTATACGTCCATCAAATCACTTCTCAGTCGTCTGCGTTCTCAAGCATACAGTCCTAACCTATTCAGTCGTTCCTTATACCTCAGACGGGTCAACATCCTTGTAAATTTTCTCTGCGCTCTCTAAACTTTTTTTTACATCATTCCTGTAGGTTTGTGACCAAACCTGCACACAATACTCCTAATTACGCATCACCAACATCTTATACAACTTCAACCTAGCATCTCGTTTTTTTATATTCAATATATTCACATAAAGGCCAATATGCCGAAATCTTTCTTTACGACCTTATCTACCTGTGATGCCACTTTAAACAAATTCTACACTTATATCCCGAAATCCTTTTGTTCTACCAACACTCCTCAGCACTCCACGGTTCAGAGTGCACGACCTACCCTGGTTGGTGATACTGAAGTGCAAAACCTCGTACTCGTCTGCATCAAACTCCATCTGCCATTTTTCAGACGAGTTTCCCAGCTGATGCAATTACCTGTGCAAGCCATGATAGCTTTCCTTACTGTCCACTAATCCCCCAATCTTAGTATCATCCGCAAACATACTGATTCAGTTAAACAATGTATTATCCAGATCGCTGAAATAGATGACAAATAGAAAAGGAGCAAGTGCTGATCCCTGCGGCACACTATGAATCACAGGCCTGCAGTCAGAGAGGCAACTCTCTACTACCACTCTCTAGCTTCTGCCACAAAGCCATTGTCTAATACAATGTGCTACTTCATCCTGAATGCCCAGCGACTGAACTTTCTTAACCATCCTCCCACGTAGGACCTTGTCAAATGCCTTACTAAATTCCATGTAGAAAACATCCATGGCCTTACCTTCATCCACCTTTCTGGTAACTTCCTGAAAGCGAGTTGTGCCTTAGAGATCTGTAATGGAACCCGTACTGTTCGTGATTTTTTATAAATGACCTGGATGAGGAAGTGGAGGCATGGGTTAGTAAGTTTGGTGATGACACAATGGTTGAAGATGTTGTGGATAGTGTGCCGGGGTATCGGAGGTTAGAGCGGGACATTGATAAGGATACAAAATTGGGCTGAGAAGTGGCAGATGGAATTCAACCCAGAGAGCTGTGACGTGGTTCATTTTGGTAGGTCAAATATGATGGCAGAATATATTATGGACGCTCAAAGCAGCTGCATAGGTTGACTCTGTGGTTAAGAAGGCATACAGTGCATCGGCCTTCATCAATCGTGGGATTGATTTTAAAAGCCGTGATGTAATGTTGCAGCTATATAGGACTCTGGGCAGCCCCCACTTGGAGTACTGTGCTCAGTTCTGGTAGCCTCACTGCAGGATCGATGTGGAAACCATCGAAAGGGTGCAGAGGAGATTTACAAGGACGTTGCCTTGATTGAGGAGCAGGCCTTATGAAAAAAGAAGGTTAAGTAACTCGGCCTTTACTCCTTTGAGCGACGGAGAATGAGATGTGACCTGATAGAGCTGTATAGAATGATGAGGGGAATTGATCGTGTGGATAGTTAGTGGCTTCTTCCGAGGACTGAAATGATTGCCACAAGAGGACACAGTTTTAAGGCGCTGAGGAATAGGTACAGAGGAGATTTCAGGGGTATCTTTCTTTTACACAGAGATTGGTGAGTGCGTGGAATGAACTACCAGCAAAGGTGGTGGAGGCGGATACGATAGGGTCTTTTAATAGACCTTTGGATTGGTATATGGGTCATAGAAAAGTAGACAGCAATGGTAATCCTAATAATTTCTAAGGTAGGGACATGTACGGCACAACTTTGTGGGCCGAAGTGCCTGTATTGTGTTGTAGGTTTTTTTTCTATGTTTCCAAAACATGCCATAGAATTGGTTAAGAATGACCTACCATCTAATAAACTACTGTATGCTGTCTATCTTTAGTGAACCTATCTTTATGCAAATAGTTACATATCCGGTCCCTTACCATTCCTTCTAATAATTTCCCCAAAACAGATGTCAAACACTACGGCCTATAAATTCCTGGTTTCTGTTTTGAGGTTTATTTTTCTTTCAAAATTGGTATTGGTAAAACCGGTATTGGTATCGGTATAAAATTGGTATTGGTAAAATCTGCAATCTTCTGGTATTTTCTGCACTTGACTCCCGTCGGGTCCGAGGAAACACCTGGTCAGGACATGGAGTTTTATCCGACCTGATTTGCCTCAGAGTACCAAATACTTAATTGGTTACATTGCTGCAACTGGAAGGGCATGTTACCGGGCTCTCTCACTAAATAAATAAAAATAAATAATAAATGCTTGATTTGGGTTGTGATATGGGAAGTATGTCGGAGAGAAACCACTTAAAGATATTCAAAGAAACATTCATTTCTCAAACGGAAAGTGAAAATTATTGCCACCCGCACAACTACATGCAATCACAATTGTAGCAGGAAAAACTTACTCCCAGCAACGTCACAGGTACATATAATCCGATCATTAGTATTCACAAGAAAAATATGAATTACAAATAAATAGCATGCGCTTTATATTTTATATAATTAATATGTATTATTATATGGTTATGTAATTTTTAAGTGCTGTGACTGTGCCAGGCAACAGACTATCAGGATGTGGAACAAACTGTTAAATTACGAGGATAAGATCTATGGACTATGTCTTTACTCAATTTGGTGCAGAAAAATAACTTAGAAACTAGAATACCGCTGATGTGCAAATCCGAAGTTATAAGTCGAAACTTCTGACAGTTCTGTGTAACCGTATGGAATACGCCAGCTGTAGTACTGTGCATGTAGATATTGTTATTTGCCTGGGCACATTCAACTGTGACAGAACTAATTTCTCTGGGTTTTTTTTCTGATTTTATTGTGGTTCCTGACCAGGTCAGTTATTTCGCCACGTGTTCCTGCCTCAGCAACCGACGAAAATTTCCCTCATTTTTTCGAACAGTCCCAAGCGACTATTTCCAAACCAACGCGTTGGCGCAACTTGTCAAGCGATTTGGATGGACTTGGATTGGAACGTTGAGAAGCGACAACGATTACGGAAACTTTGGGATGCAGGCTTTCACTGAGATGGTTCAGCAGTTTGGGATATGCATTGCCTTCTCCGAGTCCTTCCACAGGACGTATTCGAGAGAAAGGTTACTTCGTGTTATCGATGTTATTCGGACAGCCTCCACAAAAGTTGTAGTAGCCTTTCTCGCTCAAGGGGACATGCCTATTGTACTGAAAGAAATAGTTCGACAAAATATTTCTGGAATCCAGTGGGTGGGCAGTGAGGCGTGGATCGCCACTTCATTTCTACCTCCAGAGGAGAACAAAATGTTCCTTACTGGGGCCATCGGAGTCGCTATACGTAACGTCAATATTCCGGGATTCAAAGACTTCCTAATGGATCTCCATCCATCTGCCTATCCCGGCAATGTTTTGGTGGAAGAATTTTGGGAAGAGACCTTCGGCTGCAGCCTGAAAAGAACAGATAACAAGGCAGTGAGCACAACGACCACCCCTCAGCCACGTGAATGTTCAGGAACGGAAATCCTAAAGACTGTGTCTAACACCTATACAGATACTTCCCAACTGGGACTGACCAACAAAGTTTATGAGGCTACTTACGCTATAGCACATGCACTTCACAATATGTTTTCGTGTAAAAGTGGCAAAGGTCCATTTGTCAATCAGTCCTGCGCAAATGTTTCAAACTTTCAGCCGTGGCAGGTACGTAGAGCTAAGTAATTTAAACACAGTTTAATTAAGATTTGTTTGTTAATGCTAACCGATGGATGACCGATAGTTGTCTCCTAGCCTGCTCAGGTCCTCCAGCATTCTTTGTTTGTTGCTTCGGTTTCTAGCATCTGCAGATTTTCTCTTATTGGTGACCGATGTCATGTTCCATCATCTGTGTCTTTCTCTGGCAGGTTTTGCATTACATGCAATCGCTAAACTTCACAACTAAGGTCGGGGAAAGGGTCAATTTCGACGAGAACGGAGATTCGGTAGCAAGGTATGATATTGTCAACTGGCAGGTGAATAACGAGGGGACTGTCGCTGTTTTGACTGTTGGACATTATGACGGATCCGCTCCTTCAGAAGAACAGATCATAATAAATGAAGAGTCTATTGTTTGGGCTGGTGGTCGCAGAGAGGTAATGTCTGTCAACGTGATTCCTGTTTTTAATAAAATTATTTTGCAGTTTAAGAGCTGGCATAGCGCCAAATATCTTTTTTTTCGTAACAAAGCAACAGGAGTGATATTCATGATGTAATTGAATAGCAGAACCTCAGACGGTCCTCTGTTTACGAACGCCTAGTTAGGAACAGCTCTATTTCATAACGGATTATTAAATACAAAAGCCCGCCTTACGCAGAAACCTCAATTCCTATGAGGGCAATATCTAGTTATCTCTGAGTCTGTCTATCTGTCTGTCTTTCTCACTTTTCTTTCGCTCCCCTCTCTCTCTCTCTTCCCCTTTATCTCTGTCCCTCTGTGTCGCACTCTTTAGTAGTCTCACTTTATTTCTTGCTGTATCCGACTCTCTCTTCGTCGATCTATCTCTCTTTATTTCTCTTTCTCCTTTATAGTAATAGTTCTTTAATAGAAGATGTGATTTTAGTGGTATTCATTGCAATAACGTGGAAGTCCGTTTGGTATGCCCAGTGATTTTGTGTGTATTTCAACGTACGGATAGAATTGACTTACAGATGTCTGTAAAAAAACGGGAGTCGTTCGTTACCCGGGACAGTATGTGTAGAGTCAATTAACACGAGTTTCTGATAAGCGGGGGCTGCCGTATATATGCTCCTAAAGGTAAACGATCATTAGCAGCAAACAAAGACAATGGTAACTACAGGAGGCCCTGTTGTTCTGGCAGGGATGCCCTTAGTCATCTAGGAAACTGAAAAAAGGTGAGTTGTTGTATTGATATGTCACGATATAAGAATTTGTATGCTCTACATATGCAAAATTGAAAACACGACCAGCAAAGAACTAAACTTCAGAGGCGTTGATTCATAGCGCACGGAACCAGGGTCTTCAGCATCACTCGCCAGTACTCACAAACGTGCCCAGCTATGGTTGTCACATTTATCCCTGAAAACTTTCCAGCCCTTCTGCTTGTCTACGTGTATAAACGTTGTAATTACACTTGCCTGAATCCACTTGCTCTCGAACCTTGGTCCATATACCAACTATCTCCAGCGAGATGAAGTTTTCTCTTAAGTCCTTCTTAAATCTGCCAGACACTGCACCTGAACTCCAGTAGATTTGCGATCCCTGCGTTTGATATTTTTACTTTTTTTTTTGCCACAAGGTCCCCGTGGCTGTTTGTTCCAACAGCTGTTCCACTGGAACAAGAAAAGCAGCTCGCAAGGGACAGCCTATTTGTTGCTTTGATTGCATTCCTTGCGGGCAAGGGGCGATCAGTAACACAACAGGTATGGTCAAATCATATCTTCATTGTTCACGTGTTCGCAAGCGTCTCCATTCCGCTAAATACATCAAATTGTATTTCCTCTTTCAAGATTCACTTAAGTGCATGATGTGCCCGACCGATTTCTGGCCGAATGACCGGCAAGACCAGTGTATACAGAAGCAGATTGACTTTCTCTCATTTTCCGAAGTCATGGGGATCGTTCTCACCACACTGGCGTTGACCGGGAATTGCATTGCTGCCACGATAGGTGTCATTTTCATGCTTCACAAAGACACTCCGATGGTGAAGGCCAACAATTCGGAGCTCAGCTTCCTTCTTCTCCTCGCATTGAGCCTTTGCTTCCTCTGTTCAATCACATTCATTGGAGAACCGACTACATGGTCCTGTATTCTGCGCCACACCATGTTTGGCGTTACTTTCGTTCTCTGCATCTCCTGTGTTTTGGGCAAGACGATTGTTGTGGTGATGGCATTTCAGACAAAACTACCCACTAATAACGTGGCCAAGTGGTTTGGTCCCCTACAACAACGCCTGACAGTGTTTCTTCTTACACTGCTACAGTGCCTAATATGTAGCATCTGGCTCATAAAATCCCCACCGCTCCCTGTCAAAAACATCTCTTATTCCAACGAAGTGATCCTTCTGGAATGTGATGTGGGGTCCGAAGTCGCATTTTACTGCGTCCTGGGTTATATTGGCTGCCTGTCATTGGTTTGTTTTGTCGTTGCATTTATGGCACGAAATTTGCCGGACAATTTCAATGAGGCGAAATACATCACATTTAGCATGCTAATTTTCTGCGCGGTTTGGATATCTTTCATTCCAGCTTATATCAGTTCTCCCGGGAAATTCACTGTGGCCGTGGAAGTGTTTGCCATTTTGGCTTCCAGCTTTGGTTTACTTTTCTGCATCTTTGCGCCTAAATGTTACATTATATTGTTAAAGCCGGAGAGAAATACTAAGAAACATTTGATGGGGAAAGTGTCTTCATGAAAGCATTAAGCATTGCATTGATTTATTATTGCTGTGACCACCCAGATAGATTCAAAAGCTGATCTCGGATGTAAGCATACTGATTAAAGCACAGAGGTAGAATAAGGTAAAGCAGAAAGAAAGGAGAATAAAGTTACACAACAACTACAGTTCAGGTAATCAATAATGTGCAACATCAGAAAGGATGTGGATGAGGACAATGTGAGGTATATTATTGATAAAGAAAACCAGATATAATATCTTGTCTATTTAGTAATTTTGTTCTCCTTCACTAAAGCAACTGCCGTCGCAGTTTCTAATTGTGAATTACTGAGGATGCATATTGATTGAATTCATGATGTGGTTGGATAATAAATAAATATTAATTTGACCAGAATTTAAAGGACTCCTCGGTTTCCCTGTTGAAAGATGGATCGATGAATCAAACATTGAGAATGTAACGTATTGTCTGAAATGGTAGCTGAGGCACAACGAACAACATTTTTTGAAATACTTCACAATTTTTAATGTACAGCAAAGAAACAGAAAGTTCTGCATGAAAGCGGGGTCAAATTGATCTTTGTTTCAAAGGGCCTGAACAGCGAGCCCTCTTCTGGCTGCCGAACAGAGTTAACGACGGTAGATCAACGAAATAAAAAAAGCATTTTCAGATCGAAAAGTAAGAAAGTTTAGAATTCACTGGATGAAATTCAAGAGACTGACAAGATAGCGAAGTAGAACATAAGAGAAATTTAGAAACAAACCCAAAAAAGCAGACTGTAGGAGTTTCTGTAGAAATGAAGAAATGTAAGGAAAGGAACCGGTTGACTGTCAGGAGGGGAAATGCACAACCAGTAGCGAGTACGCCTGTGGCCGTACCCTTCAATAATAAGTATACAGCTTTAGATGCTATTCAAGATGTCGACATATTTGGGGGACCCACAGTAACAGGGTCTCTGGCACTGAGACTTGGTATTGTGGCTCAGCAGCACAGAGAGGTGAAGAGGACTGCAGTGTTAATAGCAGGTTACATACTCAGTGGAACTGAGATGGGGTCCTGTGGGCGCGAAAGAAAACCCAAATGGTATGTTGCCTCACTGGTGCCAAGATCAGGGATATCTCAGATCAAGTTCATGGCATTCTCAAGAGCAGGCGGTGAGCAGTAGAAGTCTAGGTACATATTGGCACCAATAACATCGGTAGAGAAAGAGAGAAAGTCCACGTTGCCTAGACTCCTGCCATAAACCCTGTCTTTCACCTCCAATACGATTTCCAAAGTGAATATCTTAAGATTTTCAGGTTTCAACTCAATCTGCCGGACTTTAGCCCAGCCCTGTATCAAATCGATTTCGTGTAACAACCCTCTACATGATCCAAAACTCCATCAAACTTCGTTTGATCTGCAAACTTTCTCACCCACCCTTCAATACCCTTTGCCAATTAATGTATAAAGCTCATAAGAACAGGGTTCCCAGAATAAATGTCTGCAGTCAGCAACATCCAGACAATACGTTATTCATCTGCATTGACGTTCTGTTTTCAATGGGCAAACCAGTTCTGAATCCATAAGACCATACCGCCATAAGACAAACGAACAGAACTCGGCCATTCCACCCATCGAGTCTGCTCTGCCATTTCATCATGAGCTCATCCAATCTCCCCTTTAGTCCCATTGCCCCGCCTTCTTAACATAACATTTGATGCCCTGACCAATCAGATACATATCAATCCCTGCCTTAAATAAACCCAATGTCTTGATCTCCACTGCCGCCCGTGGCAACAAATTCCATAGATTCACCACCCTCTGGCTAAAAAAAAATCGCATCTCTGTTCTGAATGGTCGTCCTTCAATCCTCAAGTCATGTCCTCTCGTACTAGACTGCCCCACCATGGGAAACAACTTAGCCACATCCACTCTGTCCATATCCTTCAACATTCGAAATGTTTCTATGAGATCCCCCCTAATTCTTCTAAACACCAAGGAGTACAGTCCAAGAGCAGTCAAACTTTCCTCATTTGTTAACCCTCTCATTTCCGGAATCATTCTAATAAATCTTCTCTGAAAGCTCTCCAATGTCAGCACATCCTTTCTTAAATAAGCAGCCCAATACTACACATAGCACTCCAAGTGAGGTCTTACCAGTGCCTTATAGAGCCTCAACATCACATCCCTGCTCCTATACTCTATTCCTCTAGAAATGAATGCCAACATTGCATTCGCCTTCTTCACCACCGACAGAACCTGGAGGTTAACCTTAAGGGTATCCTGCACGAGAACTCCCAAGTCCCATTGCATCTCAGAACTTTGAATTCTCTCCCCCATTCAAATAATCGTCTGCCCGTTTCTTTCTTCCACCAATGTGCATGACCATACACCTTCCAACATTTTAATTCATTTGCCACTTCTTTGCCTATTCCTCCAATCTATCCAAGTCTCTCTGCAGACTCTCTGTTTCCTCAGCACTACCGGCCCCTCCACCTATCTTTGTATCATCAGCAAACTTAGCCACAAAGCCTCTGTTCCATAATCCAAATCGTTGATATACAACGTAAAAAAGAAGCGGCCCCCACACGGACCTCTGTGGAACACCACTGGTAACCGGTAGCCAACCAGAATGGGATCCCTTTATCCACACAACAACTAAGATTCCCTGCATCACATGTCACAGCAATTTATGAAAGAGCCTACCATAGGAGACCTTGTCAAACACCTTACTAAAATTGGCGTACACCACATTCACTGCACAATCTTCTTGAATGTGGTTTTTACATCCTCAATTAACTCAGTGAGACTCACGAGGAATGACTTGCATCTCACAAAGCTATCTTGACTATGAGTACTTCGACTACGCTTCTCCAAATGCTCGGAAGTCCTGTCTATAACAATCTCCCGCAATAATGTGCCTAACATTAAAGTAAGAATGACTGGTCTCTAATTCACAGTGATATCTATGCCACCTTTCTGGAACACAGGAATACCATTTGCCGCTCGCCAAATACATGTTTCTACTTCCGTGGCCAATGACAACGCAATGATCATCGCCAGAATTGAAGTAATATGTCACCTTGCTTCCGAGAGAATATGTTTCCGTTCCTTGACATTGGTGTTTCCGTATCATATCATGATGTAAACGGTTAGCAGTCTCTACACTGTGCAACTATAGAAGTTTTTCATGCTTTTAGATGACATCAAATCTACGCAAACATCTAAGAAAGTACCAGGGATGTCGTGCATTATTTCTGGTGGCAGTTGAGATAGAGGTTATTGTGGAACCATTCAAAAATTTTATTTTAAGTTCCCTTACTACATGGCCATTCGTCACCACCTTTGCTTTGGGCAAACAATATTAGTGACGACAGCAAATTTGAGTTTAGATCTGGAGCTGCATTTAGCTACGCAATCATATGTATCACGCGAGCGGAGGCTTCAATTCCATAGGCAGGTATCGAGCTGTAGGTCTAGGAGCATAGTGATTGAGTGCTGAGTTGTACTCAGGAAGAACGTTGTCCAGATGTGAGTAACGAACCAGTGAAATGCTATCTACTGTGGACCTGGGGCGGATCCAAGTCACTCCTCAGGAAGGAGTTGATAGCGTTCAGGGAATAAAGTACCAATCTGTATAAGCTTTTCCTCATAACTCAAGTTCACAATTCCTGGCAACACCTCTGCACTCTTTTAATCTTATTGATATGTTTCCCATTGGTAGGTAGCTAGAACTGGATACAATACTCCAAGTTAAGCATCTGCAACGTTTAATACAACTTGAGTATAAAATCATTTAATACCTTGATTTATAAACTCCTATTTACCAGAAACGTTCCTTACGACCCTATCGACCTGTTACTCCATATTCAAGGAGTTATGGATCTGTACTCCTGGAGCCCTATGTTGTACTGCACACTTCAGAGTGTTGTCGTTCTCTGCCTAAGTCCTAAAATGGTTTGTGAAATCCTTTGCATTCCGTTGGGGTCGCATCCAACCCGATTGCATGAACATCGTTTTCACGAACTTCTGGAAGTTGACACCCATCCCTCTCCTTCATTATTTCCCATTGTCGTTTCTCTTTCTCACCGGATCTCCTCAGCCGCCAGCCTCTTACATTTGGTGCTCCATCCCTTTCCCGTTCTTCCATGGACTTCTACCCTCTGCTGTCAGATTCTGCTTCCCCAGAAATTAATCTCTTTCAACAATCACGTTCCCAGCTCTTTATTTCAATACCTCCCCTCTCCCGTTTTCAACTATCAACTACCAACTTATACACCTGCCTTCACACCCGCCACCCCACCATGTCACCGACTTCTCTTCATTTTCTCGGACCTGATGACATGTGCCTTCCAGAAAAGTCGATTGTTTGGCATTTTCTATAGATGCTGAGTTCCTCCAGCATATTATGAGTATGATTTGGATTTACAGCTTCTACAGATTTTCTCGTATTTGTGACAATATTCCAAATTAGGCTTCACCAATGCCTTGTACACTGTTAACCTAACATCCCTACCCTTTGTCACGTACCCCGTGACCGGGTTACCAAACCAGCAGAAATGGAATGATACGTTGGAGTTTGGTGGTACTGTCACTAAAGATGTTTATTAGTAAACTAAGTAATATAGTATCAAAATGCAAATATACATATAAAACAGGTTAGCAATGATAAATACAGAAGGGTAGAAATAAGAATCAAAACCCAGCTCTATCGTAGTCTAGGGGTAAATGAATAGTCTTAAGATAATGCAGAGTTCAGTTCAGTTCAGTTTAAGTCGCGGTAGTTGCTGTTGTGACGTTGGAGAGAGAGAAAGCGAGATGGGAGCAGCTGCAGCAGGCAAACCTTCCGTTGTCTTCTTGTTCCGTTGTACTAATGTGGTCATTCGGTTATGACCACTCCGTGCTCGGCTACAACGTTCTTCCGTGGTGGAGTCGTCACTCTGGCGTGAGTGGACACACACACAAGCCCCCACCGGTCCTGCCGTCACACTGTGAGCTTTGTGACCGAACTCTCTATTCGGTCTTCCAAGTCCCCACCTTCCTGTGGGTGCACAACACTCTTGCAGTGTCTCGTGGCGTATCTCTCGGTGTCTCAGCAGACCCGTCTTTTATCTCTCTTGACGAGGTATCAGCTATCCATCAACTGACCATGTCCGTGTCCATCAAACTGGCCAGTCCCTCCTGTCTCAGCAGGCACCTGGCATCATTCTGCTGTGTCAACAGGGATTCACACAAACAACCCAAATGTCCTTGGCGTTAAAGTCACCAATTAGCGAAGAAGCCATAATACTAAATCATCCATTTTAATCCTTGACTCTCTCTCTCCATCTGCAACAGGATGCCTCCCCCACCCCCCTTCATCTCTCTCTCTCTCGTTAGCAGCATAGTTCACAGGGGGATCAACTCTGGACCCCATCTTCACATGGTTTTCTCATCACACATAATACCTTGTACTCGTTTCTTTAATTTATGATGGCCAATATGCGAAAAGATCTGTTGAGATCCTATCTTCCTCTGACGTACCTTTCGGGGGATTATAGATCCCCGTTCCTCAATCCCTCTGTATTTTCGCAAACATCAGTGCCCTACCGCCCACAGCACAGGTCCTACTCTGCTTTGTCCTTCTCGAAAACAGCACATCACACTTGTCTGCAGTAAATTCCGTCTGCCATTAGGATGCAATGGCACTCTGAGCCTGCTACAGCTATCGAGCATGTTTTTGTAATTCAGCTTTAGTTCGACATCTCACATTGCACGTGAAATCGCTTTCCGAAGTTCATTCTTGGACCTTCTATACATTTCTGGATGATCAGTCCTGAACGTTATCTATCCAGCCCTAAGCAGATTGCGAAACACTTGATTCATCTAGGCCTTCTGTGTGGGGAAGACACCGAATGCTTTTGCGGGTACGTGCTCGTCCACGAGTGTCTTTGAGTGTCAAATAAGGTGAACCATAGATGGAGAACATGAGGGTAGAAATAGTGACAGAGGTGATAATTGGATGCGAGCAACGTCCACAGATGATGGCGGTCTGATTTCTCTTGTGCATGATAGCTAACAGTTCAGTTAGAGTCTTTTTATATGTTGTCCACGATTTTCGTATAAACCAGCAGGGAATACATAATTAAAGCAAATTGGTCCACCGAGTCTCTCAGATTGAATCCTATCTAGGACATTTCGGTGGACGATATATTAGTGTTTGTAATATCTGACGTTTTTCACAGCTCAGCAATTGATTTACACTCTTTAACAAAGATAACTGTTTTTCAACTTACCATATTTTCATCTGTGGCGCAGGGGAAAATGATGGAACAGATGGAATGACTATAGAATCATAGAAATATAGAAAACCCACAGCATAATTCAGGCCTTTCGGCCCACAACGTTCTGCCGAACATGTCCTTACATTAGAACTACCTAGGCTTACCCATAGCCTTCTATATTTCATTGCTCTGTGTATCCATCCAGGAGTTTCTTAAAAGACTCTATCTGTTCCACCTTCATCACCGCTGCCGGCAGCCCATTCCATGCACTAATCACTCTCTGTGTAAAAAAATTTACCCCTGATATCCCCGGGTTAAAAATATTACCCCTGACAAATGTGGCTGCGGAGTTACACTGTTGACAAAGAGTACGAATATTCAACATGGCAGAGTCAACACGGCTTTGTGAGTGGTAGGTCATGTTTTACAAACCTATTAGACTTTTTCGAGGAGGTTACAAGGAAATGGATGAAGAGAAGGCAGTGGATATTGTCTTCATGGACTTCAGTAAGGCCTTTGACAATGTCCTGCATGGGAGGTGAGTTAGGAAGATTCAGTCGCTAGGTATACATGGTGAAGTAGTAAATTGGATTAGACATTGGCTCAGTGGGAGAAGTCAGAGAGTGGTAGTGAAGGATTGCTTCTCTGAGTGGAAGCCTGTAACTAGCGGTGTGCCACAAGGATTAGTACTGAGTCCCTTGTTATTTGTCATCTATATCAATGATCTGGATGATAATGTGGTAAATTGGATCAGTAAATTTGCTGATGATACAAAGGTTGGAGGTGCCGTGGACCTTTCTGGAAAAATGGGCTGAAAATGGCAGATAGAGTTTAATACAGACAAATGTGAGGTATTGCACTTTGGAAGGAAAAAGCAAGGTAGAACATACAAGTTAAATGGTAGGGCACTGAGGATTGCAGTAGAACAGAGGGATCTAGGCATACAGGTACAAAATTCCCTAAAAAGTAGCTTCACGGGTAGATAGGGTAGTAAAGAGAGCTTTTGGTACACTGGCCTTTATAAATCAAAGTATTGATATAAGAGTTGGAATGCTATGGTGAGGTTGTATAAGGCATTGTTGAGGCCAAATTTGAAGTACTGTGTGCAGTTTTGGTGACGGAATTACAGGAAGAATTGGTTGAAAGTTCGAAAGAGTGCAGAGAAGATTCAAAAGGATGTTGCCGGGACTTGAGAAACTGAGTTACAGAGGAAGGTTGAATAGGTTAGGACTTTATTCCCTGGAGCGTAGAAGAATAAGGGGAGACTTGACAGAGGTATATAAAATGATGATGGGCATAGATAGAGTGAAAGCAAGCAGGCTTTTTTCCACTGAGACTTTGGTTAAGAGTGAAAAGAGAAATGTTTAAAGAGAACATTACGGGGGGGGGGCTTCTTCACACAGAGAGTGGAGGGAGTGTGGAATGAGCTACCAGATGAAGTAGTTAATGCGGGCTTACTTTTAACGTTTCAGAAAAACTTGGACAGGTGCATGGATGAGAGGGG
Organism: Hemitrygon akajei; assembly: GCF_048418815.1. NCBI lineage: Eukaryota > Metazoa > Chordata > Chondrichthyes > Myliobatiformes > Dasyatidae > Hemitrygon > Hemitrygon akajei. The sequence continues at coordinate 193,642,571 of NC_133126.1, forward strand.
TTTGGAGGGATATGGGCCAAGTTCAAGTCAATGGCGGGACGAGGCAGAAAAATTGTTTGGCATAGCCAAGAAGGGCCAAAAGCCCTTGTTTTTGTGCTGTAATGTTCTATGCTTCTATGGTTCTAATATTAAATCTTGTCCGTTTTAGTTATTTTGTTCTCCGAAGTTACTGCCATCGATCATTGCACTTGGGGAATTTTGATGACATACTTCGAATGGGCTCATGTCATCAGCGTACAATAAATGTATATTTAAACGCTGTTAATCTGAAATCGTTCTCGAATTCTTTATTGGCAGATGAATCCATGATTCAGATATTGAGGACGTAATGTAGTGTCTGAAAGGCGGTAGATTTAACGTGAGCAACCATTTCGGAAAAGTATTAATTTTAGCATTGTACCAAACAAAAAGCGATTTTTTAAGATAACGGGACGAAATAGACCTTTCAAGGGACAGGCACAACAATCTGCGTAAAATTGTCTCATCATTTTTAAAATACAGATCCCCACCTCCCCCAAATTTTAGTTCACAGTTTACCAATTAATGTCATTGGTTAAAGAACAAAACATATATTATCTAGCAACAGGAATATACATTAAAACGTGTCATTTGCCATTTTTTACTCCATTCGCGATATTAGAGCAAGCTCATATACATACAACTTTGCTCAAAATGCGCCATTTGATGTAGTGTTCAGCTGGCTGAGGCGAAAATCTAAAGTACCCTGGTGTTTCACTCAACCGCCGAGTTACCACCGGCTCCGACGCGTCGTGCGTTATCTCGTCTCAGTCCTGAGCCAATATCCCTGGGCATGAGGTTAAACATGACGTTCATCTTTTTTTTTAACACTCATTCTATTTGCATGGGCACTTACCGATTCTTGTGTCTCCCTTTCTCTTTCAATCATGATAGAAGTTCTTGACCCGAAACGCCGATTCATTATTCCTTTTCATAGATATTGCCTGACCTGCTGAGATCCTCCAGCTTTCCAGCATCTACAGAAACTCCCGTGTTTATGCTGTGGGATAAGACTGCTTCCGATAGTGACACTGAGGCAACCCGATGTGGTAGGCAACGTGAAGGAGCAAGATCTCTCTCCCTGTCAACTGACATCACCATTTCACCCGTCCGTCCACCTCAGGCTTCCTCCCGTTCATGTGCTGCGGCTCCCGCGCCTTTAACTCATCGCTCAGTGGCACATAAGGGCCGGGGACACGGCTCATTTGTAGCTTGTCCCCTCCCCTCCACCAGCCTGTCTCAGGCTGAACCAGAATGTCAATGACAAGTGTGCCAACGTGACCTGCAATTCTGGGTTAGGAGATGGGATCAGGTAACTGTTCCAACAGGTCACCTGCGAAACCTTGTTCAACTCCACCTTCCGAAACACTGATAGTACCTGATAGGTATCCACAGTGTAGGCTGAGTGGGTCACTGTAAGTAATCAGAAGGGGAAGCTTAATTAAGTGCTGGGGACGAGGAAACCCGGGTAGTGAGGATCCTCTGCTTTCGCGCCCACAACACTAAAGTAGCTTTCAAGGTGGGGTATTTTGGCCCTAAATCAAACTGACGTTTGATCGACAGTGTAACACTCTTGCCCACATCTGCCGGGGTCGGACAGTGCAGCAGCCAGCTACCTCAGCTGCTCTGAGCTCCACTCTAATAATCGGATGGTATGCTTGGGATTTGAGTGGATGGAACGGGGGTTTCCCAGTCCGTGGTCATTTTACAGCTCCTGTTATCGGATTATCTGATCTCTAGTATGCTACCGAAATTTGAAGTCGACAGTGGTTCGGATTAGCTCTCTGCTCCTGGCGCCAGAAACCGTCCTCGTTATACATCACTCTTTCAATGCTTTCGTATGTCTTCAAAGTCCCAACTGAACGTTTACAGCTAATCTCTTTAATCCAGTATATTTATCACACTGTTGGACGCTGCGAGACTGCTCCTCAAAGTGAACAGAGCCGACCTTGTCAGGGAACATAGTCCTGTTCCCAGGGCAAGTTGATCAAAGTGAGTTTTTTCCGTTGTTTCCGCACACAATCAGGAGCTGAACAATCCGTACAACAAGCTGGAGGAACGCTGCAGGTCGGGCAGCATCCGTCGAAACGAGCGGTCCAGACGGGAGAAGGGGGTCATCAATAGCGGGAGAGGATTGCTCGTTTCCACGGATGCTGACCAACCTGCTGCGTTCCTCCAGCTTGTGGTACGTGTTGCTTTGACCCCATCGTCTACAGTGTACTTTGTGTTGCTGAACAATCCGGACGTAATCCAGAATGTTCCAGCTCCCGATTGTGCTAAATCTCGCCCATGTGATTATCATGAGGAATGCTTACTTTGATCTTGTCAGTCCAGAACATTTAAAGTGCTCTTCCCAGCAGAACCACACATCCCTCCTCTTCCTCTGAGATTCTTGGTTATTATCTGGCAGTGTATGGAGAACGCCTGGAGTGATAATCAGTTCCCTTCTAGGCTGACCCTTGGTTTCCTCTCCACTTGTACGCTCCTATTGATACTTCAAGTACTGCATCGTTTTCCGCTCACCTGGTTGTCTCCATGAGTTTCGGGGAGAGTGGTGGGCCCATTTGCCTCTCCTTTTGGGTTGCCTTTCCCGGTCAGCAAGCTAAATTCCAGACCATGCGCACAATCCGACCAGCAGGAGAGACGTAGAGGGCGGGGGCTAACTCGAAGGTGTACTCCAAAGAAAGACAGCCAAAAACATCTTGTTATACGGAGATTATTTTGCCCACACTATGCCAGTGCTTTCTATCCTACACCATCCCAGCCATCATTCTGTGGGACTACATAACCTAACTGAAGTCGCGCCAGATATCACGTTTTCCTAGCATCGGAAGGCCCTGTTGGACTTTGTTAATATAAATCCTGTAACTCCGTTTCATTGGTTTACTGGCCTGAGCGACGGGGAGTTGCGTATCCTCGGTTACTGCGCGGATGAGTTCCTAATGTTGAAATGTCGACTGTACAGCTATTCACTGGTGGTAACACCAAAGGCAGTATGGTTGAGAATATACGCACTGCGGGCGTTTTAGGAATCCCTACTGGGTTGGGGACTGGCTCCTGCAGCACAGCTGTCCCGTCGTTGCCGGGACGTCTGTTATTCGCTCCCTTTAAGACAAATTAGGCTCCTTCGGTCTGCAGCTGACCCAGTAGTAGTGGAGGAACTGTTCTGTAATTATACCTCCAGAATTTTGGCTGCCGGACAACATCCCATGAACAATCAATCTGCACGTCTTGCCACTGAAGGCCAACACTAACATTATTTCGCAACATTAGCATTACGATTAGGGTTACGGTTAAGACTGGGGTTAGAGTCAATCACCGCTTTTTCGTTTAACTGTATAAACATGCACTGTACATCCAGAGATCTGAAAGAGGCGGTTGAACAGATCATGGAGGCATTAGTAATGGTATTTCAATAATCACTATATTTTAATTTGTTTGGAACACTGGAAAAATTCAAATATCACTTTGTTCTTCAAGAAGGGAGAGAGGCAGAAGAAGAGAAACTATAAGCGAGTTAGCCTGAGCTCAATGGTTGGGAGGTTTCCGAGGTTATCATTGCCGGGGGTAGTAGTGGGTTCCGGAGATTAAAGCAGCTACCCTAACGCTGGACGAACTCATCATTTCAGGCAGGATCTGCTTAGGGAAGTGGACAGTCCAAGTTTCAAGATAGTGGAGAATTTCCAAGCATGAGCAAATGAAGAGTAAAGTGTGGGTCAACCGTTGGTAGTTAAAGAGGGAATTATAAGCAGACGGCTGAGGAAAAAGTCGGATAATGACAGGGGCTGGGAGGGGAGAAGGGGATCCAGTTGCGAGGGTAGTGATACTCAGATAGGGGACAGAAGAGTGTGATTGCTGATAGAGGCTGGAAGATGATATTTGGAGCCAATAAAGAGCTACAGAAATCTAGAAATTTACTTTCTATCGAGAATGTGCTGTTACAGTTTGGAGGGAAACAATAAAATCTTGCAGATTAATTTCGCATTTAAATGAGCAGGAAATAGATAATTAACATGAATTCACCACAAATTCTATCAACTGAAGTGCTATCCGTCATATTTCTGCAGTATGAGTATTACCCACGACCACTTTATTTCACGCTTTTAACTGAATCAGAAATCGTTTAACTGCCTTTAATAGAGGTCATTGTGTTTCAAAATAAAATTATATCACCCACAGGGCGGGGAAAGAAGTAAACGGAGAAATGCGGTATTATCATCCCTATGAATACCAGCCTTCAGCTGTTCCCAATTTGCTTTTTTTCACTTTTATCAAAAGATCAACAGGGCCGTAATCATGTTTTCCTATTTGTAACTATATAGCGTGACACAGTTTCTTTTTCTATGTCTCCAATTCGATTGAAGTGCCAATTTATTCCCTGCTAAGCATCATTTATCTAATCAGGAGAAACAACATTGCTCGCCCAAGCATGAACTCCAATATAAATTTGCGCGGTCCTTTGTCAGCAAGAGTCAAAACGAAAGCAGATATGAGCTGTAGGTGTTTTGGGTTTATTGTTACCTGTTGCAGTATCAAATAGCAGCCTAATATGTAACCAAAAAGAGAAATGTTTGATGTATTTAGTTTATCAAAGGAAGGAGACTTCGATATCGGCGATACTTTAGGTCTACACTCCCGTAAGGAGATAAAGGATCTTTAAGTCGAAAACAGACTGAGAGCTGTGAAATGTAAAAGATCAGTTGCATCAGCCAAGCGACGGATTCATCAATTCTTGAAAAAGTAAAGATGCCTTGATCTTCTTTCATTTCAAGCTCTTTTGAAGGGCCTCCGCCCTGAAACTTTAAACAACATTCACTTTCACAGATCCTGAGTGTTTCGAACATTATCAGTTTTGTGACTGAGTTGGAGGACAGGAGTTTTCAGTTTTGTGATTGAGTTGAGTAGTTGGAGGACAGCATAACATCTCGAGCGACAAAATCAAATTCAGTTTCTGTTATCGTGTTATAGTGTTCTGCTATAATGTTATAGGTGGCGTGTCTGTTGCTCACTCCCTATAACCTTATAGTCCGGGATTCAATCACGTATTGAGCATGTATCGTTTATCGTTTAGAGTCAACCTGTTAATTCCCCAAGGAGTAATTCTGGCAATAATTGTATTTATTGTGATGATAACATAAGGAAACATAAAAATGTATCCTTAACAGACACATATAAAAGTACCAATATATATTCTACGAAAGAATTCCTCTTTAACATTCTGGTAGTATTTTGGGTAATGGAATAAATTATATTTCTGATTAATCACCTGCATTCTTAATTTTAGTAAAATAACAAAACCGACTCCTGAGCATCACGAACAAAATTCAACAGGAAATCAGCAGGTCAGACAACGTTAATGGACGAAAATAAATGGTCAAAGGTTAGTGCCGAGACCTTGTGAAAATGATGTTTTATAGCAGCTGAATAATTCGCATTACAGGACAAAATAAATTCATCTTCTGACATGAAAACATCATTAAATGTCTATCACCAATGCTAATCGTTCCAGCAGTATTGACCCAGCAGTGGAATTTCAGTTTAGTTTTACAAATTAATTGCACTAAACGATTAGACAGTGCCTGGTTTGATTCCAGTGTCTAAATGGAGTGTTTCACAATTGAAAGGTTTTTGACTGGACTTTGTAACATTTGCTGTTTTGGTGACTTAGGACCAAAGCTCAGGGGTGTATCACCCATGGCAGTTGTCTGAAAACCTGACAGGATTGATACAAATGTAAGAAAATAAAATTAAATTTATGTTAAATGTTATCTTGTACAGATTTGCTAAATACTTGTTGAATATGGCTAAATGGCGAAAAGTAAATGTTTGTTTAATAGCCTTACCGCGGGAGTCCGTGGCCACAACGGCAGCAGTCTACATAGTCCACCTAAGGGTTTCTCGCCAGACGTCGACTGTCCGTTTCCCTTTACAGATACTGCGGAATCACTGTTCACGAGGCAGTTCAGCTTTAGCTTCAAACTGGTATTTTCCTGGGGAATATAATGAATATGCTTTCCGAGTTCTGTTTTCGAGTGTCCACCATCTATTAAGTCCACAAATCGTCCACATGATACATCGGACGAGGACGTCTGTTTGAAAAAAAAGGCTCCACAGACAAATAATAGATGTTTATTAGTCCTAATCATAAGCACTCTAATAAAACCATAAAGCCATAAGATAATAATCTATCGATCCTCTTCCTTGCTTCAGTCAAAAAGCCAATATAACCAAAGAGCACACATAACCTACAAACTTGCAGATATATTCGCTTCCCTCATTTTCCAACCGGCAGAAGATCGAGAGGTCTGAAAACATAGAACGCCAGCATCAAGGACAACTTCCACACTACTGTTCTAAGATTATTGTACAATAATAGTTTCCCCACAGTTAACTCGTCATTGCTTTTCACCTTATTGCCTGCCTCCAATACACTTTCTATGCACATATGACAATGCTAAACCCTTTTCCCAGTTCAATAATTTACCATTTATCTCTATCCTGCAGATTTAAATTTCGGCCATTCCACTTTATTCAGGCGATGATTCTTGCGATTGAAGAAATAAACAAGAGTCCCGTTCTGCTTCCAAATATTACACTGGGCTACAGGATTTATGATTCATGCGAACTACCTCACCTTTCAGTGAAGGCGGCTTCTGAATTGTTCAACGGTCAGAACGCAGCAGTCCTGTGCCCCACGCTCACCCGTCCCTGCCATCGTGGCGGACTCGGAATCCTCGCAGTCCCTGGCCGTTGCGGCGTCAATAGATCCTTTCAGAGTCCCCATGGTAATACAACTATTTTGCTGCAATGGTGTTATTACTCTCTTCTCAAGCTGTCGTATTTAATCTCCGAAGATAAGACAGCGCCTCTGGATTAAAAACACGGTGTTTTTATTTTATCGTGGTAAATAACCTTCTCACAATTTTCAATACAAATTTATTAATTCCGAGTGATCCAATGGTTGAATGGCCAGTCTTTGTATTATATTCGCTGATAATCACCTAATGCACATACACAGCCAGACCTACTACCCCACACCAATTTCAAGGAATTATCCTTCTGAATTCCCAGTAACATATTCCCTGTTCCCCTCATGTTTCCTTTAACATTGCCTTTGAGAAAAGCAAATGAGAAGACCTTATGCATTGATAAATTATTTGAGCAGCAACTACTGAAAATTAAACTTCCTCCATAACAATCGACCATCAAAGTGAGCGTCAAGTTTCTTGTCATCTGCACAAGTATATGCATGTACAGCTGTAGTGGAAACTTTCAGCAGCATCACAGGTACATAGCTCTTGATACACACCATTCACAAGAAAAACATAACTTAATCAATATATACACAGTTCCTTCAAGAATGCAAAGCATGTACTCTTCATGTAATATAAACTGATTCAAAGGGGAAAGATGTCGGTGTGCTGGCCAATTTTTATCCGTCAATACACGTTATTATTAGAATCCAACATCATAAATTTACCGTTTGTTGGAGCTTGGTGCGTTATCTAGATGTATGCTTATATATGATTTGTATACATATGCAAATACATGTATGCAACAACTTATAAATGTGTGTGTGTGTGTGTGTTTTCCCTCCCCCCCCCACCCCCGCACCAACACACCCTCAGTTTTGGTTGCCATCAAGTGGATGGTGAGGTGTTGGGTAAAATCTTTCTCTCAGTGACCTAGCCTTCTTCAGCTTCAGAGAATGATCGGTGGTAATTTTGTTACGAAGCGGAGGATGCTGGACTGTGATATCTCTCTGCGTCTTCCAAGCATTTCCGCCATTGGGGACTGGATGAATGAGTAGAAGAGGTTTTGGTGTGGGGAAGTTGGTGGGAACATTACGGCATTATCAGTGAACGCTCCCCTCTGCGTTTCAATCTCTTTGTCTCCGTACCATCAGACAGGAAATGCCGTAGCATTGTCAATGAATAATAGTGTGAGAAACAGCTTCTTCCCACAGGCTATGAGACCACGGCACTCCGTACAGCCACCGAACTCTCATCGATATGAGGCGCCAGTATCCTAATTGTTTTTGTTCCTTTTCGCCCCTTGTGGTGTATCCGGCGGAATGTTTGCCCTTTGCTTAGCGTTTGTCTGTTTTACGAGGCTGTTACGAGTTCGACGCTCCAGCCAGCACTGATTTAAACCGTGCTGGGAGCCGGACGAAATCGTACCTTCGAAGTTCAGTGCTGCTGCCACCACTGGCTGGCGACCTGTAGCGGAATACATTTTTTTAAACTTGGACCGTAAATGCACCGAATTATTTGTTAATTTATTTGTGGTAACATTGCTTTATGTGCTATATGTGCATTATATGTGCTCTATTGTGCACCTTGAACGGGAGGATTTTTTTTTCGTGAGCGGTGTATATACGTAGTTGCAATTACAAGAATTGTGTTACATACCTCGTGTGTATCTTATGACTGCCTTATGAACATGATGCAATCGAGTATCTGGTGAGCATGATGTAATGGTTTCGTGATGGTGGGGTGATGTAATTTTCGCGCCAGTTTGAGTTCAAGTGATGACAGATTCCAAAAGGTATAAAAACAGGAAAGCCTGCTGTGACGCAAGAGTTTTGTATTGAGTCGTCGTTTAATTCTTCAGTTACTCCGTTATGCTGCGTAGTTGGTCTCATGACGCAGTTTCGTTTTAAATTGGAGTTTCACTTTCTACATTAAGGTACGGAATCGTTGTGCCGGCAGTTTTGCTTAGCGCTGCCAGATTGTTTGAAGTATCTTTGGCTTAATTTTAAAGTCTAAGTATTGGAGGGTGAAGTGAAGACCTTACGGGAACTCGACGGATCCAGTAAAGTTCAGCGGTTTGATACAGGATCAACCTTATTGATTCCTCCTTCAGGAAATAGTAACCTGCATCTGAGATAACTTCTTCCAGTAAGAATAGAAAGGGTTGTGCAGTGTTCATTCGCCAAGGAAATGGCCAGTTCCTTTAAGCCGTCTTTATTTCCTTTGTCGTGAATGATGTCGGTTAGAAGATGAAAATAAAAAACGGAGAATTTGAAGCTAAAGAAGCAGAGAGAAAGAGGGAGTTTGAGCTAGCGATGGAGAAATTAAGGTCCGAGAATCAGTCCTCTGGTTCTAGGAAACAGTCTGTTGCTAGTCGGGAAGTTATATTAGTTCTTCCATTTAATAAAAACAAAGTGGAGAAATATCTCCAACATTGTGAAACTATACTCTGATTTCAGAGTGGCCGAAAGAGAAATGACAGTGATGTTACAGAGTGTAATTAAAGGCAAGGCACAATTAGTTTATTCAGATTTAACAGCTGAGCAAGCAATTGATTATGATATTGTGAAGCAGCATATGGTGAAAGCATATGAACTGGTTCCAGTGCTTATAGAGAAAGATTCAGAAATTTGAAGAAATTCGTGGAAATAACTGACGTGGAATTTGCTTATTATGAAGCTGTGTAATTTGAGAGATGGGTTTTCTCTAAAAATGTGAACGGGGAGTATGATAAATTAAAGGAGTTGATTTCAATGGAGGAATTTAAAAGAAGTACCCTGTTGAAGTAAGAACATACTTAAATGAGAGGGACACTGCTATATTGCAGGAGTCTGCTAAATTAGCTGACAAGTATGCTTTAATCCATAAGAGTAAATTTCCACAGGATAGAACTTTTAAAAGCAAAAATAGCACTGAGAGTCAAGGTGAACCAGATTTTATTTTGTAATTTATTTTTTTATTGAAGTTCATCATCAAACAAACATTTCCATAAGATGTATTTCAGACATTGTACATGTATATCATATATTCATATATATATCACAAATCTCCAAAAAGTATTTATCTGAGGTATACACTTATAGAAAAGAGTGGAAAGAAAAAAACAAGCAAAAGGAAAGAACTATGTACAAGTAGGGAGTGATCTTTTTTTTACAACATATTCATTGGTTTGTGCGAATAAAATCAGGCCTATGAGGCATTACGTAGTTAAATCATTTTTTCCCAGTATGAATCAAATTGTTCCTGCTTATGATTAACAGATGCTCTTATCTTCTCCATTTTGTAAATGTCCATTGTAAATTCCATCTATGTATTTAAAGTTGGGCTCTCCTGTGATAACCATTTCCTAGTAAGTGTCTTTTTACCAGCCACCAGCAGTATAGTCATAAAATATTTATCTCTTTTCAACCATTCTTGAAGTATATATCCAAAATATATGGTCTTTCTCTCTAAGGGTATTTCACATTTAAAGATGTCTTGGAGGGCATTGTGTATCCCCCTCCAATAGTTTTTGATAACAGGGCAGTCCCAAAATATATGATAATGATCTCCATTTTGATTTCCACAATTTCTCCAGCAAACAGGGAGGTTACTATCATCATGGGATTTCTGAGAGTGTATAATAAAATATCTTACCAAGTTTTTCCATCCAAACTATCTCCATTTCTGTGAACTGATACACTTCCATTGATACATCCATATTGTTGTCCATTCTTCTTCAGATATAATTATCCCTCCTTCCTTCTCCCATTTTGTTTTAATGTATGAAGTCGAATGTGTTTTAAGATTTGAGCACCCCTTATACATGCTTGAAATGATCCTACTACCATTATCTGAATTATATGCTTTTCTAAAGAGCTCTATCAAGCATGTACTTGCCTTGGTTACATTTTTAAAAGTCTTATTAACATATTGTCGCATCTGTAAATATAGATAAAAACCTTGTTTTTTTCTAAAAAGTGTTTCACTTTAAGTATTTCAAAACTGATCAGTGTTCCTTCTTCCATTATGTTGCAAAGAACTGTTATTCCTTTAGCTGTCCAGTCCTTGAATCTGGCTGTCAATTTAGTTGGTGTAAAACCGAGTCATATGCACACCATTGAAGAAATGCATTATCTCCCTCTAGATTATATACTTTTATAGTAGTTTTTCATATCTTAAGAGTCAATTTCACCCAAGGGTTATCAATAGTATTTATATACATTTGCAGGTTCTTATCAACCAAAATTGCTTGTATGGGGATGGGAGGTGCCGGCTCCTCAATGTTTTTCCATTGAGCGTCATATCATGGGTTGCACCAACAAATCACAGCTCTCAACTGTGCTGCAAAATAATAATCTCTAAGAGAAGTTAGGCCCCATCCCCCCTTTTCCTTTGCTAATTGCAAAGTTTTGAGACGAACTCTAGGCCTTTTAACTTGCCAAACATACCTTGATAGCATCTTGTTCCATTCATTGTATTGATTTTGATTAATCTCTATTGGTAAGGTCTGAAAGAGATATAACTGTCTGGGCAGTATATTCATTTTAATAGACTCAATCCTTGAACTGTGACTGAAAAAAAGGAATCAGGTTCCATCATGCCACATCTTCCTTAAATTTTATATAAAGGCTGATAATTACATTCTGATAATTTTGCCAAATCTTTTGGCATAATGATACCCATATATTTAAAAGACTCTGTGTGCCATGTCCAGGAGTATCTACTTTCAATTTCTTTTGGTGAGCTACCAATATGAAAGTAATTGGGTTTTATCTATGTTGATCCTATATCCTGATAATTGACCATATTGTTCAAAGGATTGCATCAATTTAGGTACAGCGTATGTTGGTTGCTCTAGATAGATCAAAATGTCATCCGCATAACAAGCCAATTTTTGCTCTGTCCCTTTAATAGTAATTCCCCTGATATCTTCATTTGTTTGGTGTATTGAGCTAATGGTTCCAGATATAACGCGAAGAGTAGAGGTGACCATGCAAAACCCTGTCTCGTGCCCCTTTCCAGGGTAGGACTATTTGATAAATATCCATTGATTTTAATCCTAGCAGTAGCATTGTCATATAGCGTCTGTATAGTTTTTATAATTGTGTCTTGGAAACCAAATCTATGTAAAACTCTGTAAAGAAAATCCCAATTAATCGAATCAAATGCTTTTTTTCTACGTCCACGCTTATCACTATTGCTTCGGGGTTTTTTTGTATATGATCCATAATGAGAAGTGTCCTTCTTATATTGTCTTGTGTCTGGCGTTGTCATCTAAAATCTGTTTTGTACCTGCATAAAACCAAATTTTAAATACAGGGAATTATTTCCATTCGTTCCTAAATGAACCACAGTAGCTACACATTATTTAGATGTTGGAGATGCCAAACCATTAAAGCAACATCCATATCGGATGAACATGGCACATGCTGAGAAAGAAATTAAGTACATGTTAGAGAACAATATTATTAGACCTTCTAATTTGAATTGGAGTTCACCTTGTGTTATGATGCCTACGTCAGACGGTAGTATTCGTTTTTCTACTGGCTACAGGAAGGTGAATGCTGCAACGAAAGCAGATGCGTATCCAATCCCTAGAGTGCATGATTGTGTAGATAAAGTCTGACAAGCAAAGTTCCTTAAGATTGATTTGTTAAAAGGGTATTGGTGTGTTCCATTGACGGATAGAGGTAGAGAGATTTCTGCATTTGTAACCCCATCTGGGTTAAATGAATATAATGTTCTTCCTTTAGGGATGAAGAATACACCAGGTACTTTTCAGCGGATGATTAATTCTGTGATTCGTGGGTTAAAAGATACAGATGCCTATATTGATGATTTAGTTACAGGAAGACAGGAATTTTCTTTACAGAGTTTTACATAGATTTGGTTTCCAAGACACAATTATTAAAACTATACAGAGACTATATGACAACCCTACTGCTAGGATTAAAATCAATGGATATTTAATTCGTAACTTCAGGGAAGTCTCTCCTAATTAACTGTATTCCAGAGTTCCCGTATAGCAGTTAACTTCCGGTTAAGTTAGTCGATTGTTTACTTCTCATTTATATGGAGCAGAGTTTAATAAAAATCTATGTGCTTATAAAAATCCTGACTGAGATCTATATTCATTGTTGCCGGACATGTACCATAACAATTTGAAATTGAAATTGAACTTGAACGTTATTCAGTTTCCTAAATAAAATTAAATTGTAAGCCAAATGATAAGGTAATGTACTCATATTGATAAGATACCCCATGCAAGGCTTATTCAGAAAGTAAGGAGACATGTGATCCAAGGGGACATTGCGCTGTGGGTCCAGAAGTGGCTTGCAAATAAAAGGGGAATAGTGGTTGCAGATGGGTTATATTCTGCATGGAAGTTGGTGACCAGTGGTGTGCCTCAAGGGTTCTGTTCTGGGACCCCTTCTCTTCGTGATATTTATAAATGACCTGGGTGAGGGAGTGAAGGGATTGTTAGTATATTTGCTGCTGACACATAACTTGAAGGTGTTGTGGATAGTGTGAAGGGATGTCGGAGGGACATCGATAGGATGCAAATTTGGGCTGAGAAGTGGCAGATGGAGTTCAACCCAGATAAATGTGAGGTGGTTCATTTTGGGGTCAAATTTGATGGAAGATTACAGCAATAATGGCAAGACTCTTGACAGTGTGGGGGATCAGACAGATCTTGGAGTCCTTGTCAATAAGACACTCAAAGATACTGCGCAGGTTGACTCTGTGGTTGAGAAGACATACGGTGCATTGGCCTTCTCAACAGTGGGATTCACCTTAAGAGCCGAAAGTTAACGTTACAGCTATGTAGGACCCTGATCAGACCAAACTTGAAGTACTATGTCCAGTTCTAGTCACCTCACTGAAGGAAGGATGTGGAAAACATTGAAAGGGTGCACAGAAGGTTTATAAGGTTGTTGCCTGGATTGGAGTGTGCATGCCTTCTGATAATAGTTTGAGGGATCTTGGCCTTTTCTCCTTGGAGCGGCAGAGGAGGAGAGGTCACCTGATAGAGGTGTATAAGATGATGAGAGTTATTGATCGTGTGGATAGTCAGAGGATTTTTCCCAGAGCTGAAATAGCTAAAATGAGAGCACACAGTTTTAAGATGCTTGGAAGAAGGTACAGAGCAGATGTCAGGAGAGTGGTGAGCGCCTGGAATGGGCTGCCGGCGACGGTGGTGGATGCGGGTACAGTAGGGTACTATAAGAGGCTCTTGTATAGGTACATGGAGCTTAAAAAAATTAGGGGTTTTAAGTAAACCGAGATAATTTCTAAAATAAGTACATGTTGATAGGAAGGGCCTGTTTTGTGTTGCAGGTTTCTGTATGTCTATGTTCTATGTGTCAAATTACTTCGACAAAGGAAAACTCAAATTTGAAAATAACAAATAGTGACAGCGCCCATGCAAATATGATGATCGGTTATTGATCCATAACTCACCTCCAAATCATTCTCTGATTGGCTTACGTTATTTCCAAAATTCTCTGGAAAAAAATCTAAATCTCAAAAATAAGGTAAAAGCACACCATTTACCTAGAGTATGGAAATCAAGATCTGGAAGGCATTGATTTAATATAAGACAGAAAGATTGCAAAGCGACATGAGCGGAGCCATTTCACACAGAGGACAACGGATGTTTGCAACGAGCTCCCGATGGAATTGCTTGATTCAGGTTACAACTGGAAAAGTTAAAATGAAATTGGACAGATAAGTAAAAAGAAATGGTTTAAAGGCATATAAAACAAATGCAGGTAAATAAGATTAGCTCAGTGAAGATATAGGTTATTATAGAGCAGTTGGGTCGAAAGGCCTGCGTCTGTACTGTACCACGATATGACCCCATACCTGTATGGAACATCTGAGAGGGATATAGGTCAAATAGAGATAAATGGGAAAAATTTAGTGGGCATATAGGTTAGTATAGAGCAGAAGGGCCGAAAGTTCTGTGTCCATGCTACTCTATAATTTTATGAAATACGCCAGTGTTGCACTGTGAACGTAGATATCGGTCTTCGCCGGAAGTTTATACCCCGACACCGAAATAATGTCGCTCTTTTTTTTTCTCTGTTTCCCTTGTAGTTTCTGACCAGATTAGCTAACTCGGCACATGTCCCTGTCTCAGCAAAAGGCGAAAATTCCCCTCCATCTTTCGAACGATCCCAACCGATCACTTCCAGGCCAAAACATTGACCGAACTCGTCAGGCAATTTGAATGGACATGGATTGAAACGATAAGGAGCGACAACAGTTACGGCAACTTTGGAATGCAAGACTTCACTGAGACGTTTCAGCAGCTCGGAGTTTTCATTGCCTTCTTCGAGTCTTTCCACAGGACGTATTCGAGAGAAAGGTTACTTCATGTTACTCGCGTTATTCGGACAGCGTCCACGAAAGTCATGGAGGCTTTCCTCACTCGAACGGACACGGAAAATTTATAGAAGGAAATTATTCGACAAAACATTTCTGGCATCCAGTGGGTGGGCAGTAAAGCGTGGATCGCAACTTCCCTTCAGTCTCCAGAGCAGAACAGAAGATTCGTTACTGGGTCCATCGGTAACCAGTAACTGGGTCAATCCGTAAATTGAATATTCAGGGGTTCAAATACTTCTTAACGGATTTTCATCTGTCTGTCTATCCCGGTAATCTTTCAGTTGAAGAATTTTGGGAAAATACCTTCGGCTGCAGCGTTGAAAGAAAAAAAATAACACGGGGGGTACAACGGCCACCGCACGAGCTCGTCAATGTACAGGACGGGAGAGCCTGAAGACTGTGTCTAACACCTGCACGGACGCATCTCAGCTGCGGGTGACTAACAAAGTTTACGAGGCTACGTATGCTCTTGCTCATGCACTTCACAATATGTTTTCCTGTAATAGTAGAGATGGTCCATTTGTCAATCAGCCTTGCGCAAACATTTCAAATTTTCAACCATCGCAGGTACGTAGAATTCACCAAGTTATTCAGGAAGTTCAATTAAAATTCGACGTTCGTGCAAAATGTTGGGTGACCAATGTCATATTCTATCGTCTGTGTCTTCCTCCAGGAGGTTTTGTAGTACATACAATTGCTAAAGTTCACAACTAAGGTCGGGGAAAGGGTACATTTCAACGAAAACGGAGATTCGGTGCCTTCGTAAAATATTATGGACTGGCAGATGAATAGCGAGGGGAAAGCCGCTGTCCTGATAGTTGGACATTATGACGGATCCGCACCTTCCACTGAACAACTCATAATAACTGAAGGATCAATAGTGTGGCCTGGTGGTCACACAGAGGTAATACGTAAAAATGTGTTTCCTGCTTTCACAGTATAATTTTAGCTATTAGCTATCGATGTTCTCTCGATCTTGTGCAGAGAATGGAAGAAATACTTTAATGTTAGGGAAGCAGAAGAGAGAATACAAGAACATTTTTCGGAAAAATGACCAAGAACCAGTTTTCTCTTCGCACCGTCGACATTTTCTATTTTAATTTCAGATTTCCGATATTGTCACGAAGGATGGAGCTTTAACCTTTGATCTGTAAGGGAGCCAAGAGCGAAATTAACCATGAAACTGATTATCAGAGTAGGGCGCAAAAGCCACGTGGAATATTCCTGCCCCCATTTCTCAGCTACGTATGCTTATCTCCATTTTCCTGCATCTGTAAATCTGGCATTGCAATTAAAATGAAATCGCTGCTCTAGATATACGGGCATGGGTGCCAAGACCCCAAAAGCAGAAAGACATCAAGCCAGGTCAATTAGCAGTGTGGTTGGATGGATAAAAGTTGATCAAGAAACCGATAGCTTTTGTGATTCCAACAGTGCGTGGTACAGGAAGGGCAGATGTTTAACATTCATGAAATAAAACTATGAATAATTTATGTATTTTATATGAGTAGTGTTTATCTGGCGCTATCTACCCATGACACTACTGCAAGTAAGATATTCTTTGCAACTGTACTCATATTTCCGGGTGCAGATAGCCATTGCGCATACAATCGGGTATTTTAAGAGGGTCCCCGAGAGGTTGGTGGACATTAGAAAAATAGAGGGCTATGTGATAAGGAAATTCTAGGCAAACTCTGGAGTATGTGCTGTACATGTCTATGTTCTATGTTCCATGTTCTAATAAACAAACTGTGAGGCTCGAATCGTTCTGAATAAGTTTTACTTCAATCGCTGCAAGAGGTATTTCCTATTTCTTGCACCAAATCCATTGTTAAACCAAATGTGACAGCGTCCTGTCATTCAAGTAATTGTAGGTAGAAGTACTGCACACATTGGAATCCAGAGGCACAAACAAGATGCCAGGCGATGGCAACAGATCAGGCAGGATCTATTAAAGCAAATGAACAGTCGGCTTTTCGGGTCGAAACTCTTGATCTGGACTGACAACGCCAAGTCCCTTCTTCAAAACTGTCGTTTGATGGATCCACCGAAGATAAATGGTCTGCACCCGAAACCCGGTTTGTACATTGATCTCCACGAATCCAGTCTCCAGCAACTCGTTTGTCACACCAGGTAGTGTACTGCCTTGCAACTGGGTTGAATACCGACATCTGATGCTGTTGGTGTTGAGTTTTCAGGTTCTCACAGTGGCTGCACTGCTATACCCTCCGTCCTAATCATATGCCGTAGGGGAAATGTGCAAATATATTGCAATGGAAACATGAAAAACAAAACTATTTCACAGCCAGGAAATAAGAGCAACAGGTGTTGTAACTGGAGCCGCTTTCTAGACGCTGACAGTAAAAGAATCATCTTACCATGGGAACTTTGAAAGGACCTATTGACGTCGCAACCACCTGGGACATCGAAGACCCCGATTCCGCCACGATGGCAGGGACCAATGAGTGCGGGGTACAGGACTGCAACTGGAATGTTGGGTCCAGTCCGTTGATCAGTTCGAAAGCCGCTTTCACGGAGAAGCGAGGTAAATGCATGAATCCTAAATCCTGTAGCCCAGTGTAATATTTGGAAGCAGAACGGGACTCCTGTTTATCTCTTCAATCGCAAATAACATCGCCTGAATGAAGCGGAATTCTCGAAATTCAAAACTGTAGGACAGAGATGCCTGGTAAATCAATGAACTGGGAAGCTGGATTATTATTGCTACATTTGCAGAACCGGTGCGTTCTAGGCATGTAATTAAGCGTTAAGCTGGGACACACTGTCTGTGATGTTAAGAGTCAATTTTAATGCACTAAGTTTCGGCAGCGATCATGTGCGTGAGCCTTGGGTTCCATGCTTTAAGTCTTTATTATATATTATACCCGAGTGGGAAGAAAAGAGAACATATGGAAATTTTTCGAGTCGTTAATGCCGAGGTTGGGAGGACAGATTAGATTATCAGCAGGTTAAGTCCAGTGCACACAAATCATTACTCTGCATTGCTTCCCTGATGTATAATATAGGAGGATTTGTGGAAGTAAAAGATTGATAAATACTCGGTGTCAGCAATTAATAACACATTCATTATGAACTAAAAGAGAAAGAGTTAAGGCTTACAGTTCGAAGACCATTTAGCAAGAAAAGGAAAAAAACGAATTAATTTTAATTTCCCCCTCTTGAGCATTTATACTATTATTTCAATTGTTAGCATTGCTGGGTTGGTATTATTTGTTTTCAGGACGGAAATGCGCTTCGATTGACTTCACCTCGATGTCCAAAGACAATACTGATCTGGAGCCTCAGGAACTCAGCGAGTCATGCAGCATCTGTGGAGGGTGGAGGGCAGTGGACAGCCGACGTTCGGGGTAGCATCCTTTAGATAACAATTGTGACATTTGTGCTCTGGCAAATAGATTTGAAACAATGAACATATCATTTTGCCATTTGCCGGATTCAAAACTAGTTTTCTAAAACGAATTTCTGCCAGGCAAAATGTGATAACATTTTCTGATAATGGCATCTAATTTTAAGATAACACCAAAGAGTTCATCAGCACAGATGTTCTTTTCCAAGACACCAAAACAGCAAATATTCTGAAATACAGTCAACAACCTTTCAGCTGTAGTGATGCTGAGCTGAAACCTTTCTTTCAGAACCTGATCGTTTAGTGGAATTCATTTGCAAAAAAAAATGTACTGAAACTACACTGTTGGTTCAATATTGTTAAAGCAATTTGCATTGGGGATAGACCTATTCTATCATTTTAACTGCCAGAAGTTGAGCTTGATTTCTCTGGTAATATATAACCATGTAAACATATAACAATTACAGCTCGGAAACAGACCATCTCGGCCCTTCTAGTCCGTGCTGAACGCTTAATGCGAAATTGCTTTGCAGAATCGTTGTTCACAGACAGAATAGAATGTGCAAATGCTGCTGATCTTGAACAGCAACTACGCACACGAACATAGACACTGAATGCTCAAGAACGGATCAGGTAACGCTGCCATCAGGAAAGATCGCGGCGCGAATTCTCGGCTGTTTATTTCCTTCCGTAGTGGTCCTTCAGCTGCTGAGATCCTCCAGCATTTTGTGCGTGTTGCTCAGGAAGTGTTTTTTTTTTTTGCTAATTACCTTTGAGAATGCAAGTGACTAATGAGAATGTAATTACGCGATTTATTAAAACGCTCCCAAAATTTCAAAGAGGACATGAATTGTTAGAATAAATTTTAAGGGTCACCAGTATCCGTTATGGATATCTATTTCTGTATTCTTATCTTATCGTAACGAAAAACATAACATTTGCCAGTATTGATGGGATTTATGAGAGGAGCGTTGAATGCATGATAAGTTTCTTGAATTCTGGCCGATAATTGTATAAGCATCGGGCATCTGACGCGCACAGCGAAATTATCTTTGATTCCATCACAGGCAATGTTACATCTGCAACAAATGGTGCGGTCTGCAACTAATAAATTCAATCACAATATCAGAAAATGCTGGAAACACTCAAAAGATCAGGCAATATCTGCGGACACAGAATCAACAATGAAATTAAAGAGCGAATACCGTTCACTGAAACAGAAGGGAAAATCCATTTTGTTTTAAATTACAGAGAGTGACAAACACACTTCTTGCCACTCTAAACTGACCTTTCACATTTCACAATTCTCGGTGTGGATTCAAATGAAAGTTCCGAGTACTCTGTACGGGAATGCAGAGCAAAGATTCCGCCGATGGTAATATCTCCTTTTTCGATAAACTAAACAAATCAAACATTTCTCTGCGTTTACATATCAGATTACCAGCCGACACTGCAAAGGATAACAATAACCTCCAAATCATCACACAGCACATACTTCCTTTCCTAATGACTGTTGCTGACAAAGGACAACGCAGTTTTATATTGGAGTTCATGCTTGGGCAAACAATGTAGCTTCTCCTGATTAAAGACATGATGTTCAGGAGGGAATAAGTCTGCATTTTAATCTAATTTGAGATATAAACAAAGAAAGACAATTCACCGTGTCATGCTATGCAAGTAAAACAAGAATACAGCCAAGCTCCTTTTTAAGGAAAAGGAAAATAACTGAATCAGTTATAGCAAGTGGCTAGTATTTATTGTGTTCAGAAACATTTCATCTCTTGCATTCCTTCCCCCTATCCGATGGATGAAAACATTGTATCTTGAAAAGCAATGACCTGTGTTAATAAAGGCAAATCATTTGCTGAGCCAATCAGAAGTCTAGACATTGCCAAAAATAACATTTTATTCCAATGAATTGCACTGGCTAGCATTGAAACAGAGAAACTTTGTGAACCGATTTACCTTAATTATGTTTTTCTTGCTGGATTATACGAAATTATATACAATATGTAAAAGTTTTCAACGGAATAATTTACCGTCATGCACAACAAATTTCACATAGTCTGCGACACATTGTCGCCTTGAATTATCACTTTCCCTCCTCTGTCGCTATTTCCCCACTGCCCTCCTCCAAATTCTTAACAATTGTCCTGCCCTTCATCATCAAAGACACTCGTGGACGAAGTGTGGCCTCACTTCAGTCCCTCCCATCCAGAAATCTTGTGTGAATCAAGAGGTTCGCAATGTGCTGAGTGCGAAATCGGCGACGTTCTGGACTGGCGATCTATGAAAATAAAAGAGGTCCAAGTTTGACCTCAGGAAAATCATCTCCCGTGCAATGTTGCAAATACAGACTAAACCTGATTCACACAAGGATTCTCAACAGTTGTCCCAGTGCTTGAATGTCATTAGCTCGCTCAAAGCAAAACGAAGCAACATAAGTGACAACAATGTTTCACTCAATGCCTTTTATGGTCAACTTTAATTGCCGGAACATGAAGGCACCTTAACGAACCACAACAGCCCCAGATGACCTCATCATGGAACGAGACAGGACAGGTGACAGAAATGTGTGTAGATTAACAATCTCAGTCTCGTAAGATTGGAAAACAAATAGCTGAAGGTGGCAGATATAACAGAGACAACTGTACAGTGTTGCACCTTTGAAGGGATAGATCAGTGTCGGACACATACAGAGAACGGTCGGGCACTGTGGAGTAGGGTGTAAGAATGTAGATCCAGAATTCGTGAGAAGTGGCTTCATGAGTAGATAGGCTTCCAAAAATAGTTTCACCAAATTGGCTTTCATAAATTAAACTACTGAATACAAGAGTTGAGATTATATCTTGAAGTTGTATGAGACCTAATTTGAGTTCAGTGCGCTGTTTAAATCGCCTACATCGATGCGAGTCCCAGGTTTTTCACAGAGACTTGTGTTCCTGGAATGTGCTGCCTGGAATGGCGGTGTCTGTGATTTCTGATCGACATTGAGATAAGCAGATACATGTTAGAAAAATGGAAAGATTTGGACATTGTGTACTCATAAGGGATTAGTTTAGCTGGTCCTTTGATTACTAATTATTTTTCTGCACAACTTTGCGGGATGAAGGAGCTGTATCACATTCTATATTTGTCTATGTTCTATGTATGAGAGGCAATCGGCAAATGTGTGACAGGGCAGTGCAAATAGCGCCAGAAGTTGTGAGCTGAAACTGGGTTTGATATAGGGATGAAGCAGGTGGAATATGACAGGCGAAGATAGTGGAACATGCAATCCTGTGAGGGAGGTGGAGAGGACAGATGTGAGCGGGGTGTGGATGTGGGGAAAGGGAATTAGTGGGGCGAATGTTTGGGTGATGGACAGTTGGAGACGGTGAAGGAGGGGAAAAGACATTAATGTAGGGGATTGTGTAGATCATGAGGAGACAGAAGAGATAGAGAGCGCAGCTGGACAACTTAATGTTAATAAAATATATATGAAACATCAACTTGTTATGAAATATAAGCTGATGTTTCTTGTATTTACCCTAATCTTGTCAGTGGAAGAGAACGAGCACAGACATACAGTTATGGTAATCAGAGTTTTGAAATTACGAGCAACCACGCCTGTCATTTAATTGCGGTAGGGGGAAATATGATGCTATTAGGAAGGAACTTGGGAGGATAAATGGAAGTAGATGTTCTCAGGGAAATTCTGGCAGAAATGTGATAAATGTTCAGGTAATATTTGCATAGAGTTCTGCATCGGTATGTTTCACTGAGTAAGAGAAATGATGGTCGGATTAAAGAACCATGGTGTACAAAGTATATAGAAAATCTACTTAAGAAGGGAAATAAAGCTTACAAAAGGTTCAAAAATCTAGGTAATGTTAGAGCTCCAGAACATTACAAAGTTGCTAGGAAGGAACTTACGAATGGAACTAGGAGAGCTACAAAGAATCTTGAGAAGTCCTTGGTGAACAGGATTAAGGAAACGCCCAAGGCATTCTACAAGTATGTGAAGAGCAAGAGGATGAGCAACATAAGAGTAGGACCAATCAGTTGCAATAGTGGAAACTTGCCAATGGAGTTGGAGGAAGTCGAGGAGGTACTTCATATATATATTGCTTCAGTATTCACCGGTGGAAAAAAAAACATTGGTAATTGTGCGAATGACCTCCAGCGGGCTGAAACGCCCCAGGAAGAGGCATATTAAGAAAGAGCATCTGCTGGAGCTTTTGAAAGAATTAACTTCGATAAATCACCAGGACAAGATGAGATATGGCTCATGTAACTGTCGGAAGTGATGGAGGAGATAGCTGAAACTCTTGTAATGATATTTGCATCATCAATAGGGACGGGAGAAATACGGGATGATTGGAGGGTTGCAAATGTTGTTCAATTTCACAGGAAATAGAGTAGAGATAACCAGGAGATTATAGAGTAGTAAATCGGACATCAGTTTGACAAGCAGGTTGTTAGAGAAGATCCTGAGATGCAGGATTTATGAGCATTTGGAGTGTCATAACCTGATTAGGGATAGTTAGAATGCGTTATCAAGGTCAGGTCGTGCCATTAGAGCCTGATTGAATAATTTGAGGATGTAATAAAAAACATTGATAGATGTAGCGCAATGGATGTACTGTATATGGATTTCAGTAAGGCATTTGATGAGATTTCCTTTGCCAGGCTTATTCAAAAAGTAAGGAGGCATGAGATCCAAGGAGACCTTGCTTTGTGGACGCAGACCTGGCCTTCCCATAGAAGGCAAAGAGTGGTTGCAGGTAGTTCGTATTCTCCATGGAGGTCGGTGACGAGAGGTGTTCCGCAGGGATCTGTTCTCGGATCCATTCTCTTGTGATTTTTATAAATAATCTGGATGAAGAGATAGAAGGGTGTGTTAGTATGTTTGCTGATGACAAAAGGTTGGCGGTATTGGGGGTGGTCTGGAAGGTTGTTAGAGTTAACCACGGGACGTGGATAGGATGCAGAACTGGGCAGAGAAGTAGCAGATGGACTTTCACACAGGTAAGTGTGAAGTGGCTCAGTTTGGTAGGGCCAATTTGAAGACAGTATATGATATAAATGGTAAGACTCTTGGCAGTGTGGAGTAAATGGGAGATCTCGGGGTCTATGTCAATAGGGCAGTCAAAACTGCTACGCAACTTGACAGTGTTGTTAAGAAGGCGTATGTTTTTTTTTCGCATTCATCAACCGTGAGATTGAGTTCAAGAGCCGCGAGGTGATATTACAGCTATTTTAGAACTTTGTCAGACCTCACATAGAGTACTGTCTTCATTTTGGTCAACCTACTACAGAAAGGATCTTGTTACTCTGGAGAGCGTGCAGAGGAGATTTAGAGGGATATTGCCTGGTTAGAGAGTGTGTGTTATGAGAAAATCTTTAGTGTACCTGGCCTTTTCTCCTTGCAGCAACGGAGGATGAGAGGTAACCTGATTGAGGTGTATAAGATGATCAGGAACACTGATTGTATGGATAGTCAGAGGCTTTTTTCCCAGGGCTTAAATGGCTAACACGAGGGGCATAGCTTTAAGGTGTTTGGAAATAGGTACAGAGCGGATGTCAGGGGTAGATTATTCACAAACGGAGTGATGAGTACGTGGAATGCACTGCCGTTGGTTGTGAAGAAAGTGGATACAATAGGGTCTTTTAAGAGCCTCTTAGATGGGCACACGGACCTTAGAGAAATAGAGAGCTATGCGCTAGGGAAATCATAAGCTATTTCTATAGCAGGTTACCTGGTCAGTATAACGTTGTGGGTTGAAGGACCTGTAGCGTGCTGTAAAATTCTATGCTATAAAAGTTTTGCCAGCTCATCGAGGTGATCACACGAGGAGGAAACATACTCGACGACTGATACTGCCACTTCCGCAGCACCTACAAAACACTCCTCCGGCCTTCGTGTGGAGTGTCTGACCATTCGTCCAGCTCTGCTGCCCGCGTAGAGCCAGATACCGAAACGTGAAACTGACATAGTGAAAAACATATAACGCTGGTCCAACTACTCAGACTCAATATTACAAGACTGATTTAATTGCGTCACCTGCGAGGTATTTCGAGCTGAGAACATCTCGAAATACTTGGAAGAGGTCACAAGCTTCATTTGGTAGTTCACTAAAGGCATTGTTCCGCAAAAGTCGGCATGAACTACCCAAACCAGGAGCCATGGATAAATAGTTAAATGTGTGTCGCTCTAAGTGTAAGGGTTATTGCCTCCGCCTCTGGAGACCAACAGGAACTCATGAGATACCATTCTATTACTCCACTACTTAACAAGGCTGGCAAGCAGAAAAAAAAGGAAACTATAGACCAGTTAGCCTGACATCAGAGGTTAGGAAGTTGTTGGATTTGATTATTATGGATGAGATTATTGAGTACCTAGAGATACATGACAAGACAGGCCAAGTCCAGCATGAGTTGTTGAAAGGAAAATCCTGCCTGGGTAACCAACTGCAATTTTTTTGAGGAAATCATAAGCAGGGTAGACAAAGGAGATGCATCAGATGTGCTGTATTTGGATTTTCAGAAGGCCTTTAACAAGGTGCCACACATGAAGCTACTTAGCAACATAAGATCCTATGGAATTACAGGGGATTACTAGCCTGGTAGCACATTGGCTGCTCGACAGAAGATAGTGGGAATAAAGGGCACCTATGCCAGATGGCTGCCAGTTACCAGTGGAGTTCCACAGGGTTCGGTTTTGGGACCACTGCCTTTTACGATGTATGTCAATGATTTGGACTATGGGATTAATGGAATTGTAGCTAAATTTGCTGATGATACAAAGTTAGGTGGAGGACCGGGTAGTGATGATGAAGCGGAGAGCCTTAGGCAGTTTAGCGGAATGGGCAAAGAGGTGGCAAATGATAAACAATGTTGGAATGATAATGCACTTTGATAGAAGAAATAAACGGGAAAATGGGGAGAGACTACAAAGTTCAGCAACGCAACCTCCCGTTTGAGTCAGTGGTGAAGAAGGCAAATGCAGTGTTAGCATTCATTTCCTGAGGTATAGAATATGAGAACAGTGATATGATGCTGTGGCTCTATAAGGAACTCGTGAGGCCACGCTTAGAATATTGAATCCAGTTTTTGTTTCTTTTTTTTTTCAGAAAGGATATACTGACATTAGAGAGGGTACAGAGAAGATTCGAGAGAATGATTCGAAGAATGAAAGGATTCTCGGATGAGGAACACTGGCAGCTGTTTAGCTGTATTCCCTGGAGTTCAGGGATTTCATAGAAACATTTCGTATATTGAAAGGTCTGAACTGATTAGATAGGGCGAAGTTATTTCCCATGGTGGAGAGTCCAGGACAAGAGGGAACCACTTCCGGATTGTAGGATGCTCATTTAGAACAGAGATGTGGAGAAAAACTTTAGTCAGAGGCTGATAAATCTGTGGAATTTGTTGCAACGAGCGGCTGTGGCGGGAAAGTCATCTGGTGCATTTCAGGGAGAGATAGATAAGTACTTGATTAGCCAGTGCATCGAAGGGTATGGGGAGAAGGCAGGGGAATGGGGATGACTGGAAGAATTGGATCATCTCATGATTAAATGGTGGAGCAGACTCGATGGGCAGATTGACCTACTTCTGCTCTGAAATCGTATGGTCTTATAGTCTTATATTTTACGTAGAGTCATCGCCAATCACAACTCTGCGACAATGCCACAAATAGCGTATGTCAAGAACTGCAGACCATCATGAACTTCAAGAGGAACGCAGTAGTACAGCTAACATTGCCGTCTCTTTCCCGACGTGCTATCCGTTTTTGCAACGCTCTATTCGGGGTTAACAGGACTGAACCCCCAAGGACAGCCGCCAATAGAACCTGCACCTTGGACCTCTCCGAAGCTGAAGTACGTAATACAATCCAACATGTCAACAGTCGCAAAGCAGTGGGCCGCAAGGCATCCCAGGGCGTGTCCACGTTGCGTGTGCGGAACAGCTGGCTAGTGTGATTACGGATATCCTTCCCTCTCCCAGTCTGTAGTGCTGTCTTGTTTCAAATCGTCCGTCCTTGTCCCTCTACCTGAAAACCAAGGGAGCATGCCTGAATGGTTGGACCATAGGTCAATTATTAGCAAATGCTTTGAACGGCTGGTGAAGGATTACATCTGCAGCACATTACCACCCACACCCTAAAATTCGGCAACCAACGGAACTGGTCTACCGCTGACGTCATATCTACAGCACCATTGACTGTCCTCCTTCACCTGAAGAAACAGAGATGTACACGTTGGAATGCTGCTCCTCAACTGTACCTCAGCATTCAACACCATAATTCCCCATAGACTTGACAGGAAGCTCAGAAACCTGGGCCTGCACCCTGCCTTGTGCAACTGCATCATAGACCTGCTAGCATCCTAGCTGCTGGATCGCCAAAGGTGGTAAGAATGGGTTTCCTCGCCTCATGTGGGTAAAACCTGATGCAACACTGATGATAAACACTTCATTTCAGATTTCTACAATTTGTTTTGGCTCCACACATGGATTACTGTTCTGATCTCCCAGTTGACTATTTTTCACTTACTGTCCTTTTGTTCTGTAGAATCACTAAGGATTCTCCCTCACCTTGTTTGCTAGGGTAACCTGGTGCTTACTTTTAGCCTTCTCATTTATTTCTTGCACTTCCTTCACTCCATCCGCACCCCATTTGATCCTACCTACACAACTCTGCTATAAGTCTCTTTCTTTTTTTTCCAGAACTATGCCCTATTTAGTGTTTATACACTTCTATTCCCCATCAAAAAGGCCGCAAAGCCCTCTGATACTTTCTGGACAATAGACCTCACCAGTTCCCCAGCACCAGCACACTACTCCGGTTGGTGGAACTGGTAATAACACTTAATAACTTCTCTTTTGGCTCTTCACACTTTCTTCAGACCAAGGGTGTAGCTATGGGCACACGCATGGGCCCCAGCTATGCCTGCTTCTTCGTGGGTTATGTGCAGCAGTCTATGCTCCAAATCTATACTGGTACTGCTCCCCAACTTTTCCTTCGCTGCATTGACGAGTACATTGGTGCTGATTCCTGCATCCACGCTGAGCCCGGAAGACCAAAAGATGCAACTCATACAGGTTCGCTAATTAAGAAGAAAAGCTACCGCAATTTAGGGATCTGAGCAGAGGCTAATCGGCGCTCAGGAGTGATTTGCAAGAACAAATTAAAGTTAGGCAGAAACAAGCGGAGCAGGAAGATAGATTTGCATAACTAATTAGGGAAAGTATCGCAACGGCTCTCAAGGAGACATAATGGAGCTTTTAGTCATTGAATCTATTTCGGGAGAACTCAATATTATGAAGGGTGCAATCCTATTGATTGGATTGTACTGCAGAGCCCTTTCCCATGATAGTCACCGGGACACCAACGAACAGATATGTAAACAAATTAAGGAAATATGAAAATGTGTAAGATGGTGTAATGGGAGATTTCAATATCTCTATACTATAATCTGGGACATTCTTAGTGCAAGGGGTTTAATTAGGGAGGAAATTATTGGATGTACCCCGGAGGATTATTAAATCGATAAGTGGACAGCCCAACGATAGGAGGGGTTGTACTGGATCTTGTGTTGGGTAATCAGCCTGACCAGATGACTGACAATTCAGTGGGCGATAAGTAAGGGAACAGTGTCCACAACTCTTTAACTTTCAGAACAGTTGTAGATAAGGGCATTGTGGTCTTTGGGGGAGTATTTTAAATTGGGGTAGTGCAAATTACTACATCATTCGGCAGGATCAAAGAAGAGATCATTGACAACTTTTTGTACTGGCAAGTCTAAATGAAATATGTAAAGGATGCTGAAGGATGAATTGCACGATGTACAGGAAATGTATATTCCTGCTAGAAGAAAGGACAAGGATGGAAAGATTACAGAACATTGGATGTCAAAAAATGAAAAGTGTCTAAAGCGTTGGTAGTTGGTATAAAATGGAGGACATGACGATTATAAAGAAGCCAGAAAGTAAATATAAAGAGGAATTAGGCAAACTAGGAAGGGCTGTGGAAAGTTCTTGGACATTTGGGTTAAGGCTTTTTATATCTACATCAAGAGCAAGAGGGTAAGAGTCCATAACATGTATTTTTTTTCCCACGGTAGAATACCAGAAGGTGTAAGTTCCTTTTGAGAGGGAGTAGTTTCAAAGAGGATGTGAAGGATAAGTTTTTCAACTCAGTAAGTGGGATCTGCCTGGAATACGCTGCTGATAGCGGAGGTAAAACTGTTAGAGCCATTTAACACGTACAACACGCTGGAGGAACTCAGCAGGTCGGACAACATCCGTAGAAAAGAGCAGACAACGTTTCGGGCCGAGACCCTTCGTTAGGACAGCAGAAGGAGGGGGCAGGGGCCCTATATAGAAGGTGAGAGGAGGGTGGGAAGGAGAAGGCTGGTAAGGGCCAGGTGAAAAACCAATCAGAGGAAAGATCAAAGGGTGGGGCAGGGAGGGGATAGGCAAAAAAAGGTGAAGAAGGAATATAAGGGGAAAGCACAGCGTACTTACTTCAACGATTCAGAAAGTCTGCCAAACAAAGCTCAACAGTAAAAATATAACAAAGGCATTCAGCACTTTCGCTGTATTTATTTAAACCTAGTCTTCTGAGACCTATCTGGAAATTTTACAAGACATATAAGAATGGAAATGGCAAATTAAAAAGACAAATTACATACACTCAAATGCACTAACATAATCTCTTCCTCGGACAGAAGTGGGTAAAGGAATGACAGATATTAAAATCTACACCATCGCCAGATAAAGTTTCCGAAACTCTATTTTCATGAATGGAAACAGAATTCCGCACTCCCCGTGAGCATATGAATTTCTGATGTATACAACATTAAGCTTAATTGCGAGCATAACTCAGAAGAAAAAGAGAAATTATACTCATCGAACACAATGTTACCCACTGGAAATGCATGACCATCCATGGAAGACACCACGCAAAATGAGCAGACCAATTGTCGACAAGGAGGCGTCCGACATCTGGTACAGATTTGGAGACCTCTTCCCAGAAGTGAAGCGCTCCTTGTTGCAATAGAGGACCAGGTGGTTAACACAAAAATTATCAAAATACATAACAAATGTCCAACAAATTTAAGGAAATTAATGTAGAAAATGCCAATCAAACTAGAAACAAACCAACCCAGTACAGGATCCTGCAGCTATTTCACACAATCTGATAACGTACATGGGCACAAGCAATTGGCAAATATCATTCAGCAACATTTTGCTTTAAAATACAAAGTTATAAAGGAAACCATACCTTACTACAAATGCAAAGCTTATCCAGTTTTAGTGCTGGACTCCCACAAGATTATATTCTGATTGGTCCGTTATTACAGATAGAACAATTAATAATAACTGTCTGATATAATAATACCGAATAGACAGGCAAGACGAACTTACTTAAAAGATATAGCCATCTCAAACACACATAACTTACATAAATCAGCAAGTGAAATACACTAGATATGTGATGAATTTAAAGAGGAAATTGAAAGACTTTGGAACATGAACTGCGTACACATTGTCCAATATGTAAGAACTCCAAATGTAATCATCCCAAAGACACTACACAATAGCATTACACGATTATGGCCACTCAAAGTATCTATGTCAATCTTCAAAAGGTCACAATGCGAAGCAGCACTAGAATAGTTCAAAATATCCTAGCAATTGAGAAATGACCAAGAGTCAAGAGTCTAATTGTTTAAATCCTCCTGAACTTTTTGGTTGCGTCCTCAGGCTTTTGTACCTCCCGTAAGGGGTGGGGAAGGTTGTCATAACTGTCGGTACATGGAACATGCTATCAGGTATAGTCATTTAGGAGCATTAGAAATGTTTATATAGTTTTTTTATACGTGACGTCAGAGAATGGCAGCTTAAGTCACTAGCTCCTCCGAAAAAACGCGTATTAAGCCCCGTTAACCCACCAAATATAATATTTTTCGAAAAATATTTGAACTGAAAAGAGGGGCAAGAATGGGGAAAAAGAATGGAAATTTAAAAAAGTGACACTGCGGAGCCTGAGGCCGAGAGGAGTGCAGCGAGCGGCTCTCCTACCCGACGGCTTGCTAGCGAGGCGGACGCTGGGCCTCGTTCCGGCGAAGCGGCGAATATGTTCGAAATCCTGAAAGAGATAAGGGAGTTCCGAAAAGAAATAGAGCAGCAGCTCCGTGATGTTAAGTCAGAGCTCGCTAGCGTCAATCAAAAAATAGCGGTGGCAGAGACTCGAATGGAGAAGGTGGAAGATCGCGTTCAAAACGTGGAACGGGTACTGAGTAAGACGATGAAAATATTACATCACCAAGATGTAACTGCTTGACCTGGAGGGAAGATCACGGTGGAAAAATAACGGAATCTACAACGTTCCCGAAAATGCGAGTGGAGGGCTCGTCTATGATGGAGTTTGACGGAAAGTTATTGCGGGACGCGCTGGATATTCCCTCGGCAATGGAGCGGGAAGTCGAAAGAGCCCATTGTGCGCTCGTCCCGAAACCTACACAGGATAGAATGCCACGCTCAATAATAATTAATTCATTCGGTACAACAGCAAGGCAGAGATTCTACGAAGGGCCTGGGGTACGAAGAGAGTGTTTTTAGACGATAAATTAATATATTTCGACCAAGATTTCCCGCCCCGCCCCCCACCCCCCCGCGGTCCTGCAGAAACATAAATAATACTCTTGAAGTAAAGGGAGTACTAAAGCAAAACACGATTAGATTTCAAACTCCGTACCCTGCTAAACTTCGAGTATTTTATGACAACGAGACGCGGTTGACATGAAGACATGAAGGCCAGAGGGTTGCCTGTCAGAATGACCAAAACGAGGGAAAGCCTAGCTGAGGAATTATCCCGCTCCACTTGGGAAATAGTGCGAGAATCGAAAATCGAGATTCACTGAATTTTATGAATACTGCAATGGGGGCCCTCAGCTCACAAGTAGGAGCGGTTATCCCCACAGCTAGACATTTTCTCTAGCTCAACGCAGGGTCATCTAGTAGAGACCTCAGCCTTGGAATCACACGTTCGTTGCCATTTTTGTTATTATTTGCGTTTCTTGGTTCTTATTTGTTCAGGGAGTAAGATCGATTAAGTTTTATTCTAATGTCAATGAAACATTGACAGATAAATACAGATAGCTAAGGACAACGTAAAATTCATTTCTTTTAATGTGAATGGGCTATTAAATGCCATCAAACGTAAGAGAATTTTATCCAAAATGAAAAAAGAACAAGCCCATGTAACATATTTACAGGAAACTCATTTAAGTGATAATGAGCATTAAGAACTAAAGAGAATGGGCTTCTCTAATCTGGTTTTCTCCTCATATAAATCAGGACATAGGAGAGCAGTTGCTATTCTCATCTCAAGTAAGCTAAATTTTGAAAACGTATTCCAAATAGGAGATAAAAAGGGCAGATATATTCTGGTAAGGGGGAATATAGACGGAAATTCAGTTACTCTATTGAATATATACGCACCCCCGGGAGGTGATATTGGTTTATTTCAGAAAATTACTGATATTGTGGTAACGGAAACAGAAGGTCTCCTGATATATGTGGGAGACTTAAATTTACAATTACAACCAAACTTAGACTCTTCCAATAGAAAAACCTATGAAACAAAATCTTTATATAAGAAAGTTTATACAGTTATTGAGGAAGTTGGTTTAATTGATATATGGAGGGACCCTTTCCCCAACAGAAGGGATTACACTCATAATTCTGCTCTCCATTCTGTATATACAAGAATAGACTATTTCATAACATTTGGTAAAGACAAAGACAAAATAAACACCTGTGGAATTGGGACAATAGATGTAAGTGACCATGCACCTATGTATTTATCTGTTGATTTTGACCTACAACCAAAGAATACTATTTGGAAACTAAATTCAAGTCCACTCAATGATCCGTACTTTAAGGAACAAATTAAGAAAAGAAATTGGTCTCTAGTTAGAATTTAATGATAATGGAGAGGTTTTACCTCCCATTTTATGGGATAATCTAATGGCCGTCTTAAGAGGGAAAATTATAGCAATATCTTCATATAAGAAAAAAATAAGGAATAAAATATTATAGAAATTACAAAATAGGCTGAAGGAACCGGAGAAAAAAAGACAAATTGAATTTGGCACAGGATACATTAGGGGAAATTAAAAGAATTAGGAATGAAATAAATAGTTTGGCTTCGCAAGAAATCAGGAGAAACTTAATGTTTCTGAAACAGAGACATTATCAAAGTGGATCGAAATCTATGAAAATACTGGCGTGGAAAATGGAAAAAGAGATAGCAGGAAATACAATTCATAGAATTAGGGACCCAAGAACGAAAATGATAAAAAAAATAAGCTAAGTGAAATTCAAGAAGCTTTTGAAGTGTTTTACAAAGATCTATATTCCAAAGTTCCAGGGGAAGCATAATCCAAATTGACACCGTCTTGAATTCTCTAGAGTTGCCCTCTTTAAGTGAAAGCAAAATAGAACGATAACTGCTGACATAACTGAAGTTGAATTAAAAGCTGCAATTAGCAGTCTTAAATTAAGCAAGTCACCAGGATCAGATGGGTATACGGCAGAGTGATACAAAGAATTTAAAACTGAGTTAATTCCTGTTTTACTCCCCACACTGAACTGTGCTCTAAAAAAGGCACAAATGCCACCCAGTTGGAGGGAAGTGATAAACTCAGCTATACCGAAAGACGGCAAGGATAAAACGGAATGCGGGTCATTTAGATCAATATTCTTTCTTAATGTAGATTATAGATTATTTACCTCCATCATGGCCAAAGGAATAGAGGAGTTTCTACCCATACTGATACGTAAAGTTCAGACAGGTTTTATACAACAACGCCAGAAACAGGACAATATACGAAGGACACTTCACATTATGGATCATATACACAAAAAAAAAATCGAAGCAATAGTGATAAACATGGACGCTGAAAAGGAGTTTGATTCGGTTAAGTGGAATTTTCTTTACAGAGTTTTACATAGATTTGGTTTCCAAGACACAATTATTAATACTATACAGACACTATATGGCAATCCTACTGCTCGGATTAAAATCAATAGATATTTATCAAATAGTCTTACTCTAGAAAGGGTCACGAGACACGGTTGTGCGTGGTCACCGCTACTCATCGCGTTATATCTGGAACCATTAGCTCAATACATCAGACAAAATGAAGATATCGGGGAATTACTATTAAAGGGGCAGAGCATAAATTACCTTGTTATGCAGATGACATTTTGATCTATCTAGGGCAATCGGCTTACTCCTTACCTAAATTGATGCAATCCTTTGAACATTATGGTCAATTAACAGGATACAAGATCAACATAGATAAAACCCAATTATTTTCATATTACTATAGCCCACCAAGATAAATTGAAATTCGATACCCCTGGGCATGGCACATTGTCTTCAAATATCTGGGCATCATAATACCAAAACATTTGGCAAAATTATCAGAATGTAATTATCAGCCTTTATATAAACAAAATTGAGGAAGATGTGGCAAGTTGGAACCTGATTCCTTTTTCAGTCTCAGTTCAAGGATTGAGTCTATTAAAATGAATATGCTGCTCAGTATGCTATATCTCTTTCAGACCCTACCAATAGAGATTAATCAAAATCAATTCAATGAATGGAACAAGATGCTATCAAGGTATATTTGACAGGGTAAAAGGCCTAGAGTTCGTCTCAAAACTTTGCAATTAGAAAAGGAAAAGGGGGGATGGGGTCTACCTTCTCTTAGAGATTATTATTTTGCAGCACAGTTGAGAGCTGTGGTATGTTGGTTTAACCCATCATATGAAGCTCAATGGAAAAGCATTGAGGAGCGGGTACTTCACATCCCCATACAAGCAATTTTGGCTGATAATAACCTGCAAATGTACATAAATATGATAACCCATGGGTGAAATTGACTCTTAAAATATGCAAAACTACTATAAAAGAATATCATCTAGAGGGAAATATTGCAATTCTTAAATGGTGGGCATAGGACTAGGATTTTACACCAAATAAATTGGATGCTAGATTTATGGACTGGACAGCTGAAGGAATAACAGTTCTTTGCAACATAATGAAAGAAAGAACACCGTTAAGTTTTGAAATGCTTAAAGAGAAACACATTAGAAAAACAAGATTTTTATCGGTATTTACAGATGCGACAATATGTTAATAGGACGCTTAAAAATGTAACCAAGGCAAGTACATGCTTGATAGAGCTCTTTAGGAAAGCATATAATTCAGATAATGGTAGTAGAATCATTTCAAGCATTGTATACGGGGTTGTCAAATCTTAAAACACATTCGACTTCATACATTAAAACAAAATGGGAGAAGGAAGGAGGGATATCTATATCTGAGGAAGAATGGACAACAATATGGAGGTATCAATGGAAGTGTACTAGTTCACAGAAATGGGGGGAGTTTGGATGGAAAGATTTAAGATATTTTACTACACCATCTCAGAAATCCCGTTATGATAGTAACCTCCCTGTTTGCTGAAGAAATTGTGGAAATCAAAATGCAAATCATTATCATATATTTTTGGCACTGCCCTGTTATCAAAAATTATTGGAGGGAGATACAGAATTCCCTACAAGACATCTTTAGATATGAAATACCCTTAGAGAGTAAGACCATATGTTTTGGATATATACCTCAAGAATGGTTGAAAAGAGATGAATATACTGTTGGTGGCTGGTAAAAAGACTCTTACTAGGAAATGGTTATCACAAGAGAGCCCAACCTTAAATAAATGGATGGAAATTACAATGGACATTTACAAAATGGAGGAGATAACATCATCTGTTAATCATAAGCTGGAACAATTTGATTAATACTGGGAAAAATGGTTTAACTACATAATGCCTTATAGGCCTGATTTTATTCTCACAAATCAATTAATCTGTTGTAAAAAAAAAGATCACTCCGTACTTGTACATAGTTTTTTTTTTTCCTTTTGCTTGTTTTTTTTTCTTTCCACTCTTTTCTATAAGTGTAAACCTCAGATAAATACTTTGTGGAGATTTGTGATATATATGATTATATGATATTTATGTACAATCTCTGAAATACATCTTATGGAAATTTTTGTTTGATGATGAACTTCAATAAAAAAATAAATTACAAAAAAAGAAATGTTTATATAGACACAATGAAGATAGAATAAATGGAGGACTACGACAAGAGGTGTGGTCAGGTTGAATATAGAATAGGTTAAATCTAGATACAACATCGTCAGCTGAAGGACTTGTACTGTGCTCCACTGATCTATATTCTATATTTTCCCGCGAACGAGAGGAAGTAGAAAAGCAAAAGATGGAGTTATTATGATTTCTATGAACATCAGCCTTTGGCTGAGCCTAATTGATTATTTCACTTTCTCCAATGAATTCAACACGGCTGGATTCATGTCTCTATTTCCAAACACAGCGCGTGGCATAGCTAATTGTCTTTGTTTGAATCAAATTAAATTCAATTGCAATTTATTCCCTACTGAGGGTCGTTTCTTTAATCAGGGGAAGTAACATTCCTTGGCTGAGCATGAGCTCCGTTATAAAACTGCGCAGTCGTTTGTCAGCAATAGTCAGAAGGAAAGCAAATATGTGCTGTGTGGTGATTTGGGGGTTATTGTTACCTATTACATTGTCCACTGGCAGCCTGATATGCAAACGCAGAGATATGTTTGATTTGCATAGTTTATCAAAGGACGGAGACATCGACATCGGCGGAATTTTTGGTCTGCATGCCCGTATAGAGAAATCGGAACTTTCATTTGAAAGGAGACCGAGAGCTGTGAAATGCGAAAGGTCAGTTTAATGAGCCAAATTAAAAGTTTATCGTTTACTCTGTAACATTAAACTGATTTAATTGTGTCTGTTTTCTGGCCCTCATGAAAAGGCTTGGATCTGAAATCTTAACCCAGAGTTTCTTTTCACAGATGTTGCCTTCCCTGTCGAATTTTGTCAGCTTTTTCTGGTTTTGTTATTGAGCTTGTAAGTTGAAACTGGGAACGTAAATTTAGTACAAGAGAATGAATTTCAGTTTCGGTGTGTTTGTCCTTTGCTCGCCCTGGGACATATCTTTAAAATTCAATCACTTAACTGCATAAAACTGAGCGTGAACCGGTTATCAGGGACAAATTTCGAGATGTAATGTTCTCCCATGGATCCCATCAAAACGTATTTTCTTTACATTATCAGATCATGCTGGAGGAATTCAGGAGGCCAGGCAGCATCTACCGAGATAAATTAGCAGTCGATTGCTCCGAAAGAAAGTCGACATCCATTTCCACCCCTTAGATGGTATCTGACATGCTGAGATTCTCCTACATTTTGTGTGTGTTACCGTGGATTTTCAGCATATGAAGAATCTCTTGTGTTCATGATTTCTGACGTTGTTTGCGCTTATTTTGACAGTGAAGAGAATAAATCAAAAGGGTTAATCTGAAATCTATTTTTTTCTAATTGTTCCACAACAGTGGCAAATGTGTTAAAGCATGTGCAATTATATATCTGCTTACTGGTTTATACTCACTAAAAAATATCAGACATGATCAGTGATAATAACATAATAGCTCGCATTGCAAGGCAAATTATACTGCAGTTCATCTTTTGGTCCAGACGTGTACATTATTTGGACATTGTAGTAAAGTGGATAAATTGCCTTTGTGCACCGAAAACACATAACAGCTATCGAAAAATGCCTGAAATTGAAACAAAAATATAAAGTGCTGCAGAGTGCTAACTTGAAACTAACTAATATAATGGTTTCCCTGAAATGTTAACTCTTTCGGTTTCAGCAAATAATTTTTCGTCGAGGGTCAAGGGATCATTTAAGTATCATTATCGAATCCTACCCCACACATTTGCTTCCAAAAATTTTATAAATTATAAAACTGCCGAGCATGTTCATTTGAAAAAAGTATATTTCAGAGAAATAACCTGTGGGCATTAGGACTGCGAGTAATATAATCTGTCCACACTTCTTTCTGCCTCGGTAAACTATCTTTCATAATCAAAAACAGACAAACACACTGGAAATTTTCTCTTTCCCTTCCTTCCCATCGCCTGGAGGGTAAAAATGCAATCTCCACCAAAATAGGTGGCAGCTTCGATCCGCCTGTTATAAGACTTCAGCTGTGCCCCAGTTAAATAAGATGAACTCTTGACCTGAATCCTGCCTCTTTATCACTTTGTGCCTTGCTGTCAGCCTATTCTGCACTTTCTCTTGAACAAACACTTTATTCAACATTCGGATGTAGAGTTAACTTGTTTTACTGTAGTAATGAAATATATTATAATAGTGGTTTGCAAAACAAGGTTTATCTCATACTAGGATATACACGACAAAAATAAATCAATTTACCAATTTACTATTACACCAAACATCTCCTTCTTGCAGATTTGAATTCCCCATGTTCCGCTTTATGCAGGCCATGATATTTGCGATTGAAGAGATAAACAGAAGTCCTGTTCTCCTTCCCAATCTTACACTGGGTTACAGGATTTATGATTCTTGCAGTCTTCCTCGCTTCTCAGTGAAAGCGGCTTTCGAACTGATGAACGGAGAGATCTCAAGTTCCACGCAGTACTCCTGTCCCTCGCGCTCACTCGTTCCAGCCATCGTGGCAGAATCGGGATCTTCACAGTCGCTAGCACTGGCGGCGTCACTAGGTCCTTTCAAAGTCCCCATGGTAAGATCACCCTTTTTTTCTCAGGCTTTATTTTTTAAAGGCTGTTTCGTTGTAAGTTCTCATTTATCCACAGGTGTAAAACTGTGGCCGTGAAATCAATACGTGGAACATTTGTTTGTCTTTTTCCTGCTTGTATTGAATATACTGTAAGTCAATCCAGCTTCTAATTGATCTATACAGAGAAGTAGTGCCGACTTGATCGACGTTACACTAATGAGATGGAATTCAAAGCAATCCACACGGGCAGGAAGTACAAGCTACACACAGGGAGCTCGAACCTAGGGCAGAGGCCGCAATACCAAGCGGTGCATCAGTCGAGATGTTGAGGAACTTTAACGGTCAGGGGGCGTTAGTGGAAGAGAATGGACGCTCGATATTTCGGTTTCATTGAACGTTCGAACCTTGTGTTGGAGAAAAGACAGTTGGTTCCAGTACAAACGATAGGTTTGACTCAAAACTTCAACCGTCGATTTCCTTGCGTGCATGTTTCCTACCTCGCTGAGTTGCTCCGGCATTTTATTTGTTGCTCCAGATACCAATGCCACAGTCTCGTGTCTGCCTTAATCAATATGCTACAGTGCCTCTCATTTTGGGACAGCATGGTAGCGTAGCCGCTAGAGTAATGCTTTTTATAGTGCCAACGCCCTCGATTGGGTTCATTTCCCATTGTTTTCTGTAAGGAGTTTGCATAGTCCCCCCGTGACCGTGTGGGTTCCATCCAAGTGCTCCGGTTTCTTAAGTACAGCACAGAGACAGGCCGCTCAACCTATTTAGTCCATATTGAAACCATTTAATCTGCCTACTCCCAATAGCCAGCACAAGAACAATAGCTCTCCGTATCCCTTCAAATCATGTACCAATCTAAGCTTCTCTTAAACATTGAACTGGATGTACCACGTGTTGACAGCTGTATTAACACATTCGCGACATTCTGAGTGAGTACGTTTCCCCTCGTGTTCCTCTTAAACTTTTCAGCTTACGCCCTTCAGTCATGACATCTGGTTGCAGTCCCACCCAATCTGAGTGGAAAACATCTGCTTACATTACCCGGTATACTCTGCATAATTTTGTATACGTCCATCAAATCTCTTCCCAGTAGTCTGTGTTCTCAAGCATACAGTCTTAACCTATTCAATCCTTCCATATACCTCAGACGGGACAACATCCATGTAAATTTTCTCTGAATTCTTTCAACCTTATTTACATCATTCCTGTAGGTATGTGACCAAACCTGCACACAATACTCCAAATTTGCATTACCAGCATCTTTTACAACTTCAACCTAGCATCTCATCGTTTATATTCAATATATTGACTTATAAAGGCCAATGTGCCAAACGTTTTCTTTACGACCCTATCTACCTGTGACGCCACTTTCAACAAATTATATACTTATATCCCGAAATCCTTTTGTTCTACCACACTCCTCAGCACCCTACGGCTCAGAGTGTAAGACCTACCCTGGTTGGTGATACTGAAGTGCAAACCCTCGTACTCGTTTGCATCAGATTCCATCTGTCATTTTCCAGACAATTTTTCCAACTGACGCAGTTCCCTCTGCAAGCCATGAGAGCTTCCCTCACTCTCCACTAATCCCCAATCTTAGTACCATCCGCAAACACGCTGATCCACTTAACTAATATATTATCCAGATCGCTGACAAATAGCAAAGGACCCAGTGCTGATCCCTGCGGCACACTATGAATCACAGGCCTCCAGTCCGAGAGGCAGTTCTCTACTATCACTCTCTAGCTTCTGCCACAAAGCCGTTCTCTAATACAATGTACTACGTCATTCTGAATTCCGACCGACCGAACTTTCTCGACCAACCTCCCACGTGGGACCTTGTCAAATGCCTTAATAAATTCCATGTAGACAACATCCATGGCCTTGCCTTCATCCCCCTTTCTGGTAACTTCCTCAAAGCGAGATGTGCCTCAGACATCTGTTCTCGGACCAGTACTCTTAGTGATTTTTTATAAATGACCTGGATGAAGAAGTGGAGGGATGGATTAGTAAGTTTGCTGATGACACAACGATTGGAGGTATTGTGGATAGCGTTGCGGGCTGTCAGAGGTTATAGAAGACGATTGATAGGATGCAAAACTGGACTGAGAAGTTGCAGATGGAGTTCAACCCAGATAGGTGTGACGTAGTTCATTTTGGTAGGTCAAATATGATGGCAGTATATAGTATGGAGGATCAGAGGGATCTTGGAATCAGAGTCGATAAGACGCACAAAGCGCCTGCGCAGGTTGACTCTATGGTTAAGAAGACATACTGTGCATTGGCCTTCATCAATCGTGGGATTATGTTTAAGAGCCGAGAGGTAATGTTGCAGCTATATATGACCCTGGTCAGGCCCCACTTTGAGTACTGTGCTCAGTTCTGGTCGCCTCACTACAGGAAGGATGTGGAAACCATAGAAAAGGTGCAGAGGAGATTTACAAGGATGTTGCCTGGATTGGGGAGCAGGCCTTATGAAAAACCATTGAGTAACTTGGCCTTTTCTCCTTTGAGCGACAGAGGATGAGATGTGACCTGATAGAAGTGTATAAGATGATGAGAGGCATTGATCGTGTGGATAGTTAGTGGCTTTTTCCCAGGACTGAAATGGTTGCCACAGGAGGACGCAGGTTTAAGGTGCTGAGGAGTAGGCGCAGAGGAGATTTGAGGGGTATGTATTTGACGCAGAGTGGTGAGTGCATGGAATGGGCTGCCACAAATGGTGGTGGATGCGGTTCTTTTAATAGACTTTTAGATAGGTATATGGAACTTAGAGAAGTAGAGGGCTATGGGTAATTCTAATAATTTCTAAGGTAGGGACATGTTCGGCACAACTTTGTGGGCCGAGAGGCCTGTATTGTGCTGTAGGTTTTCTGTGTTTCTATGTTTCTAAAACATGCCATAGGATTGGTTAACAATGACCTACCATGCAATAAACTATTGTATGCTGTCTATCTTTAGCGAATCTATCTCTATGCAAATAGTTATATATCCGGTCCCTTAGCATACCTTCCAAAAACTTCCCCAAAACTGATGTCAAACTCACCGGCCTATAATTTCCTGGTTTCTGTTTTGAGCTTGTTGGGTTTTTTTTTCAAAGTTGGCTATCCTCCAATCTTCTGGTAACTCTCCTGCCACTAAGGATGTTTCAATTATCTGTGCTCGGGCAACGGTATTTTCTGCAATTGACTCCCGTCAGTTCCCGAGGAAACACGTAGCCAGGCCATGGGCATTTATCCAACCTGCTTTGCCTCAGAGTAGCAAATACTTAATTGGTTACTTTGCTACAACTGGAAGGGCATGTTACCGGGCTCTAACTCTAAATAAATAAAAATAAATAATACATGCTTGGTTTGGGTCGTGATATGGGACGTATGTCGCAGAGCAACCAGTTAAGACATCCAAAAGAAACATTAATTCCTCAAATGGAAAGTGAAATTTATCGCCATCCGCTCAACTACATTGAAGCACAATTGAAGCAGTGAAAACTTTACTGCCAGCAACGTCACAGGTAGATATCATCTGATAATTAGTGTTCGCAAGAAAAATATGAATTACAAATAAATGGCATACCGTTTATATTTTATATAATTAATATATATTATGATATAGATAGATAGATAGATAGATAGATAGATAGATAGATAGATAGATAGATAGATAGATAGATAGATAGATAGATAGATACTTTATTCATCCCCATGGGGAAATTCAACATTTTTTCCAATGTCCCATACACTTGTTTTAGCAAAACTAATTACATAAATTACTCAGTAAAAATATGATATGCATCTAAATCACTCTCTCAAAAAGCATTAATAATAGCTTTTAAAAAGTTCTTAAGTAGTTTACTTAGATACATTAAATACAATCAACCCCGGCACTTTCACATATCTTACTCCTGGCGGTTGAATTGTAAAGCCTAATGGCATTGGGGAGTATTGACCTCTTCATCCTGTCTGAGGAGCATTGCATCGATAGCAACCTGTCGTTGAAACTGCTTCTCTGTCTCTGGATGGTGCTATGTAGGGGATGTTCAGGGTTTTCCATAATTGACCGTAGCCTACTCAGCGCCCTTCGCTCAGCTACCGATGTTATACTCTCCAGTACTTTGCCCACGACAAATTATGTGATATATTTATTTGCGGTGACTGTGCCAGGCAACAGGCTATCAGGATGAGGATCAAACTGTTTAAATGACAGGGATAAGTTCTATGGATTCTGCCTTTACTCAGTTTGGTGCAGAAATTAACTTAGAAACCAGAATACCATTGATGTGCAAATCCGAATTTATAAATAGAACCTTCTGCCAGCTCTCTGTAATCGTACAGAACATGCCAGCTGCAGTACTGTACATCTAGATATTGGTCTTTGCCTGGGCACTTTCAACCGTGACTGAACTAATTTCTCTGTTCTTTTTCTGATTTTACTGTGGTTGCTGACTAGGTCAGTTATTTCGCCACGTGTGCCTGCCTCAGCAACCGTCGAAAATTCCCCTCATTTTTTCGAACAATCCCAAGCGACTATTTTCAAACCAACGCCTTGGCGCAACTTGTCAAGCGGTTTGGATGGACTTGGATTGGAACGGTGAGAAGCGACAACGATTACGGAAACTTTGGGATGCAGGCCTTCACTGAGACAGTTCAGCAGCTTGGGATTTGCATTGCCTTCTCCGAGTCCTTCCACAGGACGTATTCGAGAGAAAGGTTACTTCGTGTTATCCATGTTATTCGGACAGCCTCCACAAAAGTTGTAGTAGCCTTTCTCGCTCAAGGGGACATGCCTATTTTATTGAAAGAAATTGTTCGACAAAATATTTCTGGCATCCAGTGGGTGGGCAGTGAGGCCTGGATCGCCACTTCGTTTCTGCCTCCAAAGGAAAACAAAATATTCCTTACTGGGGCCATCGGGGTCGCCATACCTAACGTCAATATTCCGGGATTCAAAGACTTCCTAACGGATCTTCATCCATCTGCCTATCCCGGCAATCTTCTGGTTGAAGAATTTTGGGAAAAGACCTTCGGGTGCAGCCTGAAAAGAATAGATAACAACACAGTGAGTGCAACGGCCACCCCTCAGCCTCGTGAATGTTCAGGAACGGAAAGCTTGAAGACTGTGTCTAACACCTATACAGAAACATCTCAACTGAGAGTGACCAACAAAGTTTATGAGGCTACTTACGCTATAGCACATGCACTTCACAATATGTTTTCGTGTAAAAACGGCGAAGGTCCATTTGTCAATCAGTCCTGCGCAAGTGTTTCAGATTTTCAGCCGTGGCAGGTACGTAGAACTGAGTAAGTAATTCGAACACAGTTTAATTAAGATTTGTTTGTTTATGTCTACCGATGGATGACCGACAGATGCCGCCTGGTCTGCTCCATTCCTCCAGCGTTCTTTGTTTGTCGCTTGGGTTTCTAGCATCTGCAGATTTTCTCTTATTGGTGATCGATGTCATGTTCCATCACTTGTGTCTTCCTCTGGCAGGTTTTGCATTACATGCAATCGGTAAATTTCACAACTAAGGTCGGGGAAAGGGTCAGTTTCGACGAGAACGGAGATTCGGTGGCAACGTACGATATTGTGAACTGGCAAGTGAATAGCGAGGGGAATGCCGCGGTTTTGATAGTTGGACATTATGACGGATCCGCTCCTTCAGAAGAACAGATCATAATAAAAGAAGAATCTATTATTTGGGCTGGTGGTCGCAGAGAGGTAATGCCTGTCAAAGTGATCCTGGTTTTAATAAAATTATATTGTAGTTTAAGAGCTGGCAGAGCACAAAATTTATTTTTGTAACAAAGCAACAAGAGTGAAATTCATGACGTAATTGAATAGCAGAACCTCAGACGCTCTTCTGTTTACGAACGCCTAGTTAGGACAAGCTCTACTTCATAACGGATTATTAAATTCAAAAGCCCACCTTACCCACA
This sequence comes from Hemitrygon akajei, assembly GCF_048418815.1. NCBI lineage: Eukaryota > Metazoa > Chordata > Chondrichthyes > Myliobatiformes > Dasyatidae > Hemitrygon > Hemitrygon akajei. The sequence continues at coordinate 193,686,741 of NC_133126.1, forward strand.
AAGCTCAATTCCTATGAAGGTAATAACTAGTTATCTCTGATCCTGACTTTCTGTCTGCATTTCTCTGTCATCTTCTTTCCGTCCCCTCTCTCTCTTCCTCTTTATCTCTGACCGTCTGTGTCTTTGTCTCTTTAGTCGTCTATCTCAATTTCTCGCTCTATCCGACTTTCTCTCCATTGATCTATATCACCATTTAGTAATAATTCTTTAATAGCAGATGTGATTTTGGTGGTATTCATTGCAATAATGTGGAAGTCCGTTAAGCATGTCCAGGGATTTTGTGTGCATTTTAACGTATGGACAGGATTGACTTACAGTCGAATGTAAAAAACCGGAGCCGTTCGGTACCCGGGACAGTGTGTGTAGAGTCAATTAATGTGAGTGTCCGATAAGCGGGGATTGCCGTATATATGTTCCTGAAGGTAAGCGAACATTGGCAGAAAACAAAGATAATGGTAACTGCAGGAAGCCCTGAGGTTCTGGCAGGGATGCTCTTAGTTGCCTACGAAACTGAAAAAAAAATGAGATGTTGTATTGATATGTCACGATAAAAGAACTTGTATGTTCTCCAGATGCAAAATTGAAAACACCACTACCAAAGAACTAAACTTCAGAGGCGTTGATTCATACCGCACAGAACCAGGGTCTTCAGTACAACTCACCAAAACTCACAAACATGCCCAGCTATGGTTGTCACATTTATCCCTCAAAACCTATCCGGCCCTTCTATTTGTCCACGTGTATAAACATTGTAATTACAGTTGCCTGAACCCGTTTCCTATCGAACCTTGGTCCAATATACCAACTATCTCCAGCGAGAGGAAGTTGTCTCTTAAGTCGCTCATATCTGCTAGACACTGCACCTGAACTCCAGTAGATTTGAAATCCCTGCGATTGATATTTCTTTGAAAGAAAAAAAAACATTAACACGTTACTTTTTTTTTGCCACGAGGTCCCCATGGCTGTTTGTTCCGACAGCTGTTCCACTGGAACAAGAAAAGCAGCTCGCAAAGGACAGCCTATTTGTTGCTTTGATTGTATTCCTTGCGAGCAAGGTGCGATCAGTAACACAACAGGTAGGGACAAATAATATCTTCATTGTTTAAGTGTTAGCAAGTGGCTCCAATCCGCTAATTAAATCAACTTGCATTTCCTCTTTCAAGATTCAATTAAGTGCAAGATGTGCCCGTCCGATTTCTGGCCCAATGACCAGCAAGACCAGTGTTTACAGAAGCAGACTGACTTTCTCTCATTTTCCGAGGTCATGGGAATCGTTCTCACCACCCTGGCGATGAGCGGAATTTGCATCTCTGCCACGATAGGTGTCATTTTCTTGCTTCACAAAGACACTCCGATCGTGAAGGCTAACAATTCGGAGCTCAGTTTCCTTCTTCTCCTCGCACTGAGCCTTTGCTTTCTCTGTTCAATCGCATTCATTGGAGAACCGACAGCATGGTCCTGCATGCTACGCCACACCATGTTTGGCGTTACTTTCGTTCTCTGCATCTCCTGTGTTTTGGGCAAGACGATTGTTGTGGTGATGGCATTTCAGGCAAAACTACCCAGTAATAACGTGGCCAAGTGGTTTGGTCCTCTACAACAACGCCTGACTGTGTTTCTTCTTACTCTGCTACAATGTTTAATATGTAGCATCTGGCTAATCAAATCCCCACCTCTCCCTGTCAAAAACATGTCCTATTTCAACAAAGTGATCCTTCTGGAATGTGATGTGGGGTCCGAAGTCGCATTTTACTGCGTCCTGGGTTATATTGGCTGCCTGTCAATGGTTTGTTTTGTCGTTGCATTTATGGCACGAAATTTGCCGGACAATTTCAACGAGGCGAAATACATCACATTTAGCATGTTAATTTTCTGCGCTGTTTGGATATCTTTCATTCCAGCTTATGTCAGTTCTCCCGGGAAATTCACTGTGGCCGTGGAAGTGTTTGCCATTTTGGCTTCCAGCTTTGGTTTACTTTTCTGCATCTTTGCGCCTAAATGTTACATCATATTGTTAAAGCCGGAGAGAAATACTAAGAAACATTTGATGGGGAAAGTGCCTTCATGAAAGCATGAAGCATTTATTGATGTGGCCACCGAGATACATTCAAAAGCTGATCTCGGATGCGAGCATAGAGATGAAAGCAGAGAGGTATAATAAGGTAAAACAGTAATAATGGAGAATAAAGTTGCACAGCAACTGCAGTGTAGTTAATCAATAACGTGCAACATCAGAAGGATGTGGATGAGGGCAGTGGGAGGTATATTTTTGATAAAACAAACCCGATATAATATCTTGTCTATTTCGTAATTTTGTTCCCCTTCACTAAAGCAAGTGCCATCGCAGTTTCTAATTGTCAATTACTGAAGATGCATATTGATTGAATTAATGGTGTTGCTGAACAATAAATATATATTAATTTGTCCAGAATTTAAAGGACTTTTCGGTTTCCCTGTTGAAACATGGATCAATCAATCAAACATTGAGAATGTAACGTATATTCTGAAAGGATGGCAGAGGCACAGCGAGCACATTTTTTTTGAAATAATTTAAATGTATTAATCTACAGCAAAGAAACATAATGTTCTGCATGACGGCGGGGGCAAATTGATCTTTGTTTCAAAGGGCAGGACAAAACGAGTCCCCTTCTGGCTACCGAGCAGAGTTAAAGACGGTAGATCAACGAAAAAAGCATTTTCAGGTCGAAAAGTAAGGAAGTTTAGAATTCACTGGATGAAATTCAAGAGACTGACAAGACAGCGAAGTAGAATATAAGAGAAATTTAGCAACAAACCCAAAACATCAGACTGTAGGAGTTTCTGTAGAAATGCAGAAAGGTACGGAAAGGAACCGTGTGACTGTCAGGAGGGGAAATGCACAACCAGCAGCGAGTACGCCTGTGGCCGTACCCTTCAATAATAAGTATACAGCTTTAGATGCTATTCAAGGTGACGACATATCGGGGGGACCCTCAGTAACTGGGTCTCTGGCACTGAGACTTTTGCTGTGGCTCAGAAGAGCAAAGAGGTGAAGAGGACTGCACTGTCGCTACCATGATACTTAGTCAGAGGAACTGAGATGGGGTCCTGTGGGCGCGAAAGAAAACCTGAAGGGTATGTTGTCTCACTCGTGCCAAGATCAGGAATGTCTCAGATCAAGTCCATGGTATTCTCAAGAGGGGGCGGTGAGCAACCAGAGGTCCTGGTACATATTGGCACCATTATCAGAGGTAGACAAGGAGAGGAAGTCCACACTGCCTGGACTCCTACCATTAACCCTGTCTTTCACCTTCAAATACGATTTCCAAAGTGAATATCTTAAGATTTTCTGGTTTGTACTCAATTGGTCATACTTTAGCCCAGCCCTGTATCCTATCGATTTCGTGTAACAACCCTCTACACGAACCAAAACTCTATCAAACTTCGTTTGATCTGCAAATTTTCTCACCCGCCCTTCAATCTCCTTTGCCAATTAATGTATAAAAGTCATAAGAACAGGGTTCACAGAATAGTGCCAGCAGTCCGCGACTTCCAGGCAGTAAGTTCTTCATCAACAGTGACATTCTGTCTTCAATGGTCAAGCCAATTCTGAATGCACACAGCAGCTAAGATTCCCTGCATCACATGTCGCAGCAATTTATGAAAGAGTCTGCCATAGGAGACCTTGTCAAACGCCTTATTAAAATTGACGTACACCACATTCACTGCATAATCTTCTTGAATATGGTTTTCACATCCTCAAATAATTCAGTGAGACTCACGAGGAATGACTGGCATCTTACAAAGCTATGTTGACTATGAGTACTTCGACTACGCTTCTCCAAATGCTCAGAAGTCCTGTCTATAACCATCTTCCCCAATAATTTGCCCAACATTGAAGTAGGAATGTCTGGTCTCTAATTCCCAGGGATATTATGCCACCATTCTGGAACACAGCAATATCATTTGCCGCTCACCAAATACATGTCTCTACTTCCGTAGCCAATAACAACAGAAGATTATCACAAAACGTGCAGCAATATGTCACCTTACTTCCAACAGAACGTTTCCATTCCTTGACATCGGTGTTTCAGCATCAAATCGTATCCCCCTTGTATCTAATTTGCAAGGGGGGTGGGACCCGGAGCGATAGAGCAGTGAAAGAAGTGCATGGAGTAAAGCCAGATCTAACATATAGAGAGGCTTTGAGGAAAGAGGAACAGAATAAAGGGTGTAAGGTAGTAAGGTAGAAGGGCTAAAGTGTGTGTACTTCAATGCAAGAAGCATCAGGACAAAAGGTGATGAACTGAGAGTTTGGATACATACATGGAATTATGATGTAGTGGCCATTACGGAGACTTGGCTGGCACCAGGGCAGGAATGGATTCTCAATATTCAGTGCTTTAAAAGGGATAGAGAGGGGGGGAAAGGGGAGGAGGGGTGGCATTACTGGTCAGGGTTACTATTACAGCTGCAGAAAGGGTGGGTAATGCAGCAGGATCCTCTTTTGAGTCAGTAAATGCGGAAGTCAGGAACAGGAAGGGATCCGTTACTTTACTGAGGGTATTTTATAGGCCCCCTGGTAGCAGCAGAGATACCGAGGAGCAGATTGAGAGGCAGATTTTGGAAAGGTGCAAAAATAAAAGGGTTGTTATCATGGGTGACTTTAACTTCCCTAATATTGATTGGCACTTGATTAGTTTCAAGGGTTCAGACGGGGCAGAGTTTGTTAAGTGTGTCCAGGATGGATTCTTGTCACAGTATGTTGACAGGCCAACTAGGGGGGTTGCCATACTAGATCTAGTATTAGGTAACGAACCGGGTCAGGTCACAGATCTCTCAGTGTATGAGCATCTGGGGGACAGTGACCACCGCTCCCTGGCCTTTAGCATTATCATGGAAAAGGATAGAATCAGAGAGGACAGGAAAATTTTTAATTGGAGAAGGGCAAATTATGAGGCTATAAGGCTAAAACTTGCGGGTGAGAATTGGGATGATGATTTTGCAGGGAAATATATTATGGACATGTGGTCGATGTCTAGGGATATCTTGCAGGATGTTAAGGATAAATTTGTCCCAGTGAGGAAGGTAAAGAATGGTAGGGTGAGGGAACAATGGGTGACAAGTGAAGTGGAAAATCTAGTCAGGTGGAAGGAGGTAGCATACACGAGGTTTAGAGAGCAACGATCAGATGGGTCTATTGAGGAATATAGGTCAGCAAGAAAGGAGCTTAAGAAGGGGGCATAAGAAGGCCTTGGCGAGTAGGGTAAAGGAAAACCCCAAGGCATTCTTCAATTATGTGAAGAACAAAAGGATGACAGGAATGAAGTTAGGACCGATTAGAGTTAAAAGTGGGAAGATGTGCCTGGAGGCCGTGGAAGTGAGCGATGTCCTCAGTGAATACTTCTCTTCGGTATTCACCAATGAGAGGGAACTTAATGACGGTGAGGACAATATGAGTGATGTTGATGTTCTGGAGCATATTAATATTAAGGGAGATGAGACGTTGGAGTTGTTAAAATACATTAGGACAGATAAGTCCCCGGGGCCTGACGGAATATTCCCCAAACTGCTCCACGACACAAGGGAGGAAATTGTTGAGCCTCTGGCTAGGATCTTTATGTCCTCGTTGTCTACGGGAATGGTACCGGAAGATTGGGGGGAGGCGAATGTTTTCCCCTTGTTCAAAAAAGGTAATAGGTATAGTCCGGGTAATTATAGACCTGTGAGCCTTACGTCTGTGGTGGGAAAGCTGTTGGAAAAGATTCTTAGAGATAGGATCTATGGGCATTTAGAGAATCATGGTCTGATCAGGGACAGTCAGCATGGCTTTTTGAAGGGCAGATCGTGCCTAACAAGCCTGATAGAGTTCTTTGAGGAGGTGACCAGGCATATAGAGGAGGGTAGTGCAGTGGATGTGATCTACATGTATTTTAGTAAGGCATTTGACAAGGTTCCACATGGTAAGCTCATTCAGAAAGTCAAAAGGCATGGGATCCAGGGAAGTTTGGTCAGGTGGATTCAGAATTGGCTTGCCTGCAGAAGGCAGAGGGTCGTTGTGGAGGGAGCACATTCAGATTGGAGGGTTGTGACTAGTGGTGTCCCACAAGGATCTGTTCTGGGACCTCTACTTTTTGTGATTTTTATTAACGACCTGGATGTGGGGGTAGAAGGGTGGGTTGGCAAGTTTGCAGCTAGCACAAAGGTTGGTGATGTTGTAGATAGTCTAGAGGATTGTCGAAGATTGCAGAGAGATATTGATAGGATGCAGAAGTGGGCTGAGAAGTGGCAGATGGAGTTCAACCCGGAGAGGTGTGAGGTGGTGCACTTTGGAAAGACCAACTCCAAGGCAGAGTACAAAGTAAATGGCAGGATACTTGGTAGTGAGGAGGAGCAGATGGATCTGGGGGTACATGTCCACAGATCCCTGAAAGTTGCCTCACAGGTAGATAGGGGAGTTAAGAAAGTTTATGGGGTGTTAGCTTTCATAAGTCGAGGGATAGAGTTTAAGAGTCGCGATGTAATGATGCAGCTCTATAAAACTCTAGTTAGGCCACACTTGGAGCACTGTGTCCAGTTCTAAACGCCTCAGTATAGGACGGATGTTGAAGCACTGGAAAGGGTACAGTGGAGATTTACCAGGATGCTGCCAGGTTTAGAGAGTATGGATTATGATCACAAATTAAGGGAGCTAGGGCTTTACTCTTTGGAGGGAAGGAGGGTGAGAGGAGACATGATAGAGGTGTACAAGATATTAAGAGGAATAGACAGAGTGGACAGCCAGCGCCTCTTCCCCAGGGCACCACTACTCAGTACAAGAGGACTTGGCTTTAAGGTAAGGGGAGAGAAGTTCAAGGGGGGTATTAGAGGAAGGTTTTTGACTCAGAAAGTGGTTGGTGCGTGGAATGCACTGCCTGAGTCAGTGGTGGAGGCAGATACACGAGTGAAGTTTAAGAGACTACTGGACAGGTATATGGAGGAATTTAAGGCGGGGGGGTTATATGGGAGGCAGGGTTTGAGGGTCGGCACAACATTGTGGGCCGAAGGGACTGTAATGTGCTGTACTATTGTATGTTCTATGTTCTGTATCGTGATGCAAACGGTTAGGGTTCTCTACACTGTGTAAATATAGAAGTCTTTCAGGCTTTTACATGACATGCCAAATCTACTCAAACATCTAAGAAAGTACCGGGGCTGTCGTGCATTATGTTTGGTGGCACTTGCGTGGTAAAGCCAGGATAGATCCTCCAATACGATAACGCCAAGTAATATGTAGTGACTGACCCTCACTACGTTCGATTCCTGAATGCCGACAGTTTACTAGACGTCCAGAGTTTACATCTTGTTATTAATAATCAGCATTTGCTTTTGCTGACATTGAGTTAGAGGATATTGTGGCACCATTCAAACATTTTATTTTAAATTCGCTGCTACATGGCCATTCGTCACCACCTTTGCTTTGGGTGAACAGTATTGGTGACGCCAGCAAAGATGAGTTTAGATTTGGAGCTGCATTTAGCCACGCAACCATATGTATCACGCGAGCGGAGACTTCAATTGCATAGGGAGGTTTCGAGCCTTAAGTCGAGGAGCATAGTGATTGAGTGCGGAAGAACATCCTTATACTCAGGAAGAACATAACGATGTATGCATGTTCATTGTCAGATGTTCCAGATCTGAGTGACGAACCAATGAAATACTATCTGCTGTGGACCTAGGGCGGATCTAAGTCACTCCTCAGACAGGACTTGATAGCGTTCAGTGCATAAAGTACCAATCTGTATAACCTTTCCCCATAACTCAAGTTCACAAGTCCTGGCAACAGCTCTGCACTCTTTCAATCTTATTGATATCTTTCCCATAAGTAGGTAACGAGAACTGCATACAATAATCCAAATTAAGCATCTGCAGTACTTAATACAACTTCAGTATAAAATCACTCAATACCTTGATTTATAAACCCCTATGTACCAGTAGCGCTCCTTACGACCCTATCGACCTGTGACTCGATATTCAAGGAGTTATGGATCTGTATTCCTGGATCGCAATGTTTTATCGCGCACTTCAGACTGTTGCTTTTCTCTGTCTAAGTCCTAAAATGGTTTGTGCAATTCTTTCCATTCCATTGGGGGCGCCACCAGCCTGATTGCATGAGCATCCGTTTTCTCGAACTTCTGGAAGTCGACCCCCAGCCCTCCCCTTCATTATTCCCCATTGTCGTTTCTCTTTCTCACCGGATCTCCTCACTTGCCCGCCACTTCCATTTGGTGCTCCTTCATTTTCCCGTTCTTCCATGGACTTGTACCCTCTCCTGTAAGATCCTCCTTCTTCAGACTTCTATCTCTTTCAACAATCATGTTCCCAGCTCTTTACTTCAATCCCTCCCCTCTCCCGTTTTATACCACCTTATACGGCTGCCTTCACTCCCCCCCCCCACCCCACCATGTCACTGACTTCTCTTCTTTTTCCCAGGCCTGATGACGCGTGCGTCCCGAAAAGTCGATTGTTTGATATTTTCCATAGATGCTGAGTTCATCCAGCATATTGTGAGTATGCTTTGGATTTCTAATTTCTGCAGATTTTCTCGTATTTGTGACAATACTCCAAATTAGGCTTCACCAATTTCTTGTACACTGTCAACCTATCTCTCCTACCCTTGTACTCGTTACTTTAAGTTATGATGGCCAATAAGAGATAAGTTCTGTTAAGAACCTATCTACCTCTGGCACACCTTTCGGGGGATTATAGCTCCGCGTTCCTAAATCCTTCTGCTCTATCGCAAACATCAGTGCCCTACCGCCCACAGCATGGGTCCCACTCGGCTTTGTCCTTCCCGAATGCAGCACATCACACTTGTCTGCATTAAATGGCGTCTGCTATTAAGATGCGATGGCACTCCGACCCTGCGACAGCTATCGAGCATGTTTTTGTAATTTCACATTGCACGTGAAATCGCTTTCCGAAGTTCATTCTTGGACCTTCTGTATATTTCTCGATGACCAGTCCTGAACGTTATCTATCCAGACCTCAGCAGATTGCGAAAAACATCATTCATCTAGGCCTTCCGTGTGGGGAAGACCCCGAATGCTTTTGTGGGTACGTGCTCGTCCACGAGTGTCTTTGAGTGTCAAATGAAGCGAACCACAAATGGAGAACATGAGGATGGAAATAGTGGCAGAGGTGATAATTGGATACGAGAAAGAGTTGCAGATGATGGGGGTCTGATTTCTCTTGTGCATGATGCCTAACAGTTCAGTTAGAATCTTTTATCCGTTGTCCATCATTTATGTATAAACCAGCAGGGAATACATAATTAAAGTAAATTGGTCCACCAAGTTTCTCAGATTGAATCCTATCTAGGACATTTCGCTGGACGAGAGATTACTGTTTGTAATATCTGACGTTGTTCACAGCTCAGCAATTGATTTACCCTCTTTAACAAAGATAATTGCTTTTGAACTTACATGTTTTCATCTGTGGCGCAGGGGAAAATAATGGAAAAGATGGAGTGATTATAGAAACATAGAAAACCCACAGCATAATACAGGCCCTTCGGCCTACAAAACTGTGCCGAACATGTCCTTAGCTTAGAACTACCTAGGCTTACCCGGAGCCCTCTAGTTTTCAATGTTCCGTGTATCCGTCCTGGAGTATCTTAAAAGACCCTATCCTTCCCGCCTTCGTCATCGCTGCCGGCAGCCCATTCCACGTACTAACCACTCTGTGCTTAAAAAATATACCCCTGACATCTCCGCTGTGTCTACTACCAACCACCTTAAAGCTATGCCTTTCTTCTTTTTTGTTTTTCTTTTTTAAAATCGATATACGCTCTCTTTTACACTTTTAACATTTGAATATTAAGATTGGGAAAAAAATAAAATGGCGTTTCTTCTTCCCGACAGACTCCAGTGTTTGGCGCGTCATAACTGCTTTGATGTGTTTGAAAGTTTTAAACTTTCATTTATTGTTTTAATTCTTTTTTTTAACCCTTTTGTTTATATACATTTATAACACTAATTTAATATTTTAACTTTTGCTATATCAACCCTTTTGTATAATGTGGGTTGTTTGTATTTTTTTAACTTTGTTACGTTCGAGTTGCCGTCTTGAGACAAGGGGGTAATTTTAGTATTAGATCGCTCGCTTGCCTCCTTTTGGCTTTTTTCCTGGGGTTTTGAGGGTGGTGGGAGGGAGATTTTTCTTTTTTTTCTTTTTTTCGCTTGCTTTTTGCTTAGTTTTATTTCATGGGCTTATATGAAACTACAAAAATGTCTGCAGTGCTGTGACTTCCGGTTTCCCTTTGAACTTACTTCCTTCTTCCGGGTTCATGAGTTCACTTTTCTTTCAAACCTATATGTTAACTGTAATATATATTGTCAATATGGATAAGACTATTAACTTTGTTTCTTGGAATACTAATGGTTTAAATCATCCAATCAAACGGAAAAAAGTATTCAAAGTATTCCATAGAATGAATGCTAATGTTATTTTTGTTCAAGAGACTCATGTAAGGAAGGTGGATAGTCAGCGGTTGTTTAGGTTTTGGAAGGGCCAACAGTATCACTCAAATTCACAAGCCAAAGTGAGAGGTGTTTCTATTTTTATAGACTCATCAACTGCTTTTATACATCATGAAACAATTTCAGATCCGCAAGGTAGATTTTTGCTTATTACTGGTTTACTTTTTAATCAAAAAGTTGTTTTAGTTAATGTTTATGCTCCAAATACTGACTGTCCTGAATTTTTTAAATGCTTCTTTACATCCTTTCCTAATCTGAATCAATATAGATTGATAATGGGCGGGGATTTTAATTGTTGTCTAAACCCTTTGATGGATAGATCCAAGCCCACTCAAACTTTTCCGAATAAATCGGCTTCTCTTATTAATTCTTTTATGATTGATTCAGCTATTTGTGAAATTTGGCGTTTTCTACACCCTAATGACAAAGAGTTCTCATACTTTTCCCATGTGTATCATAATTACTCAAGAATTGATTACTTTTTCATTGATCAGCATTTACTTACAGATGTTATGGATTGTAAATATGACTCTATTGCTATATCTGATCATGCACCTTTGAAGTTATCTATTAAGGTGACGGATTCATATATTAGTACTAAAGGTTGGAGGTTTAATCCTGTTTTACTGCAGGACTCTGACTTTGTTAACTTTATTAAACAGCAAATTGATTTGTTTTTCTCAATAAATTCTACAGCAGAGATCTCTAGTGGAATTTTGTGGGATACTTTTAAGGCATATATTCGTGGACAGATTATTTCATATTCTGCCGGAGTTAGGAAACGAACTAATTCTAAAATATTAACATTAGTTGATAAAATTAAGGTAATTGACAAGATCTACTCATTGACCCCTAGTAAAGAACTTTATAAAGAAAGGGTGGAACTTCAAATGAAGCATAGTTTATTATTAACCTCCTCGATTGAAAGTCAGTTAATTAAATCGAAAGCTCAGTTCTATACATATGGAGATAAGTCTGGTAAACTACTAGCTAACCAATTGAAAATTGTTTCGGATAAGCGACAAATTACTAAGATTCGCAAACAAGATGGTACTTTGACGATTGATCATAAAGAGATAAATAAAGCCTTCCAAGATTTTTATAATTCCTTATATCAATCAGAATGTACTAAGGACTCTTCTATAATGAATGAATTCTTAAGGAAATTGAATATTCCAAAAGTAACTGTTGAGGATAGTGTATTTTTGGACACACCTATTACGGAGTCTGAAATAGAAAAGGCTATTTTCTCAATGAACTCGGGTAAAGCTTCGGGTCCAGATGGTTTTTCTGCAGAATTTTTTAAATCCTTTTCTTCCATACTTTCTCCTTGGCTTTGTAAAATTTTTAAAGATGCATTAAGTATAGGTAAACTACCACAATCTTTTTATGAAGCTTCTATTTCCTTAATTCTTAAAAAAGATAAAGACCCTACTGAATGTGCATCCTATCGGCCTATATCTTTGCTGAATACGGATTTTAAGATTTTTAGTAAAATTTTGGCTATTAGATTAGAAAATATATTGCCTCGGATTATTTCTGAGGATCAGACTGGATTTATTAAAAATCGCTATTCATCTTTTAACATTAGAAAATTAATTAATATTGTTTATACCTCTTCATCTAAAATCCCAGAATGTGTCATCTCTTTAGATGCCGAAAAAGCATTTGATAGAGTCGAATGGTCATATTTATTTAATACATTGCAACATTTTAATTTTAGTTCAAAATTTATATCATGGATTAAATTAATATATCAGAAACCTTTAGCTTCGGTCTTCACCAATAATTAAAGATCCCCTTTTTTCAGTTATTTCGGGGTGCAAGGCAAGGTTGTCCTTTAAGCCCTTTATTATTTGACATTGCTTTAGAACCCTTGGCTATAGCCATTCGTGAATCACCCAATATTTTAGGTATTACCCGTGGGGAGACGATGTATAAGGTATCATTATATGCGGATGATTTGTTATTATATATATCTGACCCTGAAAGATCTATTCCTGCTATTTCTTCTTTGCTTGCTCAATTTAGTAATTTTTCTGGATATAAATTGAATTTTAATAAGAGTGAACTTTTTCCATTAAATATGCATACTTCAATTTATAATCAGGTACCATATAGAATTGTTACAGATTATTTTACTTATTTAGGTATTAAAATTACTAAAAAACATAAAGATTTATTTAAAACTAATTTTTTGTCTTTAATAGATCAAATTAAGCAACTTGCTAATAGGTGGTCCCGACTATCTTTGTCTTTGGTAGGCAGAATTAATGCCATTAAGATGATGATACTACCTAAATTTCTATATCTATTTCAAGCATTACCAATTTTTATTCCTAAATCTTTTTTTGATATGGTTGACTCTAAAATATCTTCGTATTTGTGGCAGAACAAAAATCCTAGGCTAGGTAAAAAATATTTACAGAAGCCTAAGAAGGAGGGCGGCTTGGCTCTACCAAATTTAAGATTTTACTATTGGGCAGTTAATATACGGTATTTGATATTTTGGACACAAGAATCGACTACAGTTGCTGGCCCACAATGGGTAAATTTGGAATGTAAATCTGTGCAAGATTTCTCATTGATCTCAATCTTAGGATCTTCACTTCCTTTTTCGTTATTCAAAACGAATAAACAGATAACTAATCCTATAGTCAAGTATACATTACGAATCTGGTTTCAATTTCGTAATTTTTTTGGTTTGAATAAGTTTATGCTGTCAAGTCCTATATTATCTAACTACTTTTTCCGACCATCATCTATAGATCAAGCTTTTCTTTTATGGAAAACAAAAGGTATAACATGTTTTCGTGATCTGTTTTTGGATGATAACATTATGTCCTTTGAACAGTTATCTAATAAATATAATTTATCTAAAACCCATTTTTTTAGATATTTACAAGTTAGAAATGTTCTATATAATGAACTAAAGTCTTTTTCGAAAGAATGTCCATTGGACATTACAGAAAGAATTTTAGCTCTCAATCCTTGTCAAAAGGGCTTAGTAGCTATCATTTATAATATGATTATGAATGTACAACCAGATATATCAGAAAAAATTAAGAAGGAATGGCAGGAAGAATTGCATTGCCCTATATCTACTGAGCAATGGGAAAAAATTTTATCATTGGTAAACTCATCCTCTATCTGTGCTAAACATGCTCTAATACAACTTAAGGTTGTACATAGAGCTCACATGTCTAAAGATAAACTTGCTCGATTTTATTCTTATGTTAATCCAACCTGTGATAGATGTCATTCTGATATTGCTTCGTTGACCCATATGTTTTGGTCTTGTCCTTGTTTACAAAACTATTGGAAAAATATTGTTAATATTATTTCAAGAGTCTTAAATATTAATCTCCAACCACATCCTTTTACCGCAATTTTTGGTCTACCAATGATAGATAAGAAGCGTTTATCCGCTTCATCCCAACGAATGATTGCATTTGTTACACTAATGGCTAGAAGATCTATTTTACTGAATTGGAAAGAAATTAACCCTCCAACTGTATTTCAGTGGTTTTCTCAAACTATTTCCTGTTTGAGTTTAGAAAAAATTAGAAGTGTGGTTTTTGATTCTTCAGTTAAATTTGAGGAAACTTGGAGACCATTTATTCAACATTTTCATATGAATTAAATGGTCTGATCCTGAACCTTATTGTTACTATCCTGAATTGTGTGGATGGAGGTTGGGAGTCATCGGCACTACTGTATGTATTTAACATTATGCAATTGCCCATGTTGGTTAGTTTTTAGTTTTTTTTTAGTTGGTTTTTTTTGGGGGGGGTTCTTTTTTTTCTTAATTCCTTTACATTATACTAAGAGTTTGGGAGACTTTTTGTATTGATTAATACATATTTGATTGTTAATTAATCTATTATGTACTCTCAAATGTTTTGCACTTATATTTTACTTATGTTTTTCTTAAAAATTAATAAAAAGATTTGAAAAGAAAGAAAGAAAGCTATGCCTTCTCATGCTAGCCATTTCAACCGAGGGGAAATGCGTCCGACTATCCACACGATCAATGCCTCTCAGTACATTGATCAAATCTATCATGTCACCGCTCATCCACCGTCGCTCCGAGGAGAAAAGGCCAAGTACACTCAACCAATTCTCATAAGGCATGCTCCCCAATCTCGGCAACGTCCTTGTAAATCTCCTCTACACCCTTTCTACGGCTTCCACATCCTTGCTGTAGTGAGGAGAACAGAACTGTGCATAGTACTCCAAGTGGAGTCTGACCAGAGTCTTATATAGTTGCAACATTACCTCTCGGCCCCTAAATTCAATTCCACGATTGATGCAGGTCAATACACCATACGCCTTCTTAACCACAGAGTCAATCTGCGTAGCAGCTTTGAGTGTCCTATGGACTCGGACCTCTGATCTTCCACACTGCGAAGAGTCTTAACATGAATGCTATATTCTGCCATAATATTTTACCCACCAAAATGAACCAATTCACATTAATCTGGGTGGAACTCCATCTGCCACTTCTGAGACCAGTTTTCAATCCTATCAATGTGGACCTCCAACAGCCTTCCACACAATCCACGACGCCCCTAACTTTAGTGTTATCAGCAAATTTACTAACCCACCCCTCCACTTCTTTATCCAGGTCATTTATAAAAATCACAAATAGTAGGGGTCCCAGAACAGATCCCTGAGGCACACCGCTGGTCACTGGCCTCCATGCAGAATATGACACGTTTGCAAGCACTCTTTGCCTTCTGTGTGCAAGCCAGTTCTGGAAACACAGATCAATTCCCCTTGAATCCCATGCCTCCTTACTTTCTCAGGAAAGAGGTACCTTGTCAAATGCCTTGCTAAAATCCATATACACGACATCTACGGCTCTACCTTCATCAATGTGTTCAGAAACATCCTCAAAAAAATCAATCAGGCTCTTAAGGCACGACCTGCCTTTGTCAAAGTAATGATGACTATTCCTAATTATTTTATGCCTCACCAAATATTCATAAATTCTGCTCCTCCGGATCTTCTCCATCAACTTAGCAACCACTGAAGTAAGACTCATTGGCCTATAATTTCCTGGGCTATCCCTACTCCCTTTCTTGAATAGGCCAACAACATCCACAACCCTCCAATTCTCTGGAACTTTTCCCGTCCTCATTAATGATGTAAAGATAATCGTCAGAGGCTCAGTAATTTTCTTCTCGCTTCCCACAGCAGCCTGGGGATACATCCCGTCCTGTCGTAAATTATCCAATTTGATGCTTTTCAAAAGCTCCAGCACATCGTATTCCTTAATATCTTCATGCACAAGCTTTTCAATCCTCTGCAAATTATCCCTACGGTTGCCAAGATCCTTTTCCGTAGTGAATACTGAAGCAAGGTATTCATTAAGTGCCTATTCCATCTCTTCCGATTTCATTCACACTTTTCCACTGTCACACTTGAATAGTATATTCTCTCTCGTCTTATTATTTTGCTCTTCACATATTTGTAGAATGCCTTGGGGTCTTCCTTAATCCTGTCCGCCAAGGCCTTCGCGTGACCCCTTCTGGCTCTCCTAATGTCATTCTTAGGCTCCTTCCTGCTAGCCTTATAATCGTCCAGATCTCTATCTTTATGTTGTAGAACCTTTTTTGAACCTTTCATAAACTCTTCTTTTCTTCTTGACTAGATTTACAACAGCCTTTGTCCACCACGGTTCCTGAATCCTACCATTGCTTCCCTGTCTCATTGGAACGTATCTATACAGAACCCCATGCAAATATCCATTGGATATTTGCCACATTTCTTCCTTACGTGTCCCTGAGAAATTCTGTGTCCAGTTTATGCTTCCACGTTCCTGCCTGATAGCTTCATGTTTCCCCTTACTCCAATTACATGGTTCCCTAAATAGTCTGTCCCTATCCGTCTCCAATGTATTGGTAAAGGAGACAGTATTGTGCTCACTATCCCCAAAATGCTCTACCACTGATAGACCTGACCAGGTTCATTTCCCAATACCAGATCAGGTACAACCTCCTCTCTTGTTTTGTTATCTTCATATTGTGTCAAGAAACATTCCTGAACACACCTAACAAAGTCCACCTCATCTGAACCCTTCACTCAAGGGAGATGCCAATCATTATTTGGGAAATTAGAATCTCCTACCACAAGACCCCTGTTATTATGACTCCTTTCCAGAATCTCACTCCTAACTGCTCCTCGCGGTCCCTATTACTATTGGGTAGTCTGCAAAAAACATCCAGTAGAGTTATGGTCCCCTTCCTATTCCTAACTTCCACCCACAGAGACTCTGTAGACAACCCCTCCATGACGTCCTCCTTTTCTGCAGCCATTATGATTGCAATAACTACTAGACAATGGTTTAAACTAATTCGTTGCTCTTTTCCAAAAATATGAACATGGTCGTTTTTGTGTCTTACTGTTTGAGAGCTTCGTATAGCTCTTTGTCTATGCCTCAAATTGGATAAAAGTGGCAATTAATTCCCCCTATGAATATAATTTATTTAATCAGCCGAAGCAACATTACTCGCTCCTGTATAAACTGGAGCGAGTAATGTTCTGAGCTCCAGAATAAAACTCTGTGGTTCTTGGTCAGCAAGCATCAGGCCGAAAACAAATATGTGCTGTGTGGTTCTTTGAATGGCTATTGCTACCTGTTGCAGTCTCTGCTGGCAGCCTGATATGTAAACACAGAGAAATGTTTGATTTGTTTAGTTTATAGAATGAAGGAGACAGACATTGGTCGTACGTTCGATCTGCTCTTCCATGCAGAGAAATCGAATCTTCCATTCGAGATCTATCCGAAAGCTGTGAAAGTAAAAGGTCAGTTTTGCGTAGAGAGTGTTGGATTTGTCACAGTCTGCAATTTAAAACAAAATAGATTTTCTCTCTTTGAATGTTCTGATTAAGGGTCTTCGCACTGAATCCATAACGCGGATTCTACATTCGCAGATATTGCCTGACCTGTTGAGATGACCAGCATTTTATAATTTAGTTATTTAGCTTATTGGATGCAAATGGCGCAGGTGTAACATAACGTGCGATAGAATCAATTTTAATCTATCTCTGTGTGTCTGTCACTCGCTACCTATTACATTATCGTGCTGAATTCAATTGTATTAATAGGCGCATAAGTCATTTATCGTAGAGTCAACAAGCCTCTCATAGATGCAATATTGGCAATGATTGTATTTATTGCGAAGATAAGGTAAGGAAACATAAAAGAGGCATCCACAGCAGATGCAGATGATGCGTTCAAACCTATTCTAAAGACAATGTCCTCTTTTAAATTGTGGGATCCATATAAGATATCGCGTATTTGCATTTCTGATTAGTCACTTGCATTCTCAATTAAATATAACAAATATGATTCCTGAACAAAACGCACACTAAATGCTGGAGCAACTCAGCAGGATGCGCAGAATCCCTTGAGAGATATAAACAGTTGAAAATTCGGGCCGAGACGTTTCCTCAGGTCTAACTGACTTGCTGAGTTCTTTCAGAATTTTTTTGAATGAGTGTCGGTGCAGGTGTTCCTCAAGATTACCAGAATCTGCGCAATCTCGTCTGTCTGTGCACAACGATTCGTGCTAGCACCGTAATAGTTCACATAACGACCTTGCCTTCTGACAAGTATACTGTCTATCACCAATAGCAATTGTTTTATAAGTATTGACCCAGCAGTAAAATTTTATTTTATTTTAACAAATGAACTGCACTAAACGGTCAGGCGGTCCCGCTTTGATAGCGGGCTGCTAATGAAGATTTTCAGCTCACCGTCTCCACATCTGAAAGTTGTTTGATTGGATTTCAGAACATTGGTTGCTTTGATGTATTGGGAACGAAACTCCGTGCGGAAAAAAGCTCGTTACTGTTGTCTTAAAATCAGATAGAGTTACCAGAAAGTATAACTAAAATTTACCTTGTAAGAACTAAAATTTGCAAAATATATTTGCAAATGGAGAACACTATATTTTATTTATATCTGCTTTGCCAGAACGCCGAGTCCACAAAGCTGATCTAAAGAGCTCTACCTCAAATGTCACCTGTTCATTTCCTTCCACAGATTCTGCCTGATTCGTTGAGATGGCTTCGGCTTCAAGCAATATTTTCTTTATGCATCGTTGCGGAGATAATCAAAGCACATTTTTCCAAAAACAAATTACATCAATTCAGGTATGCTGAAAACGTCAATAATAATATAGCATACTGAAAACTACTGAATGAAAACCAATTCGCTTTCTCCTTTCCCTAAGGAAGGGTCTTCAACCAGTAAAGTGAATTCTTTCTCTTTCAATGCAGAATGAATGTGCTATTAGAGTGCTTTTATCGAGTTTTCCCAATCTTTTACTTCCGTAAATTGTCTACATTATACATCAGAAGAGCTGTTTCCCCATTCCCACAATCTATATTCGCTCTCACCTGCTCATTAACTCCTCTTTGATCGACTTGGCACTTCCGTACATGCAGGAGAAATTTAGAGTGGCCACCTCACCAACGACACATATATTACGATAGAGGAGAATGCAATGCAGCCATACAGAGTATGTGTAAACTCTACCCAACAGGAACAGAGATTGGGTCCAAGATGATACAGAGGAGATATCAAGGGTAGGTTTTTTACGCAGAGAGTGGTGAATCCTTGGAATGGGCTGCCGGCGACAGCGGTAGAGGTGGATACGACAGGGTCTTTTAAGAGACTCCTGAACAGGTATATGGAGCTCAGAAAATTAGAAAGCTTTGGGTAACACTCGGGTAATTTCTCAGGTAAGGCACCTGTTCGGCACAGCTTTGTGGGCCAAAGTTCCTGTATTGTGCTGTAGGTTTTCTATGTGTCTATGGTATGAAAAATAAAATGCTGGAGGCTACTTTCTTGTAGCGCAATGAACACACCAAGTTTCACTTTCAGAACCTTCATCTTCGGTGGATAAATCAAACGATCACTATTGGAGAATGAACTAGCCATTACTGGTCTTGACGAAGAGCTTCGACCTATACTGTCAAGTCAAGTAACTGTCTATTGTCATTTCGACCATAACTGCTGGTACAGTACACAGTAAAAACGAGACAACGTTTTTCAGGACCATGGTACTACATGAGACAGTACAAAAACTACACTGAACTATGTAAAAACAACACAGAAAAAACAACTACACTAGACTACAGACCTATCCAGGACTGCATAAAGTGCACAAAACAGTGCAGGTATTACAATAAATAAAAACCACGACAATAGACAGAGTATTGGACAGTACATTGGTGGCAGACCAGGATCTGGGTATTGAGGAGTCTGATATCTTGGGGGAAGAAACTGTTACATAGTCTGGTCGTGAGAACCCGAATGCTTCGGTGTCTTTTCCCAGATGGCAGGAGGGAGAAGAGTGTTGTTTGCTTTGCGGATGCAGCGTGTAGTGTAAATGTCCGTGATGGCAGGAAGAGAGACCCCGATGATCTTCTCAGATGACCTCACTATGCGCTGCAGGGTCTTGCGATCCGAGCTGGTGCAATTTGCGAACCAGGCAGTGATGCAGCTGCTCGGGATACTCTCAATGCAACCCCTGTAGAATGTGATGTGGATGGGGGGGTGAGAAATGGAATTTCCTCAGCCTTCGCAGAAAGTAGAGACGCTGATGGGCTTTCTTTGCTATGGAGCTGGTGTTGAGGGACCAAGTGAGATTCTCCGCCAGGTGAACACCAAGTAATTTCGTGCTCTTAACGATCTCTACCGAGGAGCCGTCGATGTTCATCGGGGAGTGGTCGCTCCGTGCCCTCCTGAAGTCAACAACCATCACTTTTGTTTTGTTCAAATGCACAGGCAGGTTGTTGGCTCTGCACCAGTCCGTTGGCCGCTGCACCTCTTCTCTGTAAGCTGACTCGTCGTTCTTGCTGATGGGAACCACCCCGGTCGTGTCATCAGCCAATTTGATGATGTGCTTCGAGCTGTGTGTTGCAGCACAGACATGGGTCAGCAGAGTGAACAGCAGTGGACTGAGCACACAGCCCTGGGGGGCCCACGTGCTCAGTGTGATGGTGTTGGAGATGCTACCTCCGATCCGGACTGGCTGAGGTCTCCCAGTCAGGAAGTCTAGTGTCCAATTACAGAGGGAGATGTTCAGGCCCAGCTGGCTCAGATTTCCAATAAGTTTCTGTGGGATGATTGTGTAGAATGCTGAACTGAAGTCTATGAACAGCATTCGAACGAACGTGTCTTCTTTGTCCAGGTGGGTTAGGGCCAGGTGGAGGGTGATGCCGTCTGTTGAACGGTTGGGACGGTAAGCAAACTGCAGAGTGTGCAGTGAGGGGGGCAGTAGGTTCTCGATGTGCCTCATGACGAGCCTCTCGAAACACTTCATGATGATGGATGTGAGTGTAACGGGACGGTAGTCATTGAGGCAGGACACTGAAGACTTCTTCGGCACGGGGACCATGGTGGCGGCCTTGAAGTACGTTGGAACGATGGCGCTGCTCAGGGAGATGTTGAAGATGTCAGTGAGACCATCTGCTAGCTGGTCTGCACATCCACTAAGAACTCTAACAGCTGCCTTCCGTGGGTTGACCTTCACAGGGTTATTCTCACATTGGCCACCATGAGACACAGCTGCTGGTCATTTGGAGGAGGGGTGGTCTTCCTCGCCGCCACGCCATTTTCCTCCTCAAATCGAGCGTAGATGTTATACAGTGCATCTGGGAGGGAGACATCACCCGCACAGTCAGCTGATGTTGTCCTGTAGCTGGTGATATCCTGAATGACCTTCTACATGCGCCGCGTGTCTCCGCTGTCCCGGAATTGGCTGTGGTTTCGCTGGGCGTGTGCACGCTTTGCCTCTCTGATGGCCTGGGACAGTTTGGCCCTTGTTGTTGTTAGGGCTGCCTTGTCGCCTGCTCTGAAGGCGGAGTCACGGATCCTCAGCACCGCACACACCTACGCTGTCATCCATGGCTTCTGGTTAGCGCGTGTAGTGATGGCCTTGGCCACAATGACGTCGTCGATGCACTTGCTGATGTAGCTAGTCACTGACGCCGTGTACTCCTCTAAGTTGGTACAGTCGCCATCAGTTGCAGCCTCCTGAACATGTGCTAGTTAGTGTGCTCAAAGCAGTCTTGAAGAGCAGAGATGGCTCCTGCTGGCCAGGGTTTCACCTGCCTCTGAATTGGTTTGGAGCGCCTGACGTGCAGTCTGTATGCTGGGATTAGCAGAACAGAGATGTGGTCTGAGTAACCGAGGTGGCGGCGGGGCTTGCCTTCACAGATCCAGACCGATCAGTAGGCTTCACCCAGCACTTTGTTGCTCGAGACCCAAACGTGTGCAGCATCTTGTGTCTGCTTTAAACGATGTGCCTGAGCACACTAACTGGCACATGTTCAGGAGGCTGCAACTGATGGCGACTGTACCAACTTAAAGGAGTACACGGTGTCAGTGACTAGCTACATCAGCAAGTGCATCGACGACGTCACTGTGGCCAAGGCGACTGATGGCGACTGTACACAACAGTCAGAAGAAAAAGTACGAATTAGACATCCATTATTCAGAGTTTTCAGAAGAATGTTAAGCACATGGCTCTTCCTGTACCATTCATATTTCCATCTGCGAAGTTACCGGGTTTCTCGTCAATAATTATCCGTCAATATACATTGCTAAAGGAATCTGGGTGATGTACTTACTGTCTGTGGGAGCCTGGTACATAGGTCCGTACATCTACAGCAGGGATTGCATTTCAATCGGCTATGACGCAATTAAAGTTGCTTTAAAACGGATATATATGCATACGCAGCTGAGAAATGGAGGGCAGGAATGGTTCATCTAGATGATGAGCACTGCTCTACCTATCAGAATCATCGTTACGTTCATTCTTAGCCCCCTTATAGATTAAAGCTAAAAGTTCAAACCATCGTGGATATTCATTGGAAATAGGAAATTTAAAATAGGAAATATGGTGAATGCGTGAATAGAAGTCGTGAATGAAAAGTTTCCTCAGATTTCCTTTCTGTTTACCAATCCTTGGACTATTTCCCCCATTTCTACCAGAGGAAATCAACAGGGAGCTCTTTTCCCAGGATGGGAGAATCAAGAAATGAAGAGCATTAGATTTAGATACGGAGAGAAAGATTTAAAAGGAAACTGAGGGGATCCTTTTTACTCAGAGAACAGCAAGTATTTGGAACGAGTGGCCGGAGGAAGTGTTTAAGTCTGATTCAATTAAACCATTTGAAAAGTAACTGCACAGATGCATAGAATGGGAAGGTTTAGCGCGATAGAAACCAAATTCAGGCAAATAGGATTAGGTTAGTGGACATATAGATTAGTACA
Organism: Hemitrygon akajei; assembly: GCF_048418815.1. NCBI lineage: Eukaryota > Metazoa > Chordata > Chondrichthyes > Myliobatiformes > Dasyatidae > Hemitrygon > Hemitrygon akajei. The sequence continues at coordinate 193,709,535 of NC_133126.1, forward strand.
GAAGATATGCTCCGAAAAACCTATCTTCGTGCTGCATTACTCGTTGACCGTATATTTGTTTGTAATAGCCTAGTTGTAGCATTCTGAAGATAATGGTCTTTTCCTGGACTCTAAGCGTCGACAACAAAACAACCTCGCTGTTTTCCTGTTTCCATTGTGGTTTCTGACCAGGTCAGCTATTTAACCACGTGTGCTTGTTTCTAGCCGGCGAGAATTACCCTCCTACTTGCTAAAGATCCCAAGTGATTACTTCCAGAGAAAAGGGTTGCTGCAATTTGTTAGGCACCTTGAATAGACTTGGATTGAAATGGTGAGGACTGACAACGATTATGGAAACTTTGGAATGCAGGCCTTTACTGAGGCGGTTCAGAAGCTTGGCGTTTGCAGCGCATTCTCCGAAACTTTCCACAGGACTATTTGAGAGAAAGGTTACTTCGAGTCACCCAGGTTATACGTCCACGAAATTCGTGGTGGCTTTTCTCACTCAAGCGGAAATTGACGGTTTGTTAAAGAAAATTGCTCGCAAAACATTTCTGGCGTCCATTACGTAGGCAGTGAGGTATTAATCGCAACATCAGTTCTGTCGCCAGAAGAGAACAAAGAAATCGTTGCTTATGCTATCGGAGTCACGAATTTGTAACGTGAGTATCCCGGATTTTAAAGAATGCTTAAGGCGTCTTCATCCAGCTGCATATTCCGCTAATCATTTAGTAGTAGAACTTTCAGAAAAAGACATTCGGCTGTCATCAGAACAGAATGCCACACAGGGAGCACAACGACCTCGACACAGATTCGTTAATGTACAGGAATGGAGAGCCTCAACACCGTGTCTAGCACCTAAACGGAAACATCTCAGCTCAGGGTCCCAACAAACTAATAAGGCACTTATGCTACAACGCATGCACTTTAGAGTATGTTTTCGTTTTACAAGCGACGAAGGTCCATTTGTCGACTAATCTTGTGCAAACATTTCAAATCTTCAGCTGTGGCAGGTGTGTGGAACTGACCAAGTAAATCGATGTGCAGAATTTTGGCTAACTGGGTCGGTTAAACATCTTTGTGGGACTATAGAATTGCGAGTCAGCAGAGAATGATGGGCTGCCCTTTAAGTTGCTGCTGCGCAATACAAGGCTGCCTCTGGTGCTGCCCTTTAGCCTACTGCGTAAACACAAGACTGTGTGGTAATGTCGTACAGCCTACTGCTGTACACCACGAGGCTACGTGACTTAAGTTGTTTTTTCCCCCTATAGCTTGCTTGGAACAATAACAAATATGGAAACGTTGAACAAACTATACCCATTAGAATCAACCATATATGTAGAGATCGTAAGGGGAGACGTTGCTGTCCGGAGGGGCGGCTCCCGAGCCACGTCAATAAAGTGTTTCCTTAAGAATACCTGGGACTGAGTAGTGTGTGGAAAAGTACATTCCTTAACAAACTGGCTGCGAGAATGACATCCCGACATATGGAATCCAGCTGAGCCCCGACCAAGCAGCTGGACACCCAGAAAGGATTCAAAACCCTACCTGTGAGACTTCCCTGAAAGACTGCAATCAAGACCAGGGCCAGGGTGAGGAGTGAGGAAGGTCATCCCTGACCGGCCAGTCACCAGTCCCTGAGTTCTGGTAAGAACAATAAAGAAATTGGGAGAGAGAGATCAGACCTTATGGACAAAATATTTTTGTGAAATTTAAAGGAATCCAGGTATTCGTATATGGTAATCAGCTGATTACGAACCGCGGTTGTTATTGAGAATAGAACATAGAATAGAAAAAAATAATAAAAGTAAAAGTAAACGAGGTAGTGGTTGAGGGAAACAAGACAGTGTAATAGGTGAGAAGTGACAGAGAGCGAAGAATTTATCGGAAGCTGGATCTTTTAGTTTTAATGCTGGTGGGTTGTACACCATCCACGTGGAATGTGAGGTGCTGTTCCTCTAGCCTTTGGCTTGTCTGGGCAACGGAGGAGGTTGAGACAGACATGTCAATGTAGGAAGTGACGGGTTCCATTGGCTGGAAATAGAGAGCTTCAGAGGGCAATAGTAGATGGAACTCAAGTACTTTGTGAAGAGGTCACGCAGTCTGTATCCATTCTCACCTGTATACAGATGACTGCCCTGGCTGGATACCAGTGTATATGCATGTACAAGACAATCTCACCTGGAAGGACTGTTCAGGACTTTGGATGATAGTGAGGAAGCTATAGGGAGAGATATTCTACCTTTTGCGATTATGTAGCATGATGCCTCGGGAGACAGAAGGATGGTGCACCAGGGAGAGCTCAATCCCCGCAGAAACCGGAAAGCCCGGGCCAAGGGGAAATGTGGCTGCTGATGGGAATCACGTTTTGGATGCCGGCTGTGGCCATGAATGACATGCAGATTGTAATATTTGGTGGGGCGTTGGATGAGAACAAGGTGAACTGTGTCCTGGGGATGGAAATCGAGATATCGTGATGACGACATCAACAACAGTGAGAGGGATGCACTGCTTTTGAAAGTGAAAGACAGCTTTGATGGTGTGAAAGGACTAACTGAAAGAAAAAATTCTCTGCCAAATTTGGCTGAGTGGTGCCATAACAGCAATTACTCAGCAACAATAAAGAGTTGATTATTGACATCAGAAGAAGGAAGTAAGAGATCCACGAACCAGTGTTTGTTGGAGGATAAGAGGTGTAGGTGGTCATCAGCTTTACGTCCTTCCATGTTATTCTTTCGGAGAACCTGAGCCTATTGGAGTATAAAAGTTGCATTGTTTGCTGTGTAACCAAAACTATGTAGTCAGCTTTGAACTTGCTATTTGCTAGAGAATGAAATCTTAAGAATGTAGAAGACAATGGTGTGTTAATGAGAGGTAGCTAAGAGATGTTTTGCTTTGAACTTGTTTGCTGTGTAACCAAAACTATGTAGTCAGCTTTGATGTTGATTATGTCGTCTGAGTTTGCTATTTGCTATGCATGTATCCAATTGAATGTAGAAGACAATGGTGTGTTAATGAGAGGTAGCTAAGAGATGTAGGTTAGAACATGATTAAGTCAATAGGTAGAAACAATAGTGGCGGATGTACTTGTGATACGCAACTATAGACCGATTGGATATGCTAATACAACTAAACCAGGGGATTGCTATAAAAAATGCTATGTACAAGCATCGGTGGGCAATCAGCGACTAGCTCAATGACTGTCTCAGCTTTGATTTGCAAATTAAAGTTTAATACTTCTTGAAGAATCTTCTGCGTCTCCTGGTCGTTTGTGGGGCACGACAAACCACTTCAAGCCCTGGTTGTATAAGGATTTACGAAGACCGTGTCAACGCCTCTACTTTCTTAGGAGGTTGCGAAGATTTGGCATGACCTCTGAAACTTTGTCAAATTTCTATAAATATGTAGTGGATAATATTATCTGAACATATTAGTGGAGGAGCAGAGGAGGATTAATGGCGACTAACGGTAATTCCTTTGCTTGCATCTTCGGAAACAGCTCTAATTCCATCTTCTAACCTCTATTTTACCCTTTCAGGCTCTTTTGAAGACCGTGACCTGAAGTTACATGCTGACTACAGTTATTTGCGGGAATGGGACCCGTTCTCCGGGATTGAGAAATGGCCGCTATTCGGGACAAGGGCTCCGCCTAAAAGATTCATTCGCCATCGGAGGACCGAGAATTCGTGGATCTGGATACGGGGGAATCGGAGGTCGGTGTCTGAGCAGGCGATCAATGTGTCGTGGGAGATGGATAATAACACTTTGTGCCCAATGACCCAAGATCTTTGGGCACAGAGTTCGGAAAAAGTGAAGTAACGGAATTTTAACATCTTAAACCAGCGAGTTGTTTGTTATGTGAAACAGTCAGTTCTTTCTCCCTTATTAGGGCGAGAGAGAGAGAGAAAGCCTGTAGTATGTCGATTCCCGGGTGAACTTTGGAGTACTGCAAGTCCAAGTTTTTCCTATTGCTTTGCTCACGCTTGAGTGGTCGGCGGCGGGTGCCAATGCTTTTTTCTGCCAGTGGGGTGAGGGTGGAATTGTTCCTTGCTACCGTTTTCGCGCGGAATGGAGAGGAATAGGGTATGGAATTTGGGGTTCTAACATTTAACTGTTCATTCATTCTTTGGACGCTCTGATCTGTTCATCTGAATAGTTTCAAAGAGAAAACATTTCAGTATGTATATTGTAGACAGTCCTCTGACATTAAGTGTCCCTTTGAAACACTTGAAACTTTTGACTGCATCATAGCCTGGTATGGAAATAACAATGCCCTTAAACCTAAAACTCGTGCAGAACCGAGAGGAAACGGTACCATTCATCAGGCTTAAAACCCTCCACACTATTGAGAACATCCACAGGAAACTGTCACAGAAAGGATGCTGCCGTCGTTCTGGAGCCTGTCACACATGACATGCTCTCTTATCGCTGCTGCCCCCAAGGAGAAGATACAGGAGTCAAAGAGCTGACTCAGTCCTGCATTCTGCCGAAGGTTTTCGACTCGAGACGCTGACAGTATTTTTTTTTCCTTCGATGCTGCCTGACCTGCTGAGTTCCTCCAGCATTCTTGTAGGTTACTTTGATTTCCAACGTCTACAGATTCTCTCTTGCTTTAATCCTGTCAAGAGCAAGAAGTTAAGAATTGAGAGACTAGGACCAATCAAGTGTGACAGTGGAAAAGAGTGTATGGAATCTGAGGAAATAGCGAAGATACATAATGAATACTTTGCTTCAGTATTCACGACGGAAAAGCATCTTGGCGATTGTAGGGATGACTGACAGTGGACTGAAAAGCTTTAGGGTGCGGATATTAAGGAAAAGGAAGTACTGCAGATTTTGGAAAGCATCAAGCGAGACCGGACGGGAAATGGCCGAGCTTACTGTGCGAAACGAGGGAGTAGATTGCTGAGCCTGAGGCAATGATCTTTTCATCATCAATGAGGACAGAAGAGGTTCCGAAGGATTGGATTGGAGGGTTGCGGATGCTGTTCCGTTATTCAACAAATAGAGTAGGAGTAGCTCAGGGAATTATAGGCCAGTGAGTCTTATTTCAATGTAAGTTGATGGAGAAGATCCTGAGAGGCAAGATTTATGAACACTTGGTAAGGCATAATATGATTAGGAATAGTCAGCATGGCTCCATTAAAGGCAAGTCGTGCCTGTGGAGCCTGATTGAGTTTTTTGAGGATATGACTGAACACATTGATGAAGGTAGAGCCGTAGATGTAGTGTAAATGGATTTTAACAAGTCATTTGATAAGGTACCCCATGTAAGGCTTACTGAGAAAGTAGAGGCATGGGATTCAAGGGGACATTGCTTTATGGATCCAGAACTGGCTTGCCCACAAAAGTCAAAGAGAGCTGGTAGACGGGTCATATTATGCATGGAGGTCGGTGACCAGTGGTCTGCCTCAGAGATCTGTTTTGGGACCCCAACTCTTTATGATTTTTAAAAAATGACTTGGATGAGGAAGTGGAGGGTTGGTTTAATGAATTTGCTAACTCAAGGTTAGGGATGTTGTGGATAATGTGGAGCGCTGTCAGAGGGTACAGTGGGAAATTCATAGGATGCAAAACAGAAGTGGCAGAGGGAGTTCAACCCAGATAAGTGTGAGGTGGTTCATTTTGGTACATCAAGTATGATGGCAGAATATAGCATTCATGGCAAGAGTCTTAGCTGTGTGCAGGATCAAAGAGATCTTGGGGTCCTGGAGCGATTGAGCAGTGAAAGAAATGCATGGAGTAAAGCCAGCTCTAACATATAGAGAGGCTTTGAGGAAAGAGGAACAGAATAAAGGGTGTAAGGTAGTAAGGTAGAAGATCTAAAGTGTGTGTACTTCAATGCAAGAAGCATCAGGTGCAACGGTGATGAACTGAGAGCTTGGAAACATATATGGAATTATGACGTAGTGACCATTACGGAGACTTGGCTGGCACCAGGGCAGGAATGGATTCTCAATATTCCTGAATTTCAGTGCTTTAAATGGGATAGAGAGGAGGGGAAAGGGGAGGAGGGGTGGCATTACTGGTCAGGGATACTCTTACAGCTACAGAAAGGGTGGTTAATGTAGCAGGATCCTCTTTTGAGTCAGTAAATGTGGAGGTCAGGAACAGGAAGGGATCAGTTACTCTACTGGGGGTATTCTATAGGCCCCCTGGTAGTAGCAGAGATCCCGAGAAGCTGATTGGAAGGCAGATTTTGGAAAGGTGCAAAAATAACAGGGTTGTTATCATGGGTGACTTTAACTTCCCTAATATTAATTGGCACTTGATTAGTTCCAAGTGTTTAGATGAGGCAGAGTTTGTTAAGTGTGTCCAGTACGGATCCCTGTTGACAGGCAGACTAGGGGGAATGCCATACTAGATCTAGTATTAGGTAACGAACCAGGTCAGTTCACAGATCTGTCAGTGGGTGAGCATCCAGTGGGGGACAGTGATCACCGCTCCCTGGCCTTCACCATTATCATGGAAAAGGATAGAATTAGAGAGGACAGAAAACTTCTTTAATTGGGGAAGGGCAAATTATAAGGCTATAAGGCTAAAAATTGCGGGTGTGAAATGGAATAATGTTTTTGCAGAGAAATATACTACGGATATGAGGTCGATATTTAAGGATCTCTTGCAGGAGGTTAGTGATAAATTTGTCCCGGTGAGGAAGATAAGGAATGGTAGGATGAAGGAACCATGGTGAAGGAATCTAGTCAGGTGGAAGAAGTCAGCATACATGAGGTTTAGGAAGCAAGGATCAAATGGGCTTATTCAGGAATATAGCAAGAAAGGAGCTTAGGAAGATGCTGAGATGAGCAAGAAAGGGGCATGAGAAGGCCTTGGCGAATAGAATAAAAGAAAACTACAAGACATTCTTCAATTATGTGATGAACAAAAGGATGACAGGAGTGAAGGTAGGATCGATTAGAGATAAAGGTGGGAAGATGTGTCTGGAGGCAGTTGAATTGAGCGAGGTCCTCAATGAATACTTCTCTTCGGTATTCACCAATGAGAGGGAACTTGATGACGGTGAGGACAATATGAGTCAGGTTGATGTTCTGGAGCATGTTGATATTAAGGAAGAGGAGGTGTTGGAGATTGTTAGAATACATTAGGACGGATAAGTCCCCGGGGCCTGACGGAATATTCCCCAGGCTGCTTCACGAGGCGGTGGAAGAGATTACTGAGCCTCTGGCTAGGATCTTTTTGTCCTCGTTATCCTCGGGAATGGTACCGGAGAATTGGAAGGAGGCGAATGTTATCCCCTTGTTCAGAAAAGGTAGTAGGGATAGTCCGGCTAATTATAGATCAGTGAGCCTTACGTCTGTGGGGGGAAAGCTGTTGGAAACGATTCTTAGAGATAGGATCTATGGGCATTTAGAGAATCATGGTCTGATCAGGGACAGTCAGCATGGCTTTGTGAAGGGAAGATCGTGTCTAACAAACCTGATAGAGTTTGAGGAGGTGACCAGGCATATAGATGAGGGTAGTGCTGTGGATGTGATCTACATGGATTTTACTAAGGCATTTGACAAGGTTCCACACGGTAGGCTTATTCAGAAAGTCAGAAGGCATGGGATCCAGGGACGTTTGGTCAGGTGGATTCAGAATTGGCTTGCCAGCAGAAGGCAGAAGGTCGTGGTGGAGGGAGTACCTTCAGATTGGAGGGTTGTAACTAGTGGTGTCCCACAAGGATCTGTTCTGGGACCTCTACGTTTCGTGATTTTTATTAACGACCTGGATGTGGGGGTAGAAGGGTGGGTTGGCAGGTTTGCGGACGACACAAAGTTTTGTGATGTTGTAGATAGAGTAGAGGATTGTCGAAGATTGCAGAGAGACATTGATAGGATGCAGAAGTGGGCTGAGAAGTGGCAGATGGAGTTCAACACGGAGAAGTGTGAGGTGGTACACTTTGGAAGGACAAGCTCCAAGGCAGATTTCGAAGTAAATGGCAGGATACTTGGTAGAGTGGATGAGCAGAGGGATCTGGGGGTACATGTCTACAGAACCCTAAAAGTTGCCTCACGGGTAGATAGGGTAGTTAAGAAAGCTTATGGGGTGTTAGCTTTCATAAGTCGAGGGATAGAGTTTAAGAGTCGCGATGTAATGATGCAGCTCTATAAAACTCTGGTCAGTCTACACTTGGAGTACTGTGTCCAGTTCTGGTCGCCTCACTATAAGAAGGATGAGGAAGCTTTGGAAAGGGTACAGAGGAGATTTACGAGGACGATGCCTGGTTTAGGGAGTATGGATTATGATCAGAGATTAAGGAAGCTAGGGCTTTACTCTTTGGAGAGAAGTAGAATGAGAGGAGACATGATAGAGGTGTAAAGATATTAAGAGGAATAGACAGAGTGGATAGCCAGCGCCTCTTCCCCAGGGCACCATTGTTCAGTACAAGAGGTCATGGCTTTAAGGTAAGAGGAGGGAAGTTCAGAGGGATATTAGATGGGTTTTTTTACTCAGAGAATGGTTGGTGCGTGGAATGCACTGCCCAGGTCAGTGGTGGAGGCAGATACACTAGTGAAGTTTAAGAGACTACTGGACAGGCATATGGAGGAATTTAAGCGGGGGGGGGGGGTTATATGGGAGGCAGGGATTGAGGGTCGGCACAACATTGTGGGCCGAACTGCCTATGTTCTATGTTTTCTTCTTGACTAGATTTTTTATAGCCTTTGTTCACCACGATTCCTGTACCCTACCATAACTTCCCTGTCTCAGTGGAACGTACGTATACAGAACTCCACGCAAATATCTCCTGAATATTTGCCACATTTCTTCCGTCCTTTTCCCTGAGAACATCTGTTTCCAATTTAAGCCTCCAATTTCCTGCCTGATTGCCTAAAAATTCTCTTTACTCCAATTAAACACTTTCGAACCTGTCTGTTCCTATCTCTCTCCAATGCTAACTAGTAGAGTGGATAGGGGTGAGCCAGTGGATGTCGTATATTTAGATTTTCAAAAGGCCTTTGACAAGGACCCACACAGGAGAATAGTGTGCAAACTTAAAGCACACGGTATTGGGGGTATGGTATTGAGGTGGATATAGAATTGGTTGGCAGACAGGAAGCAAAGAGTGGGAGTAAACGGGACCTTTTCAGAATGGCAGGCAGTGACTAGTGGGGTACCGCAAGGCTCAGTGCTGGGACCCCAGTTGTTTACAATATATATTAATGATTTAGACGAGGGAATTAAATGCAGCATCTCCAAGTTTGCGGATGACACGAAGCTGGGCGGAGGTGTTAGCTGTGAGGAGGATGCTAAGAGTATGCAGGGTGACTTGGATAGGTTAGGTGAGTGGGCAAATATATGGCAGATGCAATTTAATGTGGACAAATGTGAGGTTATCCACTTTGGTTGCAAGAACAGGAAAACAGATTATTATCTGAACGGTGGCCGATTAGGAAAAGGGGAGGTGCAACGAGACCTGGGTGTCATTGTACACCAATCATTGAAGGTGGGCATGCAGGTACAGCAGGCGGTGAGAAAGGCAAATGGTATGTTGGCATTCATAGCAAAAGGATTTGAGTACAGGAGCAGGGAGGATCTACTGCAGTTGTACAAGGCCTTGGTGAGACCGCACCTAGAATATTGTGTGCAGTTTTGGTCCCCTAATCTGAGGAAAGACATTCTTGCCATAGAGGGAGTACAGAGAAGGTTCACCAGATTACTTCCTGGGATGGCAGGACTTTCATAAGAAGAAAGACTGGATCGACTAGGCTAATACTCACTGGAATTTAGAAGATTGAGGTGGGATCTTATTGAAAAGTATAAAATTCTAAAGGGAGTGTACAGGCTAGATGCAGGAAGATTGTTTCCGATGTTGGGGAAGTCGAGAATGAGGGGTCACAGTTTCAGGATAAAGGGGAAGCCTTTTGGGACCGAGATGAGGGAAAACTTCTTCACACAGAGAGTGGTGAATCTCTGGAATTCTCTGCCACAGGAAACAGTTGAGGCTGGTTCATTGGCTATATTTAAGAGGAAGTTAGATATGGCCCTTGTGGCTAACGGGATCAGGGTGTATGGAGAGAAAGCAGGTACAGGTTTCTGAGTTGGATGATCAGCCATGATCGTACTGAATGGCGGTGCAGGCTCGAAGGGCCGAATGGCCTACTCCTGCACCTATTTTCTATGTTTCTATGTTTCTATCCGTTGCCTGCCGCTGCCGAGCAGGGTGATCTGCACCTTTCGTCCCCCACCCCCCACCCCCCACCCCGCTTCCGATGGGTTGTGCGCTGCACCTGCCTAGGAGTCCGCGTCTTGCCCAGGCCTCCGTGTCTCCGCCTAGGAGGCGGCCCTACCCTGGACCTATGCGGCCCGCCCAGGGGGGGCTTTCCTCCAGCCAAGCCATGTACCTCAAGACCCCGCCTTCTGTCTGTACTCTGGGATTGTTCCCCGCACCCGTCTAGGAGTCCGCGTCTTGCCCAGGCCTCCGTGTCTCCGCCTGGGACATATGCGGCCCGCCCAGGGGGTGGGGGGGAGGGGGCTTTCCTCCAGCCAAGCCATGTAGCTCAAGACCCCGCCTTCTGGCTGTACTCTGGGATTGTGCCCCGCACCCGCCTAGGAGTCCGCATCTTGCCCAGGCCTCCGTGTTTCCGCCTGGGAGGCAGCCCTACCCGGGACATATGCGGCCCGCCCGGGGGACGGGCTCTCCTCCAGCAAAGCCATGTACCTCAAGACCCCGCCTTCTGCCCGAACTCTGGAATCCTTCTGTCCGAGCTCTGGGATGCTTCTGCCCAAACTCTGGGATCCTCTTGCCTAGCCGGGACTCTGGAATCCTGCTCTGCCTGCCTGCTCCGCCTGCCTCGTCGGAACGCTGGGATCCTGCTCTGCCTGCCTGAACTTTGAGATCCTGTTCTGCCTGCTCGACTAAGACTCTCTGTCCGCCTGAACCCAAGCATTACCCCTTGCATGCCATGGCATCTCCGTCCTGTCCTACCCCTAGTACTTCAGTGCCTGCGTCCTGCACTTGGGTCCATTCCTGTCCCCGTTCCTGACAGAACGACCACCCCACGCATGGACCCAGCAACGCAGGCACAGGATGCTAGTTCCCGTTACCCTGGGGTTTTTGCTGATTTGGATATTACCCCCCGCGTGCCGTCCCTAGCCCGACAGCCCCTCGTTGTTCACCAGGAGGCTCCCTTGGACATATGCGGCCCGCCCAGGAGGGGCTCTCCACGAGCCTAGCCATGTACCTCAAGACTCCGTCTTCTGCCCGAACTCTGGGATCCTCCTGCCTCGCCTGACTCTGAAATCCTGCTCTGCCTGCCGGGACTCTGAAATCCTGCTCTGCCTGCCTTAACTCTGGGAGCCTTCTCCGCCTGTCTCGCCGGAACTCTGGAATCCTGCTCTGCCTGCCTGAACTTGAAAGATCATTGTTAATACCTTTGCATTCCCTCCAGCTACTTCCTTCAGAACCCGAAAGTGCATTCCATCAGGTCCAGGAGATGCATCCACCCTTACTCCTTTAAGCTTGCTGAGGATTTTCTCAGTCGTCATTTGTACTGCACATAATTCACTCCATAACACTTCCGAAAGTCAGGTTTATTGCAGATGTATTCCACTGTGAATACTGATGCACAATACGCATTAAGTTCCTCTGCGCCATCTCTGCCTCTCTCATTACAATATTTCCAGTGTCATTTTCTATTCGTCTTAAATCTACCCTCAGCTCTCTTTTACCCTTTATATACTTAAAAAGGCTTTTGATATTAATCGCCAGTTTCCTTTCACAATTCATCTCTTCCTTTCTAATGACCTTCTTAGTTTCAATCTGCAGGATTTTAAAAGCTTCCCAATTCTTTATCTTCCCACTAGCTTTCCTTCCTTGTATGCCCTCTCTTTTACTTTTACTTTGGCTATGACTTCACTTGGCAGCCACGGTAGTGTCCCTCCATTCGAAAATTTCATCTTATTTGGAATATATCTGTCTTGCATTTTCCTCATTTTCCCAAAACCCCCAGCTGTTTCTGTTCTGCTGTCCTTCCTGTTATTGTCCCTTTCCAGTCAACTTTGGCCTGTCAACTTCTCATTTCATTGTAATTTATTTTATTCCACTGAAGTATGGTCACATTGAAATTTAGTTTCTCCTTCTCAAATTTCAGAGTGATCTCCATCATATTGTGATCACTTTTCCTTAAGTTTTCCTTAACCTTAAGTTCCCTTACCACCTCCGGATTATTTCACAACACCCAATACAGCACGGCTGCTCCCCAAACTGGCTCAACAGCAAGCTATTCTGAAACGCCAATCCCTAGACATTCTGGAAATTCCCTCTCACGAAGTCCAGTTCCGGTGTATGTCTAGGAAAACTGAAGGTCAAACTTTTCCCATCTGCATATACCACAGGCTTAAATCAGTTAATGCAGAAAAGAACTATTGCATTTGTATGAAAGATATGCAGGCTTTTCATTGTAACTCGTGACAATAATAAACTGTTACAGGGATCTACACCTCAGTAATAATGGGCAGAGAGACGCAGAGAGATTCTGTAATTACCACAAATGCCTTTATTGTCTGAACAGAAGAACACGATAATTTACAAAACGGACTACATACGTGCACATCTGCTTGCTATTCCTAAATCTCCATGAACTGTCAAACTATGGACAGAGTAACAACCAGAAAAAGAGACTATGCGGCCATGTATTCTTCGTCGTCTCGATCTGATCTCCAGTTGTCCATGACGCCCTCCACATCCGCGATTGCTGATCTCTGGATAGTTGGCGCTACCATGCATTCGAAGCCTGTGTATCCATTCCTTACCAGTTCCGATATTGTATTCAGTGTTATCGACTGTGGGTCGATTGACTGAATTCTAACACCTTCTTATTAACAGTTGTCCAAACAAGCATCCATTCACTGCCCTCTCCTGCATTAACAATTGGTCATTTATGGGTCTTTGTTCTAAAAGAGTTACCAAACTAGTAACCAGCTCGAACCCCTCAGGGCAGACCACGCTATTGAGAAACCTGAATGCTAAATCACGCCAAAGAGCAACTCACAAATACCATCTTATTTGGAAATGGTCTTTAGTCCAGCATATTTCCTGGAATATTATCGCCTCTACTTTAAAACGTTGATTCAGCCGAACAAAACCAGTTCACAAAGTGGAGGAAGCAGAGCAGCTTAACAATACGGCAGGCCCCATTCGTCAGACCTCATGGCAGGAACAAAGACAATTGGTTTGTCTTCTTCCACTGGCCTTGATTCATTCGAATTCACTGATTTCTAGACGGCTGCTCTTTCCAATCAACAGAACAATAGCAATACTAAATTACTTTATTGCCCAGAGTATCTCAAAGATTACAGTGCCCATATCAGTGAGGAATTTGTCTGTTACGTTTGTTTGCCTGCACTCGTTTGTGTGTTCAGCGTGGAAGCTAGAATTCACTTAATTGGGCGTGGTATGTATAGTATTTCAAATTAGTAATATGGGTTATTCTTGTCACGTGTACCGTGGTATAGTAGAAAGCTTGACTTTACCTGCCATTCATACAGATCGTTTAATCGCTTTAGTACATCCACGTAATACAATGGAAAAGCAATAAGAATATTCAGGATAAATTGTTTCAGTTACCGAAAAGGTGCTATGCAAACAGATATCAAGGTGTAGTGGCTATGACAAGGAAAATTCATCTTGTCAATTTGGGAAACCTTTGAAATCTCTCATTATTGAGACTGGTGGTACGTATCCGGGCTTTGATATTTTCTGCCAGATTGGGGAAAGGGAGGGTGGTCGTGAGTACCTGGGGTGGGAATCGACATGTTAGTGAAGATTATGACTCTCACTTTCGAATTATGTCAAAGAGGAGTTAATTCGGCTGGTTATTTTCCCTACATCAAGCAGATTAGATGAAATTCTTCTATCGAACCCAGGTATTCCGTGTTCTTTCAATTCCAGATAAAACTCCATTTGCTTGCATCACAGTTACCGTCCGGATTTTAAAGACAAAATTCGATCAGTTCAAGCAGCTACTAGGGCTGACATGCATATCGTCCGTCCTCTATTACTTTGACAGACGACAGATGCGAAGGGAAAACTGAGAAAGGTGGCAAAGGCTGGGAGGTGATAAGTGGATGTAGGTGAAGAGGGAATGAGAGGAAGATAGGTTTATGTAAGGTAGAGTGATCGATGGGGAACGGGAAGACTGGGAACAGCGACAGAGATGATAGTTGGAATAAATAAAGGGCTATATGGGTTCAGTCTTTTATTTCTGCAATGCATGTGTGTTAAAACTCTATCGGAAACACAGAAATATTGCCCATAATTTTGCTATTTAATCCAGCAGGAAATATATAATTAAAGTGAATTCACGAAATAGTTTTCTGCATTGACATGCTATTCAGCTTTTTTTTGTGTAGAAGAGAGGTTATACTAGGCAATGTTGTTCTTCGGCCTTAACAGATTCAATAAAGGAAATAATTCGGAAATGTGCAGCTCAGGTAGTTGATCTTGGCAAATTAATTGCAGTCATTCCTCTCCTTGTATGGTGAAGAAACATTTGCAAGTAAGCTGCCAAGTTCGGAGAACAACTCAACCCAATATATTCAACTATGGATTCCCTCCTTTCAACACTGATCATGGGTTTTCAACATAAAGTAATACCATCGGCTAGACAGGAGAAGTAAAACAGAAGATGGAGATGCTATAATCGCTATGAAACCCATTAATGAGCTCTACCGAATTAGTTATTATTTTTTTCCAAACAGGGCAACAACTCTGGATTCATGCTTCGCCAATTTACTCCCCTTGGAACGTCATTTCTTTAATCACGAGAAGCAACATTGCTTGCTCAAGCATGAACTCCAATGTATATCTGCCTGGTGCTTTGTCAGCAAGAGTCAGAACGAAAGGAAGTATGTGCTTTATGGTGATCTGGATGTTATTGTTACCTGTTGCAGTGTCAACTGGTAGCCTGATATGTAAACGCAGACAAATGTTTGATATGATTAGTTTATCAAAGGAAGGTGACGTCGACATCGGCGGTATTATTGGTCTGCACTCCCGTACAGAGAAATCGGAACTTTCATTTGAAACCAAACCGAGAGCTGTGACATGTGAAAGGTCAGTTTAATGAGCGAAGTAGCGGGTTTATCATTTTCGCTAAAACTTAAAGCGAATTTGATTTTCTCTCTTTCGATCTTCTACTGAAGAGTCTTCGATTGGAAACCTTAACAGATGTTTCTCTTTCCACAGATGTTGTCTTTTCTACATATTATTTCCTAGCATTTTCTGGATTTTCATTGAGTCACTTAACTGCAGACGGGGACCGGGATGGTGGGTGGTGTAATATTGTGAGAGATAGAATCCAGTTCAGTTTCTATCTGTGTACTTGTTGGTCGCTCAAGGACATCTCTCTAAATTTTAATCCAGAATTTAATTACGCCGTGGCATTAATATGAGCATGAATCGGTAATCTTAGAGACAGCACGATTTTCTGGAGTGTATTCTCCATTAGATTTCAGCAACACGTATACGCTTGGCATTAAATGTGTTTATTGTGATTATAAAAAGTAGGAAAGAAACGGCTTCTTTGCAGTGTATTTTCTTTTCTTTGCTAAATTATCCACATCAGAAATAGAGGTGTGTCGAAAGCTATTCTACAAACAATATTCTCTTTGAAATTGTAAGAATATTTTCAGAAATCACGTAATTGGTGACGTACATTTTCAGCTAACGTATCTTATATTATCAGTGAAAAAAGTTCATAATATGCATTACACAAAAAAACACATTCACTCATCTGATTGGAAAACAGGTTTAATGTTATTGACGCACAGTAGTAAATATCCAATCTATGTGAATATTCATTTTATATGGCAACTGTTCTTCAAGTTAACGCAAAAAAATTGAGAGAATTATGCATACAATTCAACTCATCACGGAAACCACCCTGCCTCATATTGACTCTGTCTAGCTTCATTCGCCCCGAGTAGAGCAACCAGAACAATCGAAGAGCCACTCCCAGATACCCCAGTTCTCCACTCTCCCTTCAGGCAAAGGATACAAACGCCTTAACAACTAGATCAAAGATATTTTTATCCATGTGTTATAACATTATTAAATGGCTCCATAATATGAAGATGGACACTTTAGCTCATAACGTACATCGTTATCAACTAGCACATTATTGTTCATCTGCACTGACGTATCTGTTTTACTTTAGACTGCTTTTGGTTTTACCATGTTTGACCTCAATACACTGTGCAATGATTTAATCTGCATGATCAGTGTCGATGACAGACATATCACTTGTTACGTACCCCGTAACTGGGTGTCTGACCAGCAAAGATAGAAGAATCCGTTGGAGTCTGGTGGTACTACATTCAAAAGTGTTTATTAGTAAAATACACAAATCAGTATCAATAATGCAAATTTATAGACAATACACGTTAGCAATAATAAACCTAAAAGTGTGGGAATAATAATAAGTAATAATAAACAAGCTCTATCGATGTCTAGGGGATAATGAATTGTCATAGAAAAGTATAAAGTTCAGTTCAGTTCATACGTGCTGAGGCAGATATTGGTTGTTGTGTTGTAATCGTTGGAGAGAGAGAGAGAGAGAGAGAGAGAGAGAGAGAGAGAGAGTGCGAGCAGTAACAGCTACAGGCAGGCAAAACTTCCTTTACGTTCTTGATCCGTCGTTTCGTTGTGGCCATTCAGGTATGACCCCTCTGTCCTTCAGCCAGACCGTTCTTCTGTGTTGGACTCGTCATTCTGGCATGAGTGGACACACACACATGCCTCCACCGGCCCTGCTATAACACTGTGAGTTAAACTGACCGATTTCTTTGTTCGGTCTCCGATGCCCCACACCTTCCCGTGGGTTCCAACACTCAATCAGTGCTCAATAGTGTGTCTTCTGTTGTGTCTGAAGGGTGCCTCTTCAGACCACATTTTTATCTCTACTCACGGGGTCTCGCATGTCAATCAATTTTGAATGGCTGTATCCATCAAACCAGCCCACTCCGTCTGTCGACTGAGGAATTTTAATGAACAGAATGGTTTAAGATAAATAACCCTCTCAGAAGTCATAATACTGTGAATCAACAAGTCTCTCTCCCCTCTCTTATCAGTAGCAGATGTTCTGACATGTTTTTGTTTCATCTCTCTCTCATTAGCAGCATAGCAACTTTAACGGTTTGTGATTCTCCCGGGGGGGGGGGGGGGGAACATGGGCAACTCTGCACCCTTCTGCCCATCAGAGCTGCTCATCCTTCATAACACACTCAGTCTGTGTATGTTACAAGAGAAAAAAATGACAATTATCTATCACCAATGAAAATAAATTCAAACTTACGACCTCACACTGAGAAATCATTTTATACTGACAAATGGATTACACCAGACATTTATGCAGTTGCTGCTTTGATGCCAGTGTCCATATAAAATGTTTCAGCTCCCGATAAGCAGAATTGACAGGCTTTTGACAGTAGCTTGAAACATTTTCTCTTTAGGTGACAACAAACGAAATTCTCTGCTGAATCGCTTGTTGCTGTTTTCTGAAAACAAATCAGAATTAATACAAGTTTCAGAAAACATATTTAAAATTATGTTAATATTTACTAAATATGAATATAGATTTGCAAAATATGTTTTAATCCTACTAAATGGAAGAAAACTTATTATTACTTAATATAAGTTGTGGCAAACATCACGACTATAATGGCAGCAGTTCACACAAGCTGAAAGTGTTCGACTTCCTGTGCCTATTGTCTATTTCGTTCCACAGATGTTATGACTAAGTTCCTTCACCAACTCAACGTTTGCTCCAGACCAGAATTTTTTATGAACATTGTGGAAAAGTGGATAAAAGTACCTTCATGTTCACAAAAGAAATTATGACTATCGAACAATGCTGGAAATAGAAATAACAGACAGAAAATTCTGAAAACTGCTAGATTACATCTAACGTGCTTTCTATTTTACTAAAAACCAAAGAAGGATCTTTGACAGGAAATATTAACGCTTTCCCTTTCAAAAAATAATGAATATAGTTTGTTCTGTAGGATTCAGAGAACATTCGTGTACCGTTGTCAAGTATTCCCCAGATATTTTCTCTTCTCCATCCCATAGGACAGACGATTTATATGTCCTGTACCACCAGGCGGAAGGACGGCATACATCCTGCTGGAATAAAATGGCGATCCGGACATTTAACTTCACAACCTGCTTCTTTATGATGTTGTACCTTATTATCCACTTTTACTGCACTGTCTCCATGAATAACACTTTATTCTATGCATTCTATTATTGCTTTCCCTTGTTCTAATTTAATGGACTTTCATGTAATCAACTGTATGGATGGCATGTGAAACAAAGTTTATCACATTACCTCGGTACATTACACAATAATAAAACAATCTACAGATATAGCAATTTACGAAGCATCTCCCTGTTGCAGCTTGCAGTTCCAAATGTTCCGCCTCATGCAGGCGATGATATTTGCGATTGAAGAGATAAACAGGAGTCCCGACCTGCTTCCAAACATTACACTGGGCTACAGGATTTATGATTCATGCAATGTGCCTCGCTTGTCAGTTAAAGCGGCTTTCGAAATGATTAATGGACAGGATCCAGCGTTCTCAGAGGACTCTTGTTCCCCGCGTTCACTGGTCCCCGCCATCGTGGCAGAATCAGCATCTTCGCAGTCGCTGGCGGTGGCGGCGTCAGTCGGTCCTTTCAAAGTCCCTATGGTAAGGTTTTCCTTTGATGCCTGGGCCTTATTTTTATGGTTAGTTCTTTTCAAATAGTCATAGTTGATGTACTGTGGTAAAACAGCGTCCCTGCATATAACACATGGTGCTACTGTTTTTTTCTTGCTTGCAATTCCGTCTATAATGTCCCGTGAATTTCTTCAACCCAGTCGCATCATCCCCATTCCGTCTCGACCCGCATTCCCGCAATCTATTTGACTCCCACTTCCCGTCAGTTCCTCTTTCATCCCACTTCCCCTTATCTACTGCGGAGTACTTTAGAGGGGAAAGTAGGGTACCCAGGGGAAACACACCAGCGACTGGAAGATCTTACAAAATTCCACACACTGAGAACCGGAGGTTAGCATTGATGGCAACAGTACTAACTGGTGAAAGGAGCAAGATTTTGAAGGAAGTCAGTGGGTCAGGAAGTCTTGGGGAGAGAAATGGGCTGTGGACTTTCCTGGTCTGCCTCTTCGGTAGACAGTTCAAAAGGAGTATTGCAGAAGACACTAGTCCATATGAAGCTTTTTTCACAAAACATCCACCGTACAAAACAAGATACAGTCTGACAAATGTATTCTGGAAAGATCACATAACTGAGATCCCAGCTAGAGCCAGTTTGATCCTAAATCTCCTATAAGGAAACCGGTAATGACAGATAAAAGAAGTGAGTGTAGGGGAACGCTTTCCAACTAGTAATCATTACGCCTTTAGTTTAGTTGTTTTGTTTTAGAGCATAGCGCTTGTACGTCCCTGTTAGAGTAAAGAGAAAGGCTAAAACTTTTGCGAAGCTTAGTTTTGCTTTGAATTGAGGGCTAGGTTAAGAAGAAGGACATAAAGAGCAGGTAATGGCAGCAATGAATAAAAGAGGTGCCTGGAGAGTGTAATAAATGCAAGATAACACTTAAAACGGAAATCAAGTGAGCAAAAAGAAGGCACGAAATTACTCTGTCAGGCAAGGTGAAGGAGTTCTACACATATAGTAAGAGCAAAAGAAAAGCAAAGGGCAAATTTCGTCCACTTTGAGATCGCATTGGATTTTTTTTTCATGGAAACTAAAGAGATGGGGCGAATTTAAACGGACTTCTTACATCTTTATTGACCCGGGCGATGTCCAGAGAGTTTATGGGTCAGAGGTGTGTGTCGATGGGTCTAGGCTGACCATAAGACTATACTACCATAATACCATAAAACATAGGAGCAGAATTAGGCTATTCAGCACATCATGTCTGCTCCGGCATTGCATCATACTTGATCCCATATCCCTCTTTACGACATGCCATTGACGCATTGACCGATCAGAAAAGGATCAACTGCTTTATATATATATATATACGCGGGGCCTTGGCCTCCACCGCAGTATACAACAGAATATTCTATATATTTACTACTCTCTGGCTAGGAAATTCATACTTACCTCTGACAGGGTATGGGGGACGTCAGGTCGTGGAGAGCACCCCTGTGGTTGTCTCCCTTAACAGTAAGTCGTCGATTTTGAGTACTGTTGGGGGAACGACCTCTCTGAGGGAAGCAGCAGTGACCCTGAACGTGGCCCCGTGGCTTGGAAGGGTAGGGAATGGAAGAGGAGTTCAGCGGTAATAAGGGACCATATAGTGAAGGGACAGTTAGGCGATTCTGTGGACCCGAGAAAGAAACGAGGATTGTAGTTTGCCTACCAGGCTCCAAAGTTGGTGATGTTTCTGAGCGGGTTGACAACATCCTGAAATAGGAGGATGAGCAGCCAGAGGTCGTGGTACATATTGGTACCAACAACACAAGTAGAAAACGGGTGGAGGTTCTGAAAGCAGAATACAGGGAGTTATGAAGGAAGCTGCGAAGCAGGACCTCAAAGGCAGTTATATCGGGATTGCTACCTGTGCCACGCGACAGTGAGTATAGGAATAGAATGAGGTGGAGGATGAATACGGGGCTGCAGGGTTAGGGCAGGGAACAGGGATTCAGATTTTTTGGATTATTGGGACCTCCTCTGTGAGAGGTATGACCTGTACAAAAAGGACGTGTACGATTAAATCCGAGGCGGCCCAATACCCTGGCGGGGAGAGGGGGTTTAGTGTCACGGTTACAGAAATGGCGGTAATGGAGGGATTATCTGCTGACTCAGTGTGGTGGAAGTCAGAAACAGGAAAGGGAAAATAACTAGAGGAGAGGCTGTTATTTTATAGACTTCCGGCCCCCACTCCCCAATCGTACAGGGGTATCGAGGAACAGATGGGTAGGCAGATTCTGTAAAGGTCCAATACTAATAGGGTTATTATAGGAAATCTTAAATTTCCGAATATTAATTAACATCTCCTTAGAGCAAGGGGTTCAGATTTTTTTAAATTTTATTTAATTGCGTTTTTAAGTAATTACAAGTGTGGAAAAAACGTTTATATCCCTTCCCCCCTCCCCTTAATCCCTCCCCCCTAACTTCCCTATATAAAAAAAGAGAAAGTAAGAAAGAAAAAAAAAGAAAGAGTGCCTGGTTGTTGGAAGATCTCCACATGCTCCATGGAGCTCTTAATAACTTTAGTATATATATTTATTTATTTCCCCAAGTAACCAATTGTTTCATCTTCAGAGCACCTATATATTTAATACTGTCTTTTGTAAATAAGGGCACCAAATTTTCAAAAATGTTTCATATTTATCTCTTAAATTATAAGTAATTTTTTCTAATGGAATACAGCCATAGATTTCTTTCTTCCAACAATCTATACTTAAATATGTATCTGATTTCCAGTTAACTGCAATAGCCTTTTTGGCTACTGCCAGTGCAACTTTTATGAATTCTTTCTGATATTTATTTAGTTTGAGTTTCGGTTTTATCCCTTCAATATCACCTAGTAAAAGTAATATTGGATTATGAGGAAGTTGTATTCCCGTAATTTGCTCCAGTAAAAGTCTTAAATTTGTCCAAAAAGTTTGAATTTTAGAACAAGACCATGTAGAATGTAAAAATGTACCAGTTTCTTGGCTACATCGGAAACACTGATCAGATAACCTTGGATTTAATTTATTTATTTTTTGTGGTGTAATATATAATTGATGTAGAAAGTTATATTGCACTAATCTTAACCGAACATTGTTTTGAAGGAGGTATATTAATGTCATTCGATCAATTAAAGAATAAATATAAAGTATCAAATAACACTTTATTTTGTTACTTTCAACTAAGGGCTTACATAAGAGAAAAACTAGGTCAAACAATGTTATTGCCGAAATCTAATGAAATAGAAATTTTAATTCAAAAAGGAAATATTTAAAAAATTATATCTTGTATGTATAATTTGATTCAAAAACAGGCAATTAAACAAGGAGTCCATAAGTCAAGACAAAAATGAAAAAGTGATTTGAATATTAAAATTGAAGAAACAAATTGGTCAAGACTATGTCTTGCTACTATGACAAATACAATAAATGTTCGGTTAAGATTAGTGTAATATAACTTTCTACATCAATTATATATTACACCACAAAAAATAAATTAATTAAATCCGAGCAAGGGGTTCAGATGTTATGGAGTTGGTGTGCGTGTTCAGGATAGTTTCATGACACAATATATAGATAAGCCAACGAGAGGAGAGGCAGTACTTGATCTGGTTTCGGGAAATTAATCTGGTCAGTTGTCAGATGTCTCGGTGGGAGAGCATTTTGGATGTACTGACCAGAACTCTATCTCCTTCACCGTAACGCTGGAGAGAAATAGGTGCAGACGATTTGGGAAAACATTTAACTGGGGTAGGGGGATATTTGATGCTATTAGGCAGAAAGTTTGGAGCATAAATTGGGAACAGATGATCTCAGAGAAATGCCCGGCAGAAATGTAGTAAATATTCAGGGTACATTTTCATGGAGTTCTGCATAGATATGTTTCATTGCAGCAGGGAAAGAAGGATGGTAGAGTTAAAGAACCATGGTGTACAAAGTATGCAGAAAACCTAGTTAAGAAGAAAAGAAAAAGTTTACACAAGGTTCAAGAAACTATCTACTGTTAGAGCTCTAGAAAATCACAAGATTGCTTGTAAGGAGTTTAAGAATGGTATTAAGTTAACCAGAGAAGGTTTTGGTGAGATGGATTTAAGTTAGCCATGAGAAGGTTTTGGTGAGATGGATTAAGGAAAACCCCAAGGCATTCCACAGGTATATGAAGAGCAAGAGGATGAGCCGTGTGACAATAAGATCAATCAGGTGCGATAATGGAAACGTGTGCATGGAGTCGGAGGAAGTAGCGGAGGGACTTAATGACCACTTTGCTTCATCTTCACCAGGTTAAAAAGACCTTAAAAATTACAGCGGACTGAAACGCTTGAGCATATAGACATTAAGAAAGAGGATATGCCCGAGCTTTTGAAAAGCGTTGAGTTAGATATGTCACCGGGACCGGATTAGATATACTCCCAGTCTACTGTGGAAAGCGAGGAAGGAGATTGCTGAGCCTATTGCGATAATCCTTCTGTCATCAATAGGAACAGGAGAAGTATCGGAGGACTGGAGGTTTCAAATGTTGCTCCCTTCTTCAAGAAAGGAAATAGAGATAACACAGGAAATTATATACTAGTGAGTTCGATTTCAGTGGTATGCGAGTTGTTGGAGAAAATCCTGAGAGGGAGCATTTATGAGTTGTTGAAGTGACATTATCTGATTCGGTATAGTCAGCATGGCTTTGTCAAGGGCAGGTCGTGCCTTACGAGACAAATTGTATTCTTGAAAGAAGTATCAAGACACATTGATGAAGGTATAGCAATGGATGTAGTATATATGGATTTCAGTAAGGCATCTGATAAGCTTCCCCATGCAAGGCTCCTTCAGAAAGTAAGGAGGCATGGGATTCAAGGAGACCTTGTTTTGTGGATCCAGATTTGATTTGCCACAGAAGGCAAAGGGTGGTTGTAGATGTTTCGTATTCTACGTGGAGGACAGTGACCAGTTGTGTTCCGCAGGGTTCTGTTCTGGGATTCCACCTCTTTGTAATTTTTATAAATGGCCTGGATGAAGAAGTCGAAAGGTAGGTTAGTAGGTTTGCTGGTGACCTAAAGGTCGGGATTGCTGTGGATAGTCTGGAGGGTTCTGAGAGGTTACTGTGGGACATCGATAGGATGCAGCACTGGGCTGGGATGTAGAAGATGGAGTTGAAATCACATAAGTGTGAAGTAGCTCATTTTGATAGGTCCAACTTGAAGCAGAATATCATATAAATGGTAAGACTCTTGGCAGTGCGGAGGAGCTGAGAGACCTTGGGGTCCGTGTCGATAGGACACCCAGAGCTGCTCCACAGGTTGACAGTGTTATTAAAAAGGTGTATGGTGTGTTCGCATTCATCAGCCGCGGGTTGGAGATCAACAGCCGTGAGGTAATGTCACAGCTGTATAAGACCTCGGTTAGACTCCACTTTGAGTACTGTGTTCAGTTCTGGTCACCTCACTACAGGAAGGATGAGGATACGATAGAGAGAGTGTAGAGTAGATTTTAAAGGATGTTGCCTGTATTTGAAGGCGGGCCTTACGAGAATAGGTTGAGTGTACTTGGCATTTTCGGTTTGGGGAGACGAAGGATGAGAGGTGACCTGATAAAAGTTTATAAGATGATGAGGGACATTGATCATGTGGAAAACCAAAGGCTTGAACCCAGAGCTGAAATGGCTAACAATAGGGGGCATAGTTTTAAGGTTTTGGAAATAAGTAACGAGGGGATGTCAGGTGTAAGATTCACATAGACCATTCTGCTTGCTTGGAATGCACTGCCGGAAGCGATGATGGATGCGGATACAATGGAGTCTTTTAAGAGCCTCTTGGATGGGTACATGGAGCTGAGAAATTAGAGGGCTATGCACTAGGGAAATTCCAGGCTGTCTCTTAGGGAACGGTACATGGTCGGCACACCAATATGGGCTGAAGGGCCTGAAATGTCTGCAAATGTCTATGTTCTATGTTATGTTCTAATTATTTTGCACTTAAAGGGTAGCTCTCAATTATCAGGTACTACCCTTTAGTTCTGGATTCCCGCAGCATCGTCTCCCCATCCACCCTATCTAGTCCTTTCATAGTTCAGTATGATTCAAAGAGTTTCCTCACCCCCACACCCCCCCCCCACATTCGTCTAAATACGAGTGTGCAGAGGCTCAAAGCTGCCAGACTCTCTTCAACAGTTATTCATTCATTCCCGGAATCATCATCGTAAACTTCCGGTGATCTCTTTCCCATGAGAGATCATCCTTTCGGAGAGATGGGGCCCAGCGCTGTTGACAATCTTCCAAGTGCGCCCTGACTGATGTCTAACAAAGGTTCAATATCATGTCCTTGCTTTCATATTCTATCCCGCTTGAAACAAATGGTAACATTGCTGATTTGTCAGGCAGGATTTCTCTTTACGGACTTTGACTTGTTCTATCATTAAATCTGCAACTACCTAGAAACCTGATCATTTATAATACACTACAACACCATCCCAACCACTGAGTTTCAGCTGACTGGCCCATAATGTCCATTCTTTTGCATTCCTCCATTTTTAAAGAATGGAGTGACATTTGAAAATTTCCTGTCCTCTGAGACAATGCCAGAATCAAGGGACTTTTTTAAACATCATGACCAATGCATCTATTATCTCTTCATCAACCTCTCTCGGGACACTAGGATGTAGTCCATTAGGCCCAGATGACATATCGAACTTAAAATATTTGAGTTGCATCGCACTTTTTCCATTTCAATAGCAATAGCACACACTCTTGCTCCCTGACACTCACAGAAACATTAATAATGTGTTCCACAGTGAGGAAATATGCAAAATACCGATTACGCTCATCTGCCATTTCTTTGACCCCCATTGATACCTTACCAGTATCGTTTTGTCGCCTTCTGGTCGCCTCACAAAGGAAGGATGTGGAAACCATAGAAAGGGTGCAGAGGAGACTTACAAGGATGTTGCTTGGATTGGGGAGCATGCCTTATGAGAATAGGCTGAGTGAATTCGTCTTTTTTTCCTTTGAACTACGGAAGATGAGAGGTGACCTGATAGAGATGGAAAAGATAATGAGAAGCATTGATTGTATGGATAGGGATAGTCAGAGGCTTTCTCCCAGGGTTGAAATTGCGAACATGAGAGGGCACAGTTTTAAGGAGCTTGGGAGTATGTACAGAGGAGATGTCAGGGATAAGTTTCTTTTTACACAGAAAGTGGTGAGTGCGTGGAATAGAGCTGCCAGCGACGGTGGTGGAGGCAGATACAGTAGGGACTTTTAAGACACTCCTGGACAGGTGCATATACCTCAGAAAAATAGAGTGTTATGGTTAACCCTAGGTCATCTCTCAGGTCGGGACATGTTTGGCACAGCACTGTGGGCCGAAGGGCCTGCACTGTGCTGTAGGTTTTCTGCGTTTCTATTTTCCAGTGGTCCAATATCAACTCCTGGCTCCCGTTTACTCTTTCAATAACTGAAGAAACTTTTTTGGTATCCTGATTAATATTATTAACCAGTCTGCTCTCACATTTCATCTTTACCCTTCGTTGAGTTTTAGTTGCCTTTTGTTGGATTTTACACTCTTCCCAATCATGCATCTTTTCATTCACTTTTGCTGCATTGCATGTCCTTTTCTTCAACGTAAAACATAGAAAATGAATGTTGTGCCGACAGAGTGACTTACTCTAGAAACTTCCGAAGATTACCCTACCACATAGCCCTCTATTTTTCTATGATCTAGGAGTCTCTTAAAAAACCCTATTGTATCCGACTCATCGACCGTCGCTGTCATTGCATTCCACGCATCCACCACTCTCTGAGTGAAATACCTACCACTGACATCCACTCTATACCTACTTCCAAGCTCCTTAAAACTATACACCCTCGTGTTGGCCATTTCAGCCCTAGGAAAAAGAAAATTCTGGCTAGCCACACAATCAATGCCTCTCATCTTATACACCTCTTTCTCCGTCGCTTCAAGGAGAAAAGGCCATAATCACTCAACCTATTCTCGTAAGGCACGATCTCTAATCAAGGAATATCCTTGTAAATTTCCTCTGTACTCTTTCCCTTTATTCCATTACGATACTGATACCTGTGACTTATGCTTCTCCCTCTCAAATTACAGAGTTAATTCAATCATATTATGAACTCGGCCTCTGATGGTTCCTGTACCTTAAGTTCCCTGATACAATCTGCGTTATTACAAAACATGCAGTCTAAGATAGCCTTTACCCGAGTAGACTGAAGCACAAACTGCTCTAAGAAGGATTCAACAAATTCCCTCTCTTGCGATCCAGCAGTGACCTAATTTTCCCAATGCCCTTGCATTTGAAGTCCCCCATTACAGTTGTATCATTACCCTTATTATATGCCTTTTCTAGCTCCTTTTGCAATCTCAACTTTGGCTACTATTTGGAGGTCTATATTCGATTCCTATATATTTATCCCATTGCAATATTTTAACTCCATCCATAACGATTGAACATTATCTGACCCTATGACATCTCTTTCTAAAGATCTAATTCCATCTCTTACTAACAGAGCCACAATACCACCTGCCTGTCCTTTCAATACCAAGTATATACTTTGATGTTAAGCTCCCAACTATGGCCTTCTTTCTGTCACGCATCAGTCATGTCACCCTCTAATTGCACAAGTACGTTCACCTTATTCTGAATGCTACACGCATTTAAAAACAGCACATTCAGTCTTGCATTCTTCGCCCTTTTGAATTTTGCTTCTGTGAATACAATTCAACGTTTTGCTCTGTTTGCTTTTTTACACAGTCCTTGCTTTGCCTTTCCTTACATTCATGTTCCACCCATCATCTACTTGTAAACCTGCTGGCTCATCCTCAGTTCTATCGTACTGGTTCACATCCCCTGTGTCATATTATTTTAAACCACTCCCACAAGAACTTTGGCACCCCTCGGATTCAAGTGCAACCCCTTTTGTACAGATCCCAGCTGCCCCAGAAGAAGTACAAGTTATTCAGAAGTTTTCCCAGTGTTCAAATTCTTCAGCCATGTGTTTATCTGCCGCCTCATTGTGCTCCTATCCTCATTGTCGCGTGGGAATCCCAAGATTAGTGCATTTGAAGTCATGCTTCTCAGCTTCCTACCTAACTCCCTATATTCTTTTTTCAGTACCTCCTCCCTGCTGGCTGCTCACTATCCCTCTTCAGGATATTATGGGCGTGTCTAGAAACATCTCTGACGCTGGCACCGGCACCTAGGAGGCAAACTACCGTCCTTGTTTCTTTTTCGCGCCCACTGAATCGTCTATCTGTCCCACTGACTACAGAGTCCCCGATTGCCATGTTCTTCAGTTCTCTACCTTTTTGAGCCATAGGGCTAGACTCAGTGCAAGAGGCACGGTCGCTGTTGCTTTCCCCAGGTATGTTGCCCCCAACAACAGTACTCAAAATGAAGTTCTTACTGCTGACGGAGTGACGACCATTTTCATATTACTGTGTTGTGATGCTCTACGACTCCATAACTAGGACCATAGACAACAGCAACTCGACAGATCTCCGTAAAGAAAATTCACTCCTCAGAGACAGGTTTACTGTTATATGCGTAAGAATGCAGATTGGCAGAGGTACAGTGAAAAACGTACCTGCAGCATCGTCACAGGAACTCATCATCAAGTAAGCAGTATTCGCAAATAAAGCATAAAATGAACTCAGATTATACACTCGTTATTTTACTTCCTTAGTATCCGCCAGTTACGCAACGTGAGTTCGGGCTGCATCTCGCTCTTACATCTCTGTTTCTCCTTGACCAATTTTGGTCTTGGCTTGTTGGTGTTCCGGGCTTTCTTTGTAGTGCCTTTGTCTACCCTTTGATATATTTAGCATGGTTGGCTCTACCAAGAGCCAAAGCGTAAAGTTGTGAAGCTCTGACTGCAGCCAAAAGAGCTCTCCAGGTCAGTGAGGCAGGAGACAAGTTTGTATTTGTATTAGAGGACACCAGTAGCTCTTTATTGCGGAAAAGTGGTCAGAATGCTGACTAACTGTTAAATTACGAGAATTCTGCATTTGCTCATTTTGAAATAAAAAAATTAAGTCAGAACCAAGAATGCTGGTAGCACTAAGATAAAAATGTATAGCATTAATTCAAAACACTGTCATGGATTCTTTGTCTGTTTGCCCGATCTTTGACTATGCTTCCATCTCGATACAAAATCGTGACATCATACATGGGACGAAATTCAAAACATCTTTTTTTCCCAGAGTTGAAGAAATTAAGAAATACAGGACATCATTTTAAGATGAGAAGAGAAAGATTTAACAGGAATCTGAGTGACCGGCTCTTCACACGGAGGGCAACGAGCAGATTTAAGCTGCTGATGGAAGAAATGTTTGAGCCAGGTACAATTACAACGATTAGAAAACACTTAGTCAAAGAAGGTTTAGATGGACATGGGCAAGTTCAGCCAGATAGCACGATCTTAATGGACAAGATGCTTATCATGGAAGAGTGAGGCCGAAAGGCCTATGTCGGTACTGTACAGCTATATGACCCTAACTGTAAAGAATACGCCAGTTAAAGTACTTTGTAGATATTGATGTTCGCATTGTCCATTTCCCCGAGACAAAACTAATTTCGCTGTTGTTTTTTTTTCTCTCTGTTTCCAATGTGGTTTCTAACCAGGTTAGCTATTTCTCCACATGTGCCTGTCTCAGCAACCGGCGAAAATTCCCTTCGTTTTTTCGAACGATTCCAAGCGACTACTTCCAGATCAAAGCATTGGGGCAGCTTATCAAGCGGTTTGGATGGACTTGGATTGGAACGGTGAGAAGCGACAACGATTACGGAAACTTTGGGATGCAGGCCTTCACTGAGTTAGTTCAGGAACTTGGCATTTGCATTGCCTTCTCCGAATCTTTCCACAGGTGGTACCCGAGAGAAAGGTTACTTCATGTTACACGTGTTATTCGCACAGCGTCCACGAAAGTCGTGGTAGCTTTTCTCACTCAAGCGGACATGGCCAGTTTATTGAAAGAAATTGTTCGACAGAACATTTCTGGCATCCAGTGGGTGGGCAGTGAGGCGTGGATCGCAACTTCGCTTTTATCTCCGGAGGAGAACAAAAGATTCGTTACTGGGGCCATCGGGCTTGCGATACGTAATGTGAATATCCCGGGATTCAAAGACTTCTTAACGCGTCTTCATCCGTCTACTTATCCTGGCAATCTTTTAGTCAAAGAATTTTGGGAAAAGACTTTCGACTGCAGACTTAAAGGAATAGACAAAGGGAGAACAATGACTACCGCACAACCTCATCAATGTACAGGAACGGAGAGCCTAAAGACTGTGTTGAACACTTACACGGACACATCTCAGCTGAGGGTGACCAACAAAGTTTATGAGGCTACTTATGCTATAGCTCATGCACTT
Source organism: Hemitrygon akajei (assembly GCF_048418815.1). Taxonomy (NCBI): domain Eukaryota; kingdom Metazoa; phylum Chordata; class Chondrichthyes; order Myliobatiformes; family Dasyatidae; genus Hemitrygon; species Hemitrygon akajei. Next base: position 193,739,568 of record NC_133126.1, read on the forward strand.
CACAATATGTTTTCGTGTAAAAGTGGTGAAGGTCCGTTTGTCAATCAGTCTTGTGCAAACATTTCAAATTTTCAGCCTTGGCAGGTATATAAAACAGATTAAGTATTTCGAAAACTATCCAATTAAAACTCTTCGTTTATATAAACTGTTTGTTGACGGATGTTATATTCCATAATTTGTGTCTTCCTCTGGTAGGTTTTGCATTATAGGCAATTGCTAAATTTCACAACTAATGTCGGGGAAAGGGTAAATTTCGACGAAAACGGAGACTCAGTGGCTATGTACGATATTGTGAACTGGCAAGTGAATAGCAAAGGAAATGCCGTTGTTTCGATAGTTGGGTATTATGATGGATCCGTGCCTTCAGCTGAACAAGTCATAATAAATGAAGAATCGATAGTTTGGACTTCTGGCCTCAGAGAGGTAATGTATGAAAACGTGGCTGTAGTGTTATCAAATAATTGTGAAGTTTCCTTGCACACAGCACACGACAAACACACACCACACACAAACACACACCACACACGAACTCATACTCATTCTCTATCCATCGATATATCGGTCTAGCCATCTATGTCACCACTTTCAAAATTAATCAGATATAGCTCTCCAATGTCATCCATCGTTCACAATAATACCGGTATCGGTTTATGATTTCCATGAATTAGTGGCGGAAAATTTAGGTCGCGTTACTCGCTACTATTTGCTCTGGATACCAACGTTTAAGTAAGAACAGCCAAGGTAGACAAACTCAGAGTCCGAGAGACAGACAGAATCAAATGAGTTCCTTCAGACCAATGTGTCTGTGATGTGAAACATCAGATATTGTCCCATTTTGCGTATTTGACCTACACACCTTTAATTTTCTCCTCATAACCTGAACAGGTACCTTTTCAATGTTGATATTTCACCTGCTTCAACCACTTCCTCCGGAAGCTTGTTTCATTTATCCACCAATCTCGGGGTGAAGAAGTTCCCAGCAGGTCCTTTTATAAAACTTTCGCCTCTCAACTTAACACTACATCCTTCGGTTTTTCTCACCACCGCTCCCAACACCTCCCGCCACCTCCAACCAGTGATATTTCTTTGAAAAGTCTAAGAAACTAACACGTTACCGTACTTTGTGTCGAGGTCCCACGTGCAGTTTGTTCCACAAGCTGCTCGCCTGGAACAAGAAAAGCAGCTCGCAAGGGCCAACCTATTTGCTGCTTTGATTGCATTTCGTGCGCTGACGGGACGATCAGTAACACCACAGGTATGCACGAGTAATATCTTTATTGTTCAAGTGTTCGCGGGCCATTGCAGACTGCTTAATAAGTCAACTTCCAGTTTCTTCCTTACAGATTCAACAGAGTGCATGAAGTGCCCCAGCGATTCTTGGTCTAATAAGCGCCAAGACCAATGCATACAGAAGCAGCTTGACTTCCTCTCATTTGCCGATATAATGGGGATTGTTCTGACCTCACTGGCATTGATCGGAACTTCCTTCACTGCCATGATAGGCGTCATTTTCGTGCTTTACAAAGACACTCCGATCGTGAAGGCCAACAATGCGGAGCTCAGCTTCCTTCTTCTCCTCGCGCTGAGCCTTTGCTTCCTCTGTTCAATCGCATTCATTGGAGAGCCTTCGGCGTGGTCCTGTATGTTACGCCACACCATGTTTGGTGTTAGTTTTGTTCTTTGTGTCTCCTGTGTTTTGGGCAAGACTATTGTTGTGGTGATGGCATTTCAGGCAAAACTACCCAGCAGTAATGTGGCCAAGTGGTTTGGTCCCCTACAACAACGTCTCACCGTATTTCTTCTTACACTAATACAGTGCTTGATATGTACCGTCTGGCTCATCAAATCTCCACCTCTTCCTGTCAAAAACATGGCCTATTCGAATGAAATCATTCTTCTGGAATGTGACGTGGGATCCGAAGTAGCATTTTACTGCGTGCTGGGTTACATTGGCTGCCTCTCAATGGTTTGTTTTGCCGTTGCCTTTTTGGCACGAAATTTGCCAGACAATTTCAACGAGGCGAAATACATTACATTTAGCATGCTAGTTTTCTGCGCTGTTTGGATATCTTTCATTCCAGCTTATGTCAGTTCTCCCGGAAAATTCACTGTGGCCGTGGAAGTGTTTGCAATTTTGGTTTCCACTTTTAGCTTACTTTTCTGTATTTTTGCGCCTAAATGTTACATTATATTGCTGAAGCCAGAGAGAAATTCAAAAAAATATTTGATGGGGAAAGTGTCTTCATGAAAACATTATGCAGCATTTGTTTTTGTTCATTCTTGTCGTAGATACCGCGTTAGAGTCAAAAACAGGTTTTGTCTGCTGTTAGTACTGATCAAACCTCAAGGTAGAACAAGTTAATCCAACAAAAATGCAGAATAAAGTGTAAATGCTACAGAAAAAAAATTGCAGTGATCAAGTGCAAGGTCAAAAAGATGTGGATTTGGTGTCTCTGAGATACATTTTTTTGATAAAGGAAAATCGGATACAATGTTTCCCGTTTTAGTTATTTTGGTCTTCTGCATGGAAGTTACTGCCATAGAAGATTGTAACTGGGAGATATTAGAAACACAGAAACATAGAAAACCTACAGCACAATACAGACCCTACGGCCCACAACGCAACACCGAGTATGTACTCACTTAGGAATATCTGAGGTAACTCAGAGCCCTTTATTTTTCTCAGCTCCATGTAGCTCTCCAGGAGACTCTTCAAAGACCCTATCGTATCCACCTCCACCAGGCACTCACTACCCCCTGCGTAAAAAAGTTACACCTCACAGCTCCTCTGTACCTACTTCGAAGCACCTTAAAACTGTGCCCTCCCGTGTTAGCCATTTCAACGCTGGGACAAAAAGCCTCTGGCTAACCACAAGGTCAATAGGCCTTTCACCATTTTATAAACCTCTAGCAGGTCACCTCTCATCCTCCGTCACTCCGAGGAGAAAACGCCGTGTTCACTCAACCTATTCTCATGAAGCATGCCCCAAGAGTCTTACCATTAATACGACATTCTCAAGTCAAGTCACTTTTATTGTCATTTCGACCATAACTGCTGGTACAGTACATAGTAAAAATTAGACAACATTTTTCAGGACCATGGTGTTACAAGACACATACAAAAACTAGACTGAACTACGTAAAAAAAAAAACACGGAAATCTACACTAGACTACAGACCTACACAGGACTGCATAAAGTGCACAAAAACAGTGCAGGCATTACAATAAATAATAAACAGGACAATAGGGCAAGGTGTCAGTCCAGGCTTTGGGTAGTGAGGAATCGGATAGCTTGGGGGAAGAAACTGTTACATAATCTGGTCGTGAGATCCCGAATGTTTCGGAGCCTTTTCCCAGACGGCAGGAGAGAGAAGAGATTGTATGAGGAGTGCATGGGGTCCTTCATAATGCTGTTTCCTTTGCAGATGCAGCGTGTAGTGTAAATGTCCGTGCTGGCGGGAAGAGATACCCCGATGATCTTCTCAGCTGACCTCACTATCCGCTGCACGGTCTTGCGATCCGAGATGGTGCAATTTCCGAAGCAGGCAGTGATGCAGTTGCTCAGAATGCTCTCAATACAACCCTTGTAGAATGTGATGAGGATGGGGGGTGGGAGATGGACTTCGCAGAAAATAGAGACGCTGCTGGATATTCTTTGCTATGGAGCTGATGTTGAGTTTCCAGTTGAGATTCTCCGTCAGGTGAACACCAAGAAATTTGGTACTCTTTACGATCTCTACCGCGGAGCCGTCGATGTTCAGCGTGGAGTGGTCGTTCCGTGCCCTCCTGAAGGCAACAACCATCTCTTTTGTTTTGTTCACATTACAAGACAAGTTGTTGGCTCTGCACCAATCCTTAGCCGCTGCACCTCTTCTCTGTAAGCTGACTCGTCGTTCTTGCTGCTGAGACCCACCAAAGTCGTGTCATCGGCGAACTTGATGGTATAGTTCGAGCTGTGTGTTGCAGCACAGTCGTGGGTCAGCAGAGTGAACAACAGTGGACTGAACACGCAGCCCTGGGGAGCCCCGTGCTCACTATGATGGTGTTGGAGATGCTGTTCCCGATCCGGACTTACTGAGCTCTCCCAGTCAGGAAGTCTAGGATCCAGCTGCAGAGGGAGGTGTTCAGGCCCGGTGGGCTCAGCTTTCCAATCAGTTTCTGAGGGATGATTGTGTTGAATGCTGAACTGAAGTCTATGAACAGCATCCGAACTTATGTGTCTTTTTTGTCAAGGTGGGTTAGGGCAAGGTGGAGGGTGGTGGCAATCTGCCATCATATTTCACCTACTCATCTGGATAGAATTCCACCAGCCAACTTTTGCAACCTATCGATGTCCCGCTGGAATCTCTGACAGCCCTCCAGATTATCCACAAGAACACCAAACTTTGTGTCATCAGCAGCTTTACTAACCCAACCCTCCACTTCCTCATTCAGGTCATTAAAAAAAAATCAAGAAGAGAAGGGGTCCCATAACTGTTTCCTGAAGCACACCAGTGGTAAAGGAGCTCCATGCAGAATATGCACAGTGTACAACCGCGCTTTGCCTTCAGACCTCGATTGCCCAATCAGATGTTTTCTGCTGAGTCTGAGCTATTCAAGTCTTGATTGTCTAATCAACGACTTTCTGCTGAGCTATTCAAATCCTGATTGACTTAATTGCACACTCCAACAGCCAAAACTGCCAGAATCTCTCGAGTCAAAGCCTCAGAGCTTCCCTCCTTCACTGGTCCACTCACAACTGGCTGCTTTCCACAGACCGCTCCGCTTGAGCTACCCCTCTATTCATTTGTTTGAGCTTTTCAAACTACTTGGTCGCCTGACCTCGATTGCCCAATCAGCTGCTTTCAGCTGAGTCGGTGCTGTTCAAATCTTGATTGTTTAATCAACGGCTTTCTGCTAAAGCCTGGCAATCAAACAAAAAAAAGAAGATTTTTGAATTCTAAAAGCCTGAAAAGTTCAGAATTCAATGTATGAAATTTAGGATACTGACTAGATAGCACAATAGAACACAAGAAAAAATAAATCGTAATAAACGGAAAAACTGACTGCAAAGTTTCTCTAGAAATGATTAAAGGAAATTAGTGGTAAATTTGACATGGGTTCCGAGAGAATCAAAGTCGGTGGGGGGGGGGGGGGGGGAGGGTGAGGAGCAGAATTATCACGAAAAAATTACAGAGAAGTTAAAGAGTAGTTTCAGCGGCCGTGTAAACATAAACCGCAATTTAGCCCCAAGGCTTACCGCTCTCTAATAAGTGAGTATTGCATTATGATAGTCCACTCAATTACTCCAAGCAACAATTTGCTAGTTGGTATAAGGAACTTCAAACTTATTTTTTAAATGTTGCTTATAATGGAAAGAGCAGTAGATCACGTTCCAGTTTGAAATTTGAACAAAACGTGTGTAAGATAATCAAATCTTCGAGAAATAAGCAAAACGGACAAATAGTTGACCACCCGCTCGGACACCACACACACACACACACACACACACACACACACATCTGTGTTTAAAGCAGATTTCGAAAGAAAATAGTAAGTTAAAATGGAAGGTATAGCAAGTGGTAAACCAGTCAAAATGTGCCCCAGGAACTGACACCTGAGTTAATAGACTGACCTAACTATCTACACAATTCGCGCAACTTCCCGCCGTCGTTAGAATTATGGAATCTTTATTTTCAGTTTCAATTACCGGCGGTTCCATTCCATCCCTCGATACATCTGGCTGGTGCCACAGAGTCATCTACTGTGAGAATGAAAAGTCTCCTCACAGTCAAATTCTTTCACCCTCAGACCTCCTCCACTCTAGGACTACCAGTTCTGAACGCACTCGCCTCCACTCTCCCCAAAGAAACCTCGATCACCATCAAACCTTCAGACAAGTGGGAAAATGCTGTCTTAGGGATGACGGGCCTCTACCTTACTGAGGCCAGCGACAGCTCTTAGTCGCCTGTTCCCATACCTGAACTAATAGCCCACCCACTAACATCTGACCACTGTATCCCACAGCATCACTTCTGTAATTTTTGTCTCCATAGTCTCCAATTTGACTGTTCCTCACCCCACACACTTCTTCCCCCACCGCCAGTCTTGTTTTTTACTGCTACACTACAACCCCTGTATACCCATTGTTTCCCCTTGCTCCTATCCCACTGAGCTCTTCTTGCCAAACTTCTTTCTTCACCCGCACATCCTATCCATATGTCCCACATCCGGGATGGCGTGTCAGTAAGTTTAGACTCCTTGTCGTAAGTGTATTTCAACTGAGGCACACAGAACGTTCAAAAAAGACATGATAGCACCTCTACGTTCGTAGAGGGATGTGTAGATTCATCACTCCGTCTAAAACTTTGACCCCAACTTCTGTAGATATCGTTGCCCAGAAGAAAATAAAGTCTAACGAAGTGGAAGCAGACAAACCAGTTGTCTTTGTGGCCCAGCCCCACACCCCACGCCCATTTTGCCATTTTTCAGACTCAACTGATTCTTCCTCCTGGATAATCAAATAAAATTGGTTGTTTCTCAATCTTTGTTTATGTATAAGTTTTCATATATTCTATTGCATATCTCTAGTTTCCTATTAAATGCCTGCCAGAAAATAAATCTGTCATAAGAGGACAGGACGCTGGACGTAAGTGCAGGACGCAGGCACTGAAGTACTAGGGGCAGGACGGTAACAACTAAACGATAGACAAGATGTGGTGACCGTGGTGTGCGTGAGGGACGTGACGTTCAAGGTGATGCTGGGGTCTCGAGAGAGTCTTAGAGTTCAGGCAAGGCACGATCTCGGAGTTCAGGCAGGGTCTAGGAGCTCACTGGGCAAGGCCCGGACCTCCCAACAGGAACACGGGGGCCTGGGCAGGTCACGGGACACCTGGGAAGGTAGCGGGGCACAACCCGTCGACAACGAGAGATAGGTAGGGGCAGAGATCTCTGGGCGGGCCGCATAACTCCTTGGCAGGGGCCAGACCTCCCAGGCAGGAACACAGGGGCTTGAGCAGGTCGCGGGACATCAGGGTAGGTTGCGGGGCACAACCCGTCGGCAGCGAGGGATGGAGAGGGTCAGAGTCCCCCGCCGGGCAACGGCAGTCAGGCTAGGCTTGCCCGACGGAGGCAAGGGATAGGAAGGGAACTAGGTCCAGGGTGACTGCCAGACTTACTCGAAGAACTCGTCTTTAACAAGAGGAACTCCAAGCCAGGGCAACCAGAGGAACAGGACAACCCCCAACTCCACTCAGTCCCCGAGCACCCTATATACACCGCCAGCCGATGGGCATCAGGTGCGCCTCCTTGAGTCGCAACAAGCCACGATTATCCACAGGTGTGACTAATTGAGCTCAAGGGCGAAAGGAGGGACGGCTACAAGACCCGGAATCCGGAGTCTGTGGACCGGATCAAGACACGGTTTGTCGGCTCCGGACCAGACCATAACAAAATCTCACTGTAGCATATGGTGCATGTACACATAATGAAAATAAAGTTACTTTGCACTTTGAAATTTGAACCCCGCATTTTCACAGCCGTTTCGACAACTATTCAATCCCCCAATCCCACATCGTTTAATTTCACCATGAACGTCCAGTACACTTCTATTTCTCCATCGGAAAGCTCCCATGAATGTTTGCTTCTTTCCAGAACAGAGTTATCCAGATCCCCTCCTCGAATGCCCTCCTATGGCTTGTTCAACTTGTCCTTACCCTCAATAACACTCAACAATGCTCAACAACAAGCCGAATCTACGCAAACGGCTAACAACTAACATAAACCCTGGAATGCTGTTGTTTCATTCGATTCGTGGAGTGATCTGTATCTCAATTCTACCCAGGTGCGGAACCCCAACTCCTTTCAACTTTGACAATAAAATCAGTGCCACCTCCTGTGCCTGTGCCAAGCCCATCAATTGCATCATCTTTGCAACCTACTTTAACCCGCCCACGAATTTTCTGGGTCTATATCTGAAGTCTCCTCCCTCTGTCCTGATTTTTCCGGGTCCATCTGAGCAAACATATTATCTGCTGACATGCAACAAAAACCCACGGTCTCCCATAGAGAGCTTGCCTAAATCTCATTCTCCCTATCAGCTGTAAGGGATATCTCCTTTCCCTTAGTTTCTCCATGACCAGAGCTCAAAGTTCAAATCAAATTTATTATCAGATTACATAGAATTCGCCATATTAAACCCCGCGATAAATTGCCTTTCGGACATATCCAATAAATCCACAGGATAATAACCATAGCTGAATAAATGAAAGATTCATTGCACTAGCTTGGGTGTTGAAACATTTTCAAAAGACAACAAACTGTGCAAATATAAAAAAGAAATAAAATAATAGTAATAATAATAAATAGACAATAAATATGCATAACATTAGATAAAGAGTCCTTGCATGTGAGTACATAGGTTTTGAGAACATTTCAATGACGGTGCAAGTGAGGTTCCGTGAAGTTATGCCCTTCGGTTCAAGAGTCTTTGGCTGAGGGGTAATAACTGTCCTTGAACCTAATGATGTGAGTTCTGAGGCACCTGTACCTTCTCCCTGATGGCAGAAGAGAGATGAGACCATGTTCTGTTTGATGGGGGTCCCTGATGACTGATGCTGCATTCCTGCGAAAATACTTCGTGTGAATGTGCTCAATAGTGTAGAGGATTTTAACCGGCATGGACTGAGCTGTAAGCTTCACCTTTCGTAGGATCTACCTTTCAATGCGATTTCTATTTTCATACCAGGCTGTGATGCAGTTAATCAATATAGTCTCCACTACACGCATATAGAGAATATTTCAAAGTATTAAAGGTCATTCCAAATCTTCGCAAACTCCTGAGCGCTGCCGTGCTTTCTTCCTATTTGCACTTACGTGCTAGGACCTGCATAGGTCCTCCGAAACTGAGGAATTGAAAATGTCTGACCGCCTCCAACTCTGATCCTCCGATGAGGATTTCTTGTTTCCTTCTTCCGAAGATAATAGTCAGCTCCTTGGTCTTGTTGACGTTGAATAAGAGTTTGCTGTCATGGCACCACCAAGCCAGATTTAGCTACGCGTCTGTTTTCTACGTGGATGCGTCCACGCCATCAAATATTTCTTTCTATTTAATAAACCGTGTCCTTCTCACTGTTAGTAATGTTGTCTTCATGATGTCTCGATTTCCAGCATTTCTAACCTTACCCGATTGTTGAATCCCCAGACAGAACAAGGACAGAGTTTGCCCTGTTCCCATCCATCGGCCCAACAGACTTTACAATCTGTACGTTATGCATTGAAACATCCACCAGCCATAATATTATCACTTACATCTACACTTGGCCCCAGCTTCCCACTTCCTGATGCAACCTCTCTCTCTTTCTCTGGTGCATTTATTCCTTTGCACGCATCTGCCTGCCTCCCGATGCACCATCCCATATGAAATCAAAAGGTGTGATACCTGTCCTACACTCTCTTCCTCGTCATCATTCAGGGTCCTGAACGGTCCTTCAGGTGTGGCCACCATACGCATGCCTATTCCTTGGCATCATATGCCCTCTCTGCGGTCTTTTGTACATAAGTGAAACTGGCCACACATGCGTGGCCACCTCAAAAATCACTTGAGCTCCATCCACTGTGGCCCTCTGAATCTGTCTTCTGCCAACTATTGTAACTATCTAAATCCCACATAGTCATGTATGTCCACGCCTTCTTCTACTGCCAAAATGTGGCTATACGAGAGGAACAGCACTTTATATTCCAGCGAGACGCATTAACATTAAATCATCCACGTTCTGGTAAAGAGTTAATACTCTGTCCCTTCTGGACTATCCAACACCCATTACTGTGTCTCGTTCCTCTCAAACGCCATCTCCGTCTGTCCATCACGCACACACTCAACACTTTCCCCCATTGTTCCCATCTGCGTTTCCCACCGATCTCCTTGAAATTATGTTCCACCTTCCTCTCCTGCCTGATTCTGTCTTCCTCAGCCTGGTGTTACACCCAGCTATCAACTCTCAACTTCTGGTGTTATGCACATTCCCTCGTCCCGCATCTGCCTACCACGACTCCGTCGCTTATACTGCCAGTTTCATATTTGCTTCGCAAAGAACTGGTATGGTGAATAGATGTCTTTTATCACACAGAATCACTCACAGTAAAAAAGGTTTTCGCTGATTCGTTCAGCATGGAATCTGGAAGCTGCTTGTCTGATCATGGTATGTCGAATTGGTAAATTATGAAGTTTGTGTAGTATTTCACATTTACCGAGGTACAGTGAAAAACGTAGCCTGCCATCTACACCGATCATTTCATCACACCGGTACATGGAGGCAGTTCAAGGGAAAAGTAATAACTGAATGTAGATAAAGTAGAACAACTGCAGAGATAATGCAACGCAGGCGGACAACTGTGGAGAGAAATGCACAGTTAATCTCTCAGGTTAAAACACTTCATTTGAACTGAAAGATAAAGGGGCAAGAATAGGCAATTGAAAGAGGTGAGTGGAAGGGCACACCAGAAGCAATCAGTTGACATGTGGGTTCAGTGAGGAGTTATTGGGAAAGTCAAGATAAATTTATTTACTTGTAGCAGCTCTCATTGTCAATATGCTTCGTGGTGGGGACGTCTTTGACTGTGAGGAATGGGCTGAATCCACCATTAGGTTTAGAAAATAGAGCACATAATTGTTTGAAACAAACGAAGCCCTTCAGCCCACGATGTTGTGTCGATCTTTTTTAACCTACTCAAAGATTAATCAAACATGTTCCTGCTGCTTATAAGCAGCACACACAAAATGCTGGTGGAACGCAGCAGGTCAGGCAGCATCTATAGGGAGAAGCGCTGTCGACGTTTCGGGCCGAGAAGGGTCGACAGTGCTTCTCCCTATAGATGTTACCTGACCTGCTGCGTTCCACCAGCATTTTGTGTGTGTTGCTTGAATTTCCAGCATCTGCAGATTTCCTCGCGTTTGTTCTGCTACTTATACCTCAGTTTGCTATCATCCTAAATGTCCCTCATGCATTTGCCTCTGCAAAATGTCTGGCAGAGCATTTCAGCCACACCACTCTCTGTGTAAGTACCTTGCCTCTGACATCCCTGAGACCCTCTGTACTTACCTGCACTTACCCTAAAATTATATCCCTTTGTACTAGCCATTTCCTCTCTGGGGAATGAAAGCCTATAACTGTCCATTTGATCTATGCCTCATGTCATGTTATACCCGTCAATCAAGTCACCTCTCATCATCCTTCCTTCAGATGGAAATGCCCGAGCTCACTCAATCTACTTTCATAAGACATGCCCTCGCATCCTGACAGCATTCAGGTAAGTCTCCTCTGCACTTGTCGAGAGCTTACACATCTTTCTGATAATGAGGCGACTAAAACTGGATGCAGTATTCCGAGTGTGGTCTTCCCATGCGTTATTTTTAATGAAGGCCCACACATCCTAACAACATGCACAGCAAATTTTAAAGACCTAGGGACGTAGGCACCAAGTTCTATCTGTTCCTCCACACTGCCAAGAATCCTGCCATTATCTCTGTAAATACAATCTTCCAAAGTGAATGTCTTCACATTTTTCTGGTTTGATCTAAATCTGTCACATTTCTGCCTAGCACTGCACCCTAACGATTTCCTACTGCATCCTGCAAAAACCCTCTACACTATCCACAATTCCACCGTAAGGTCATAAGACAAGACGCATGGGGAGAATTAGGCCATCTGGCCCTTCAAATCTGCTCCGCCATTCAATTAAGGCTCATCCTTTATTTTTCTACTCCTCAACCCCAGTTCCAGGTCTTCTCCCCTATTGAACCTTTGATGCAATGTCCAATCAAGAACCTATCAATTTCTGCCTTAAATACTCCCAAAGACCTGGCCTCGACATCTACTTGTGGCAACGAATTCCACGAATTCACCACTCTTTAGTTAAAGAAATTTCTCCGCATTTCTGTTTTGAAAGGGCGCTCCTCTATCCTGAGGCAGTCTCCTCTTGCCCTAGACTCTCCACCCATGGGAAACATCCTCTCCGCATCTACTCTGTCTAGACCTTTCAACATCATTCGAAATGTTTCAATGAGATCCCCCTTCATCTTTCCGAATGCCAGCGAGTACAGATACAGAACCATCAAACGTTTCTCGTATAATAATCCTTTAATTCCAGGAATCATTGTGAACATCCTGTGGACACTCTTCAATGCCAGCACATCTGTTCACAGAACTGTTCACAATGCTCAAGTTGAGTCCTCACCAATGCCTGATAAAGCCTCATCATCACATCCGTGCTTTAGTATTCTAGAGCTCTTGAAATAACATGGCAATTGCATTTCTCACCACCGACTCGACCTTCAAGTTTACCTTTAGGGTATTCTGCACATGGACTCCCAAGTCCCATTGCATGTCAGATTCTTGGATTTTTCCCGATTTAGAAATACGTCTGCACATTTATTTCTACTACCAGAGTGGATGACCATGCATTTTCCAACATTGAATTTAATTTGCCACTTTCTTGCCCTTTAAACGGTCAAATCTGTCTAAGTCCTTCTGCACCCTACCCGTTTCCTAAACACTACCTCCCGCTCCATCAATCTTCTTATAATCTGCAACATCAGCAACAAAGCCATCTATTCCATCATCTAAATCATTGATATACCGCATTAAAAAGTGATCCCAACACCGATCCCTGCAAATACAACTGGTCACTGGCAGGCAACCATAAAAGGATCATTTTATTCCGACTCGATGCCTCCTACCAATCAGCCAATGCTGGTAACTTTTCTGTAATACCATGGGTTCTTAGCTTGGTGAGTAGCTCTGTATGTGGCACCTTGTGAAACGCTTTCCAAAATCCAAATATGCCACACCCACTACATCCACTTTATCTATGCTACTTGTAATCTCCTCAAAGGAATCCAGCAGTTCGTCAAGCAGGATTTTCCCTGAAGGAAACCTGTCATTATACTATCTTGCCCTGTGTCATAAGCACTGCATCACCTCATCCTTAACAATTGACTCTAACAGCTTCCCAACCACTGCAGTCAGGCTAACGGGTCTATAACTTGCTTTCTGCTGCCTTCATCGTTTTTGAAAGAGTGGAGTGACATTTGTAATTTTCCAGGCCTCTGACACCATGCTAGAGTCCAAAAATTTTTGAAAGATTATTTCTAATGCCACCACAATCTCTAACGCTACCTCTTTCAAAACACTAGCGTGCGGTACATCTGCCCCGTGTGACCTATTTACCTTTACGTCTTTCAGCTTTTTGAGCACCTTCTCTCTTGTAATAGAATCTGCAACCGCTTGTCTTCCGTCACACACTGCAACATCAGACATACTGTTAGTGTGTTCCACAGTGAAAACTGATGCAAAATTCTTATTTAGTTCATCAGCCATCTCCATGCCTCCGTTATTATTTCCCCTGCCTAACTTGCTAGCGGTCCTATATCAACTCTCATTTCTGTTTTATTTTAAACATGCTTGAAAAACTTTTACTACCCTCTTTCATATTTTTGCTAGATGCTTTCATATTTAATCTTTTCCTTATAATGATTTTTAGTTGTTGTTTGCAGATTTTAAAAACTTCCGAATCCTCTGACTTCCCACTAATTATTGCTTTGTTGTATGCCCTTGCTTTTGCTTTTACAATGGTTTTGACTTCCGTTGTCAGCATGGTTGTACTATTCTACTCTTTGAGTATTTCTTCATTTTGGGAATACATGTGCGCTGCATTTTCCTCATTTTTTTTCCAGAAACGCACAGCATCGCTGCTCTGCTGACATCACTGCCAACAGCTCTTTCCAATTTACTCTGGCCAACCCCTCCCTCATACCACTGTAATTTAACTTATTCCACTGAAATACTGCTACGCCAAACTTTACATTCTCCCTATCAAGTTTCAAGATGACCACAATCCTATTGTCATCACAATTCCCCAAGGGTTATTTTACCTGAAGTTCCCTAATAGCCTTCGGTTCATTACATAGCACGCAATCCAGTACAGTTAATCCGCTGGAAGGCTCAGCAACCAACTGCATTGAAAAGTTATACCTTAGGCGTTCAACAATTTCTCTCTTTTGAGATCCATTACCAACCTGATTTTCCCAATCGAACTGCATGTTAAAATCTCCCATGACTACCATAACATTGTCATTTTGCCATAACATCCACGAAACGTCGTGAGATCTACGAAGTTATAAACTGACCCTTCAACTTCCTCAACCAATTACTTTATAAATTTCATAAAGAACGGGGTTCCAGAGCAGTTTCCCATGCAACAACTTTTGTGACCGATGTCCAGGCAGAACACTGTTCATCTGCAACCACCTTCTGCCTACCAAGGTCAAGCCCATTCTGAATCCATACAGCAAGCTTTCCCTGTATACCCTGTCACCCGATTTTACGAATCGGAAACCTTGTCAAATGCCGTATTAAATTAAGTATACACCACATCCACTGCACTATTTTCACCATTGTGATTTGTGACCTGCCTCTCCCACCTATGCTCACTATCCCTATTTGGCATATGCTTCTCCAAATGCTGGCAATTCTTGACTCGAAAAATCCTCTCCAATAATTTGTCAAGCATTGAAGTAGAAGTCATTGGTCTACAATTCCTATCCTGAACAGAAGAATAGCAGTTTCCGTCCTTTAATCATCAGGTTCTTCTCCCATGGCCAACGAAGGCGCAAAGATCTTCGACAAAAATGCAGTAATCAGTTCCCTTGCTTCCGAAAAAAAGGTGTTTCCAATTCTTAAAGTTGGTGTTTCCATACCATACCGTGATGTATCCAGTTACGATATTCTCCACTGTGCATCTATAAAAGTTTGTGAATAATTTCGATGGCATGCCAAATCTACGCAAGCATCTGAAAAACGTAGAGGCGTTGTCGTGCATTCTTTGTGGAGGCATTTTTGCGGGTTAGTGCGGGCAAGATCTTCAGATATGATAACGCCAAGTAATGTGAAATTACTACCACTCTTTACGTCCGATTCCTGAAAGAGGACAATCTCAGGGACCGCCGAATTCTTCCTCCTGTCGTTGAAAATCAGCTCTTAGGTTTTGCTGCAATTGACTGAGAGCTTGCTGTTGAGACACCAACTAACCAGATTTGTAATTTTTGCACTTATATACCCATTCGTCACTATCTTTGAATAGTCCACAGCGGTGTCATCTTTAAATTTGAATATAGTATTGGAGATGACTTAGCCACACAGTCATAGGTAGAACGAGAGCAGAGCATGGAACTAAGCACGCGGCCTTGCAGTGCCCTTGTGCTGATGCTGTTTGGAGAGGGTTTACTCATGCTAAGCTTTACTGACTGGGGTCTGAAAGCGAGGAAATCGAGCATCCAATTGTATATTAGTCTATCGAAGCCGAGATTTTCCAGTGATTTTTTTTTCTAGATTCACTCGATTCAAAATGCTCCCCCGCACTACTTCAGTCACCTGGCCTTTCTCTTTTCCTAACATGGTTATTGGGTGCTATTATGGTTTGTAAAGTTTGCTTTTATGTTCTGTCCATCAAAGCGAGCACGAAAGGCATTGAACTTATCTTGGAACGAACCGTTGTCATTTATGTTGATTGAGTCAAAGTATACAACACTACAGCACAGAAAAAGGCACTTCGGCCCATATTGCCAAACTCTTAATCTGCCTAGTCCCATCGATCGACGTGATCCTGGATCAAATCCCTCTATATCCCTCCCATCCATGCACCTATCCAATTTTATCTTCAATGCTGAAATTCAATCCGCATCTATCACATCGGCTGGCAGTTCGTTCCTCACCCTCACCAGCGTCACCTATTCAAACATTCCCTATACCTCAATTGCTGAAGTCCTGGAACTGTTTCAATCTTATTGATATCCTTCATGTAGGTAAGTGGCCAACATTGGACACTATACTCTAAATTAGGTTTAACCAAGTCTTATACAAATTGAGCATATCATGTACCCACCACTTTGACTTATGAAGGCAATTATGCCAAAAGCTTTCGTCAGACGCTGTCTATTAGTGACGGAACTTTCGAGGCATTTAAATCTGCATTTACAGGTCCATCTGTTCCATCACATTCCTCGGTATCCTACCCCTCACGGCATAATTCCTCCCAAAGTTCAACACCTTATATTTGTCTGCATTTATTCTTTCTGCCATTAGGAGCCGATGGCACTTGGGCCATTGATCATCGTTCTGTGATTCAGGTTTAGTCTAAATTTGCTATTTTTCACAGGAGAGGGGTTTTGGCAGTTCAGATCTGGACTTGTCGTACATTCCTGGATCGGCAACCTTGAACGCCACCCATCCAGCCCTCAGTGGATTGTGAATCTTTTTATTCATCCAAGGCTTCTGGTTGGGAAACACTCTGGATAACTTTTTTGGGGACACACTCCCCCACGAGTGTCTTTCAGTGTCAA
The DNA here is from genome assembly GCF_048418815.1 of Hemitrygon akajei. Classification (NCBI taxonomy): domain Eukaryota; kingdom Metazoa; phylum Chordata; class Chondrichthyes; order Myliobatiformes; family Dasyatidae; genus Hemitrygon; species Hemitrygon akajei. The sequence continues at coordinate 193,755,944 of NC_133126.1, forward strand.
ACAGAGTAAAAAGCAGATGTACTCACGAACAGAGATAAAGTATTTTTCATTTGAAACCAGACCGAGAGCTGTGAAATGTGGAAGGTCAGTTTAATGAGCAGAGCGATGTGTTTGTCACATTTTCTGTGATAAAAAACACTACTTTGATTTTCTTTCTTTTCATGATCTGGTGAAGGGTTTTTGCCAGGAAATTTTAAACCGGATTCACATTTCACAAATTCTCCTGATCTGCTGTTATGTTTCTAGCATTTTCAAGGGTTGAGATTCAGGTTACCAGTTGGCGGACAACAGAGGCGTAACATCGCGGAAAACACTAACAAGTTCAAGTATTTCCAGCATCTGCAGATTTTTTTTCTTGTATGCCTGCTGCTCGCTACCTATAACAGTATCGTCCAACATTGAGCATGTATCGTTTATCGTTCAGAGTCAATACCCTTTGGTAACCAATTGATTCTCCCGCAGATCCCATTAACATGTGTAATACTGGCAATGATGGTCCTCAAAGAAAAGGAGACATAAAGAGGTATCCAAAATAGATATGATAATGTGTTAATACTCATTCTACAAACAACATCCTCGTTGAAACTGGGAATTTTTGAGGAAATCATGTTATTACACTTCCGATTAGATACTTGCATTGTCAATTTAAAAAGAACAAAAACGCTCTCTGAATAATCCGCACAAATGCTGGAAGAACTCAGCAGGTCAGACTACACCTATGGAGGGAAATAAACAGTCCAAGATTAGTGTCAAAACCTTGTGAAAATGATTTTTGACAGCAACTTAATGGATCTCGTTATAAGGCAGAAAAAATTGACCCTCTGACGGGTGAACATGATTTAATGAGCCGACAATGCTGGTAAATTAAACAATAACCGTAAATGCAGAAAACGGCTGAATTTTAAATGTTCATTTGCCTTTTCTCTCATGAAATGCCTTGGAACTACAGTGTTAACTCTTTCGCTTTCAACAGATATGAATACGCTTTCAGAGTGCGTTTTCGAGTATTCTCCGTCTTTTGTTTCCATAAATTCACTACGTTATACATCGGAAGAGTACATTACTTCAAAAATGACACTGCAGAGAAATAATCGGTGTTCATTTGTCCACATCTTGAAGCAATCCAATAAAAACCTAAGGCGATAAGACGTCGGAGCAGGAATAATCTGTTTACGCTTTTCCCTGCTTCGGCAAAATAGCCAACATAATCGAAGACTCTACGCAACCAGAACATTGCCGCTTCTCCAATCAGTCCGTAGATTTAAAAAAAAACTGAGAACATGAAATACGAGGCTCAAGGTCAGCTTCTGCGCCGCTGTTATAAGACTATTTACCCATCCCCTACTACGACAGAATGGTCAATTGTCATTATAGTTCCCTCGTTATGGGCCTCCACTTTATTGCCTGCCTCGAAAGCACTCGCACTGCAGAAGTAACAATAATAAATTGATTCTCCAGTTCATTAATTTACCATATATTTTTGTCCTGCAGTTTTGAATTTCGTTCCTTCCGCTTCATTCGGGCAATGATATTTGCACTTGAAGAGAGAAACCGAAGTCAAGCTCTGATTCCAAATATTACACTGGGCTAAAGAATTTATGATTCATCCGATCTGCCTTGCTTCTCAGTGAAAGCAGCTTTCGAATTGTTCAACCGACGGGACGCAACGTCCCAACAGCAGACCTGTCCACCACGCTCAGCGGTCCCTGCTATCGTAGTGTAATCGGTATGCGCGCAGGCCCTGGCAGTTGCAGCGTCAATTGGTCCTTCCAAAGTCCCAATGGTAAGACAAGTTTTTTACTGCTATGGTCTCATTATCCTCTTTTCAATCTGTCGCTGTTGATCTACAGGTGTAAAACATCGACTCAAGATGCAACACGTGGAGCAACAGATGACAGAGCCTCAGGATAGAGGGGCGCCCATTTAAAACAGAAGTGAGGAGGAATTTCTTTAGCCAAAGGTGGTGAATTTGTGGAATTAGGTTCCACAGCCAGCTGTGCAAGACAGGTCGTTGGGTGTATAACAGGCAGAAATTGATCGGTTGTTCATTGGATAAGGCATAAAATGTTACGCGCAGAAGGCCAAGGAATGGGGTTGAGGAGGGACAAAAAGAATCAGCCATCATTGAATGGCGGAGCAGGCGCGATGGGCCAAAGGCCTATTTCTGCTCCGATGCCTTATGGTCTTATGGTCTTCCGCTCTTATTTCATCAAGTTGATTGTTTTTCCGCGATATTCATTGCAAGATATTAGTTGATTACTTCCAGGCATTCAAGATTTAAATGGCCACTCTCTGTGTTATATGATAATCACATTTAAATACACTTCATCACTCACCCCTCTATCGACCAGTTTCACGGAATTGTGGATTTGCATACCCAGATCGAAGTTTGTAGTTCCCCAAGTTTGTATGATGATACTTTTATTTAAAAGGAACAAAGAATTTTATCTAAGTGGAGAGAAAGTTCAAACATCACAGTTGCATAGGGACTTAGCTGTCATCTTGCAAGACTCCCAGAAGGTTACTTTACACTTTGAGTCGGTGGTAAAGAAAGCAAATACAATATTAGCATTTATTTCAAGGGGTATGGAATACAAAAGCAAGAAGATAACGCTGAACGTTGATAAGACATTAGTCAGGCCACGCTTGGAGTGTTGACAACAGTCTTGGGCCCCATATCTCAGAAAGGATTTATTGTCATTGTAGAGAGTCTAGCTGAGCTTTATGAGGATGAAGGCGTTAAAATCTAAGGAGAGTTTGTCACCTTGCGGCTTATAGTCACTGAAATTTAGCGAAAAAGTACTGGGCGATCCCATTGAATCCCACCGAATATTGAAAAAAATTTCAAAGGACTAAATAGAGCGGATGGAGAGGGAATGCTTCCTATGGTGGCAGTATACAACACTAAAGGGCGCTGCCTCAAAACTGATGGGGGACGTTTTAGAACAAAGGTAAGAAGGTATTTATTTTTAGCCGGAGAGTAGTAACTGTGGAACATGGCGGAGGCCGTCCGTCTGTATGTTTTTGGCGGAAGTTGATCGTTTCATGATTGGTCAGGGCATCAAAAGATATGGCTAGAATGCAGGGATTGAGATTGATCCGAGATACCTATGATGGAATGGCGAGCAGATTCGATGGGCTGAATGGCATAGCTGTTACCCTATGTCTTATGCTCTTATGGTCATATTGGTTGACAGAGAGGAGCTTGAGCGAAAGATCTGCTCCAAGCTGTACTATATTTCTATGGAATACGCCAGTTGTGGCACTGTGAACGTAGATACCGATCTTCGCACGAACTTTATTCCCCGACATCGAAATAATGTCGTTTTTTTACTCTGTTTCTCTTGTGATTTCTGACCGGATTAGCTATTTCGGCACGTGTGCCTGTCTCAGCAACAGGCGAAAATTTTCCTCCTTCTTTCGAACGATCCCAAGCGATTATTTCCAGGCCAAAGCATTGGCCCAACTTGTCAAGCGCTTTGGATGGACTTGGATTGGAAGGGTGAGCAGCGACACCGATTACGGCAACTTTGGGATGCAGGCCTTCACTGAGACGCTTCAGCAACTTGGGGTTTGCATTGCTTTCTCCCAGTCTTTTTACAGGAGGTATCCGAGAGAAAGGTTACTTCATGTTACTCGCGTTATTCGAACAGCATCTACGAAAGTTGTGGTAGCTTTTCTCACTCAAGCGGACATGGTCAGTTTATTTAACAAAATTGTTCGACAAAACATTTCTAGCAACCAGTGGGTGGGCAGTGAGGTGTGCATCGCAAGTTCGCGTCTATCTGCAGAGGTGACCAAAAGATTTGTTGTTGGGACCATCGGGGTCGCCGTACTTAGCGTAATTATCCAGGGATTCTAAGACTTCTTAATTGACCTTCATCCGTCTGCCTATCCCGGAAATATTTTAGTTGAATTTTGGGAAAAAACTTTCAGCTGCAGCCAGAACAGTACAGACAATAATACAGGTAGCACAACACTTGCAGCACAGCATCGTCAATGCACAGGAACGGAGAGTAAAAAGACTGTGTCCAACACCTACACGGAAACGTCTCCACTGAGGGTGACAAAGTTTACGAGGGCACTTATGCCATAGCTCACGCACTCCACAATATATTTTCGTGTAAAAGTGGCGAAGGTCAATCAGTCTTGTACAAACATTTCAGATGTTCTGCTGTGGCAAGTATGTAGAACAGATAAGTTACAGAAACACCGTCGAATTAAAATTCTTCGCTGATGTTAACCGTTGCGTGTCTAATGCCATGTTCCATCGTCCGTGTCTTCCTCTGGTGTGTTTTGCATTACATGCAATCGCTAAATTTCACAACGATGATCGGGGAAAAACATAAATTTCGATCAAAACGGAGACACCGTGGCTGCGTACGATAGTGTGAACTAGCAAGTGAATACCGAGGGGAATGCTGCTGTTTTGATAGTTGGTCATTATGACGGATCCGCTCATCAGGTCATGATAAAAAGAGCATCGATTGCTTGGACTGCTGATCGCAGTGAGGTAATGTTTCAAACTGTGGCTGTATTGTTAACAGTATTAATTGGAAGTTTAAGAAATAGCCAAACGCCAACTGCCCTTCCATATCATGGTAACATGATTGAGATTCGAAATGGAATTGAACAGATGAATTACCGGAGGTCCCCGGTTAGGCATGGCTGAGTTATAGACAGCGCTACTTAATTACGAGCTGCCATACCATTACTAAGATTATAAGTCCTCCGTATCTCACACTTTTATTCCTATGGATGCTCTGACGAGTTACCTCTCACCCCCCTCCAGCCCCTCTTCCTTTTCTTCCTCCCCCTCCCCTCTCCCCGGATGTTTCTCTTGCACGCTGGCTTCTTCCCGTACCCCACTGCCCCACACCCTCGTCCTTATTCTCTCTCTTCACCTCGCTCGATATCTTTTTCTTTCCCTTCCTCCTTCTCTCTCTCCCTCTTCCCCCCCCCCCCGTCACTCTATCCCTCACCACTTTTAGTAATTATTACATATTATCAGACTTGTGTGAGCTCATGCTATTCAGTGCGATAGTGTGGACGTGCGGCAGGCACGGCGCGTGTGCCCGTGTTTCTTTCGACTATAAGGGTGTCTGTCAAAACTGAATCTCTTTGTTACCCGAGGACTGTATGTGAAGAGACGCCTACCCTAGGCGCTTACCCGGAAGTGCGTACATAGTGTGTGTGTGTGTGTGTGTGTGTGTGTGTGTGTGTGTGTGTGTGTGTGTGTGTGTGTGTGTGTGTGTGTGTGTGTGTGTGTGTGTGTGTGTGTGTGTGTGTGTGTGTGTGTCCGAGCGGGTGGTCAACCAGTTGTCCGTTTTCCTTATTTCGCGAAGATTTGATTACCTTACACAAGTTTTGTTCAAATTTCAAACTGGAACGTGATCTGCTGTTCTTTCCATTATAAGCAACAATTTAAAAATAAGTTTGAAGTTCCTTATACCAACTAGCAAATTGTTACTTGGAGTAATTGAGTGGACTATCATAATGCAATACTCACTTATTAGAGAGCGGTAAGCCTTGGGGTTAAATTGCGGTTTATGTTTACACGGCCGCTGAAACTACTCTTTAACTTCTCTGTCATTTTTTCGTGATAATTCTGCTCCTCCCCCACCCCCCCCCTCCCGCCCCCACCGACTTTGATTCTCTCGGGACCCATGTCAAATTTACCAGTCATTTCCTTTAATCATTTCTAGAGAAACTTTGCAGTCAGTTTTTCCGTTTATTACGATTTATTTTTTCTTGTGTTCTATTGTGCTATCTGGTCAGTATCCTAAATTTCATACATTGAATTCTGAACTTTTCAGGCTTTTAGAATTCAAAAATCTTTTTTTTTTTTTGTTTGATTGCCAGGCTTTAGCAGAAAGCCGTTGATTAAACAATCAAGATTTGAACAGCACCGACTCAGCTGAAAGCAGCTGATTGGGCAATCGAGGTCAGGTGACCAAGTAGTTTGAAAAGCTCAAACAAATGAATAGAGGGGTAGCTCAAGCGGAGCGGTCTGTGGAAAGCAGCCAGTGAGTGAGTGGACCAGTGAAGGAGTGAAGCTCTGAGGCTTTGACTCGAGGGATTCTGGCAGTTTTGGCAGTTGGAGTGTGCAATTAAGTCAATCAAGATTTGAATAGCTCAGCAGAAAGTCGTTGATCAGACAATCAAGACTTGAATAGCTCAAACTCAGCAGAAAACATCTGATTGGGCAATGGACAAGATTTTTCCTGATTTCTTACATAGCTAAACTATTAAATTAATTCCTATTTTTTAAAAAATTTCCTACAATGTATCCTGTGCAAAATTCAATTTCTGTTTTTTTTCTAATTCTTTCAGCCTATTTTGTAATTCCTCTAATGTTTTATTCGTTATCTTTTTCTTATATGAAGATATCGCTATTATTTTCCCTCTTAAACAGCCTTCAGAGTATCCCATAAAATGGGAGGTGAAACCTATCCATTGTCATTGAATTCTAAGCAAAGACCAATCTCTTTTTTAATTTGTTCCTTAAAGTAGGGATCATTGAGCAGACTTGAATTTATTTTCCAAATAGTATTCTTTGGTTGTAGGTCAAAATCAACAGATAAATATATAGGTGCATGGTCATTTACATCTGTTGTCCCAATTCCATAGGTGTTTATTTTGTCTGTCTTTTCCAAATGTTATGATATAGTCGATTTTTGTATATACAGAATGAGTTTCATCCCTTCTGTTAGGGAAAAGGTCTCTCCATATATCAATTTGATCAGCATCCTCAAAATGTGTATTAACTTTCTTATGTAAGGATTTTGTTTCATATGTTTTTCTATTGCAAGAGTGTAACTTTGTTTGTAATTGTAAATTTAAGCCTCCCGCACCTGTCAGGAGAACTTCTGTTTCCGTTGCCATTATATTAGTAATTTTCCGAAAGAACCCAACATCACTTCCTGGCAGTACGTATATATTCAATAAAGTAACTGAACTTCCGTCTATGTTCCCCCTTACCAGAATATATCTGCACTCCCTATCTCCCTTTCCGAATACTTTTTTCAAAATTTAGCTTGCTTGAGTCAAGAATAGCAACTCCTCTCCTATGTCCTGATTCATATGAGGAGAAAAACAAATTAGTGAAGCCCATTCTCTTTAGTTTTCCTTGCTCATTATCACTTAAGTGAGTCGCCTGTAAATATTCTATATGATCTTGTTAGCTTTTCATTTTGGATAGAGTTCTGCTACGTTTGATTGGATTTAACAGCCGATTGACATTAAAAGGAATGAATTTTACTTTGCCCTTAAGCCATGTGCATTTATCTGTCAATATATCATTGAAATTAGCAGAATAAAGCTTAATCGATCTACTCCCTGAACAATTAATAACCAAGAAACGCGAATAATAATAATAAAAGGCAACGAATGTGTGATTCCAAGGCTGAGGTCTCTAGTAGATGACCCTGGGTTGAGCTAGAGGAAACGTCTAGCTGTGGGGGATAGCCCCTCCTACCTGTGAGTTGAGGGCCCCCAGTACAGTACCCATAAAAGTAAGTAAACAGATCTATATCCATTACACAGAAAATATATCCTTATGTATTCCTTCCATATACATATTCTCATTTAGATGGGGGGAAAGGAGTAAATGAATGAATAAAAAAGAATAATTGAGAAATATAAAATCCATATTATAATAAGTATTCCTCGAGATAGGTATATCACCGTCTATTTTTGCTTCCGTTTAGCTTCTCAACACTTTCAAAGTTAGCCAAACCTTATTGTTCTTCTGGAGGGGGTGGGGCTGTCTTGGGGAATACTCACAGTCTCTTTCTAATTTACTTCTCTTGCCCTCCTCCTGTCCACTGATTTCTCGATTCTCGCACTATTTCCCAAGCAGAGTGGGATAACAGCTCAGCCAGGTTGTCCCTCGGTTTGATCATGCTGACGGGCAATCCTCTGGCCTTCATGTCTGTAGTCGCCTCTTCCACTGTCTTATACAGTTTGATCCCATCGTCATAAAACACCCGCAGTTTAGCAGGGTACGGGGTTTGTAAACTAATCTTTCGTTGCTTTAATGTTCGCTTTACTTCAGAGTATTCTTTACGTCTCTGTAGGACCGCCGTTGGGGGGGGGGGTAATCTTGATCGAAATATATTAATTTACCGTCCAAAAACATCCTCTTCTTACCCCAGGCTCTTCGTGGAATCTCCGCCTTGGTATTGTATGGAATGAATCTAATTACTATTGAGCGTGGCTTACCTTCTGTGTCTCCAGTAGGCTGCGGTGCGAGCACGTGATGCGCCCTCTGAATATCAAGCTCCATAGTCGAGGGAAGCTGCAGCGAGTCCCGCAGCAATTTTCGCACAATCTCCGTCATAGACAAACCCTCCGCTCCTTCTGGAAAATTGTATATCCTGATATTTTCCCGCCGTGATCTTCCCTCTAGGTGAATCAGTTAACTTTCTCGTTGATATAATATTTTTTATTGTCTTACTTAATATCTGCTCCACGTTTTGCACGCGATCCACCTTCTCAATTCGTGTCTCTGCCACCGCTATATTTTGATTGACGTTGGCGAGCTCTGACTTGATATCATTTATTTGTTTTTTATATAACCATAACCATATAACAATCACAGCACGGAAACAGGCCATTCCGGCCCTCCTAGTCCGTGCCGAACTCTTAATCTCTCCTAGTCCCACCTACCCGCACTCAGCCCATAACCCTCTACTCCTTTCCTGTCCATATACCTATCCAATGTTACCTTAAATGACACAACTGAACTGGTCTCTACTACTTCTACAGGAAGCTCATACCACACAGCTATCACTCTCTGAGTAAAGAAATACCCCCTCGTGTTTCCCTTAAACTTTTGCCCCTAACTCTCAAATCATGTCCTCTCGTTTGAATCTCCCCTACTCTCAATGGAAACAGCCTATTCACGTCAACTCTATCTATCCCTCTCAACATTTTAAATACCTCGATCAAATCCCCCCTCAACCTTCTACGCTCCAATGAATAGAGACCTAACTTGTTCAACCTTTCTCTGTAACTTAAGTGCTGAAACCCAGGTAACATCCTAGTAAATCGTCTCTGCACTCTCTCTAATTTACTGATATCTTTCCTATAATTCTGTGACCAGAACTGTACACAATATTCCAAATTTGGCCTTACCAATGCCTTGTACAATTTTAACATTACATCCCAACTTCTGTACTCAATGCTCTGATTTATATCTCTTCGAGAATTTTTATCATATTTGCCGCTTTGCCTGAACGAGGCCCATCGTCAGCCTCGCTACCACGCGTTCGGGTATGAGAGCTGCACGCCTCTCGTAAACAGGCTCCGCAGGTGGTAATGTTTTTTATCTCCATTCTTATATCCCATTCTTGCCCCCCTTATCAATTCAGATATTTTCCAACGATCTTATATTTGATGGATTAACGGTGTTATGAGTGATGAACAGACCTGATGGACAATGGGGTGCAGAGTTAACCATTCCCCCCCCCCCCCACCCCCGAGAATCACGAACTATTGTTGTTGCTATGCTGCTCATGGGAGAGAGAGATGAAACACAGGCAAGAACATCTACTACAGATAAGTGGGAGAGAGAGACGGTTGATTAATTGTATTTTGACTCTTCCTGGATTATTTATCTTTCACTACAAGGACTTTACTTTGCTCGTTAACATTCCTCAGGAGACAGCAGGAGTGGCCTGATTTGATGGACACAGTCATTCAGAATTGATGGATAGCTGAGACCCCGTTAGTAGGGATAAAAGACAGATCTGGGGAGACACCCCTCAGACACACCAGTGGACACTGACTGAGTGGTGTGAACCCACAAGGAAGGTGGGGGCTTCGGAGACCGAATCAGGAGATCGGTCATAAAGCTCTCAGTGTAACGGCAGGGCCGGTGGGGACTTGTGCGTGTGTCCACTCATTCCAGAGTGACGAGTCCGCCACAGAAGAACGGTCTAGCTGAAGAACGGAGGGGTCATAGCTGAATGACCACAACGGTACGACGGAATAAGAAAGCAATGGAAGGTTTGCCTGCTGCAACTGTTACATCTCGCTCGCTCTCTCTCTCTCTCTCTCTCTCTCTCTCTCTCCAACGATTACAACACAACAACCATAACTACCTCAGCACTCATGAACTGAACTGAACTTTATACTTTTCTACGACAATTCATTTACCCCTAGACATCGATAGAGCTTGTTTATTATTGTTTATTATTATTCCTACACTTTTAGGTTTATTATTGCTAACCTGTGTTATATGTATATTTGCATTATTGGTATTGTTTTGCTTATTTCACTAATAAACACCTCTGAATATAGTACCACCAGACTCCAACGGATATTCCTTTCTCTGCTGGTCTGTCACCCAGTTACGGGGTACGTAACAACAGGGTAAAATATTTGTTTTTCCGGAGGAGCTATTGACTTAGGCTACCATTCTGGAAAATGACGTCACCGGACACGCCGTGTATCAGTTTTTCACAGCATAGTTTTAGCTTTTAAGAGACAACTTTCTTTCTGTAACATGGCATCATGATTGAGTTTGGTGATGTCACAATACAGCTGAACTACAGGCGGTCCCCAGGTTACGAAACGCCGAGTTCAAGACAGCTCTACTTAACAACGAGGTCCATAACAGTATTAAGTTCAAAAGCCCGCCGTACCTGCACGACTTCATTCCGACAAGGGGCACACCGAGTTTTTTCGAGTTACCTCAGTCAGTCCGTCAGTCTCTCTTTTGCTTTCACTCACTCTCACTCTCTCTCTCACGCTCCGTCTCTGTCCCTCTTCCTCTCGCTCACTCACTCTCTCTCTTTCTCTCTCTTTCTCTCACTCACTCTCTCTCCCTCCCCTCTCTCTCTCTCTCGTTCTATCTCTCTCGCACACACATTCCCTCTCTGTTCCTTTCCCTCTCTCTCGCTCTCTTTCTCTCTCTCTCTCTCTCTCTCTGTCCCTCACCCTCACATTCTCTCACTGCCTCTCTCTCTTTCTCTGTCTTTCTGTATTCCCTCTTCTCTCTCCCTCCCTCTATCTCTCTTTCTGTCTGTCGCGCTCTGTTTCTGTCTCTTTCACGATTCTCTCTGCCTCTCTCTTTCTCTGTCTGTCTCTCTATCTCTACCTTACTGTACCCCCACCTCTCTCTCCCCCTCTCTCCACAGCCACCCCCCCCCCCCCCCGCGCACTCTAGAAACTAGAAAGATCTTGGAGATAAAGCATCTAGCCGAGGGTCTAATATTCTGGCAGACATGCTGTTCGTCGTATAAGAAACGCATGCGGTCCTGCAGGCACCCTGTAATTACTAGGGTTGGATATATTTACTAGTTGTAAGATATTGGAAAATAATTCTATGCGTTTACAAATTGGACGCATTACACCCAGAAAGATGCACGATGTGTTTACTGATGATTTATTCTCTGCATGCAAAACTGAGTAAGATCAATCAACGTACTGATATTTCGAACCATAGAGTTATACATTAGAGAAACAGACTCTTCGTTCTAACTCACCTGTGCTGACCAAGGTGCACACCTATTTGCTCGCACGGCTCACATCCCTATAAACCTGTGTCATCCATGTGCCCTTCTAAGCATCTAAACGATTTTATTGCCCCTGCCTAAACTGCTTCCTCTGCCAGTGTTTCCGGATACCTACAAACCTCTAGAGGAAGCAAATGCCTCTCGAGTCAATTAAACTCGGTGTTGCAACTTACATTTAACGTATTCCAGTAGTGATATTTTCTCTGCATGAAGAAATTGCCCCTCAGGTCCCTTTTTAAATTTGCCGACGCGACACCTTAAACCCAGTAGCTTTTCCGTCTAACCGAGTGATATTTCCCTTCAGAAAAAAAAAACATTGATACATTTTGGTTCTTTGCTACGAAATCCCCCGAGCAGTTTGTCCCAGCAACTGTAACCCTGGAACAAGCAAAAACTGTTCGCAAGGGACAGCCTATTTGTTGCTTTGACTGCATTCCGTGCGCCGAAGGTACGATCAATAACGCCATATGTATGGACAAGTAACATATGTACTGTCCATGTGGCCGCAGGCGTCACCAGTCCGCTTAAACTTTCCCATTCCTCCTTCAAGATTCAATTGAGTGCATGAAGTGCCCCAGCGATTCCTGGCCCAACGACCTGCAAGACCAATGCATGCAGAAGCATGTTGAGTTTCTCTCATTTGCTGACACGATGCCGGTTGTTCTGACGACGCTGGCATTGATCAGGACTTGCTTCACTGCTGCGATAGGTGGTATTATCCTGTTTCACAAAGACACTCCGATCGGAAAAGCAAACAATGCTGAGCTCAGCTTCCTTCTTCTCCTCGCACTGGGCGTTTGCTTCCTCTGTTCAATTACATTCATTGGCGAACCGTCCGCGTGGTCCTGTACGTTACGCCACACCATGTTTGGTGCTAGTCTCGTCCTTTGTGTCTCCTTTGTTTTGGGAAAGAATATTGTTGTGGTGATGGCATTTCAGGCAAAACTACCCAGCAATGACGTGGCCACTGGTTTGGTCCCCTACAACAACGCCTCACTGTGTTTCTTCCTACACTGCTACAATGTTTAATATGTAACGTCTGGCTTATCAAATCCCCACTTCACCCTGTCAAAAACATGGCCTATCCGAACGAAGTGATTCTTCTCGAATGTGACATCATACTGTTACATCATATTGTTAAAGCCGGGGAGAAATACAAAGAAACATTTGATGGGGAAGAACCTTCGTAAAAGCGTTAAGTAGCACTGATATTCTACTGCCATTTCTATTTATTGTTTTTTTAATGTCAAATGCACCGATATACAGTACAAAACCAGTCTTGCATCGTGTTTATACGGATCATATCATTACTTAGCACATTAAGGTAGAACAATGTAAAGCAATAACTTTGCACAATAAAGTTTAAAAGCTACACAGAATGTGTAAAAACATAGAAACATAGAGAACTTACGGAAAATACAGGCACTTCGGCCCACAAAGCTGTGTCGAACATGTCCCTACCTTAGAAATTACTAGGCTTACCTATAGCCCTCATTTTACTGAGCTCCATATAATTATCTAAAAGCCTCTTAAAAGACCCGATCATATCCGCCTCCACTATCGTTGTCGGCAGACCATTCCACGTATTCACTACTCTCTGAGTAAAACACTGTCTATCTGAAAGGGTCCTCGACTTCTTTATTGACAGATGAATCCATGATTCAAATATTGAAAACGTAATGCATTGTCTGAAAGACTGTAGATTTAACGTGAGCAACCATTTCGGAAACATATTAACTTTATCAATGGTCCAAACAAAAAGTCTTTTTTTAAGGTAGTGGGACCAAATAGAATTTTCAAAGGACAGTCAAAACAATCTGCGTAAAGCCGTCTCATCGTTTTTAAATTAAAGAACCCCACCATCCCCAACTTTTTTTAGTTCACAGTTTACTAAGTATTTTCATTGTTTAATGAACAATACTTATATTATCTATCAATGGGAATATACATTAAACGAGTCCTTTGCAATTTTCTGCTCCATTCGTGACATTTGAGTAAGCTCAGATACATAGCAGCTTCCTCTAAATGCGCCATTTGATGTTGTGTTTGGCTGGTTGAGGCAAATATCTAAAGTACCCTGTTGTTTTACTCAACCGCCGAGTATCCACCGCCTCCGAGGTGTCGTGCATTATCTCGTCTCACTCCTGAGCAAACAGTCCTGGGCATGCGGTTAAACATGCCGTTCATCTTTTTTATCACTCTGTCTATTTGCATGGCCACCTACCGATTCTGGTGTCTACCTTTCTCTTTCAATCCTGACAAAGGTTCTTGACCCGAAACGCCAACTCTTTATTCCTTTTCATAGATGCTCCCTGAACTGCTGATATCCTCCAGCTTTCCAGCATCTACAGAAACCCAAGTGTTTATGCTGTGAGATAAGACTGGATCTGCATTCCGAAAGTGACTCTGAGGCAGCCCGATGTGAGAGGCTGCGTGAAGGGGCAAGATCTCTCTGCATGTCAACTGACATAAACATTTCAATCTCCATCCACCTCAGGCTTCCTCCAGTTCATGTGCTGAGGCACCGAAACCTTTAACTCATCCCTCAGTGGCACGTAAGAGGCGGGGATACGACTCATTTGTAGTTTTAATCCTCCTTCCCCTCTGCACCACCAGCCTCTCTCAGGCTAAACAAGAATGTCAATGACACGTGTGCCAACGTGGCTTGCGATTCTCTGTTTGAAGATGAGATCAAGCAGCTTTTCCAACAAGTCACCTGCGAAACCTTGTTCAACTCCACCTTTCCAAACACTGATTGTACCTGATAGGTATCCGCAGTGCAGGCTGAGTGGGCCACTGTCAGTAATCAGAAGGGGAAGCTTTACCAAGTGCTGGGGACTAGGAAACCCGATAAGTGCGGAAACTCTGTTTTCGTGCTCACAAACCCGAAGTACCTTACAAGATGGGTTATTTTGGCCCTGAATCATATCTTCGAATGTTAGACACACTGGCACCTGATATCAAGGGTACAACTCGGTGCTGCCTGTTCACTGAGTTTACAGACAGACTTTGGCCAGAGTCCGTATATAGGTACGGGAACACACACACACACACACACACACACACACACACACACACACACACACACACACACACACACACACACACACACACACACACACACACACACACACACACACTCACACTCCTTTTAGGTAACCCACTGGCGTTTGATCGACAGTGTTACACTCTTGGCCACGGCTGTCCGGGTCGGACAATGCAGCAGCCGGCTACCTCAGCTGCTCTGAGCTCTACCCTAACAATCGGATGATCCACAGGCAGGCAATACGGAATCCTTCCTAGACGCCGGACCGGTATCTTTCTGCTCGGGCCTTCAGTGGATGGGACGGGGGCACCGCAGTCCGTGATCATTTTGCAGCTCCTGTTCTCGCATTATCTGATCTCCAGGATGCTACCGAGATCTGCAGCGGACAGTAGTTCGGGTTAGCCCTCCGCTCCTGGCTTCAGGATCCGTCCTCCTTATACAGGACATCTTCGGAGTCTATTTTGAGAACCAACCGAACTTTTATAGGTAATCTCCTTAATCCAGTATATTTATCACACTGTTGGACACCGTCTAACTGGACCTCAAAGTGAGCACAGCCGACCTTGTCAGGGAACATAATCCTGTTCCCGGGACAAATTGGTCAACTTGAGTTTTTCCGTCGTTTCCGCACACAAGCAGGAGCTGAGCAATCAGGACGTGATCCCGAATGTCTCAGCTCCCGTCTGATGCTCTGTCCGTTCTAAGACAGAACGAGCTTCTAATTAATAATTAATCTCTCCCATGTGATTATCATGAGGAATGCTTCCCTTGATCTTGTCATTCCAGAACATTTAAAGTTCTCTTCCCAGCAGAACCACTCATCCCTCCTCCTCCTCCTCTCGGATACTTGGTTATTATCTAGCAGTGTATGGAGAATGTCCGGAGAGATAATCAGTTCCCTTCTAGGCTGATCGTTAGTTTCCTCTCCCCTTGTACGCTGCTATTGATTCTTCAACAACTGCACCGTTTTCCACTCACCTGGTTCTCTCCTTGAGTTTCGGGGAGAGTGGTGGGCCCATTTGCCTCTCCTTTTGGGTTGCCTTTCGATGTCAACAAGCTGAATTCTAGCCCATGCGCACAGTCCGACCAGCAGGAGAGACGGAGAGGGAGGGGGCAAACACGAAGGTGTAGTCTTCAAAGAAAGACCGCCAAAACCCCTTGTAATATGGAGATTGTTTTACCCAAACTATGCCGATGCTTTCCTTCCCACACCATCCCAGCCACCAGTCTGTGGGAGCACATACCCAACTGATGACGCGCCAGATATCACGTTAACCGAGGATCGGAAGGCCCTGTTGGACTTTGTTAATTAAAATCCTGCAACTCCGTTTCATTTGTGTATTGGCCAATACAACAGGGGAGATGCGTAACCTCGGTTTCTGCTCGGACCCTTTCCTAATACTGAAGTATTGACTGTACAGCTATCTACTGGAGGTAGCGCCAGAGGCGGAGTGGTGGAGAATAGACACGCGGCGAGCGTTTAGGAATCCGCGGTTGATTAAGGGCTGTCTCCAGCAGTCCAGCTCTGCCGTCATTGTCTGTTAATCGCTCCCTTTGAGACAAACTGGGCACCATTCGTCTGCGGCTGACCCAGCAGTAGTGGCGGAACTGCTGTTCACCTGTACTCCAGAAATTTGGCTGCAGGACAACATCCCATACACCATCAATCTGTACGTCTTGCCACTGAAGGACTACGCTAATATTATTTCGCAATATTAGCTTGAGAGTTTGGGTTACGGTACAGTGCATCCCAGAAATCTGAAAGATGTGGCTGAACAGATCGTGGAGGCATTGGTAATGGTCTTCAATAGTCACTAGATTTTAAATGGTTCTGGAAGACTGGAAAAAATCAAATACCACTTTGCTCTTCAAGAAGGGGGAGAGGCAGAAGAAGAGAAACTATAGGCCGGTTAGCCTGAGCTCAGTGGTTGGGAGGTTCCTCAGGTTATCAAAGCCGGGGGTAGTAGTGGGTAAATAGAGTGCCCCAAACGGCATGCGTCACGAATAGCCTCTGACAACCAAGTCCAGCTCTTGGCCTTCACGTGTGGATTAGCTACATGGCCCAGCGGAACTGTTTCCCCTGACAAGAGAAGGGGCAAATGCGGACCACTGGCGCCTCATAACCAGTTGCTTCGGGCAGGAGAGGCTAATCAGCCTAGAGAAAGAAAACGTTGATTTGAAAACACCGGTGCCTTGCGGCCAGCCCATCCATGGAAAAGTTTTCAGGAGTAAATAGGAAGAAATCCTGAATGTGGGCCATTAAGACAACTTGATGCTCTTTAGAATTTCACTTTGGCCACCTTTCCGACGATTTATAATTGTGCAAATGTGACTGGTAATACTGGTTTATATGTTCTTTCAGATGTGGTGTTGGGGTATCGATCACGTCCAGGGAGAGAATCAATATTTTACTGAGGAATATAACTCTCGCAAATTATGTCAAAGAAAAGTCGAGTTGGACTCTTTATCTTTCCCCAAACAGGCTGGTCAGATGCCATGCCTGTGTGAGCCCAACTGCTCTGTGTTTTCTCAATTCCACTTCAACTCCAGTGTTTTTTTTTTCAGTGTAGTTCACTGCCGCTCTTTAAAGACAAGGGCCCAGCATGTTCTGGGATGCGATCGGGTCCAGCATCTTCTGGGATTCAGACACATATCGCCGTCCTCTATTCGTTCTTCTCCCAGCAACTTGGAACTATACGGTGGATTAAAGCAACAGCACAAAGACTGGACGAACTCATCAGTTCAGGCAGTACCTGCTCAGGGAAGTGGACAGTCCACTTTTCAGGTCCCGACTTTGCATCTGGACAGAAAGATAGAGGAGAGATTCCAAGCATGATGAAATGAAAACTAAGGTGTGGAGCAACCGTTGGCAGTTAAGGGGGGAATTATAAGTAGATGGCCGAGGAAAAAGTGGGAATAATGACAGGGGCTTGGAGGGGATAAGGCAATCCAGTTGCTAGGCTCGTGGTACTGTGATGGGGGACAGAAAAATGTGATTGGTGATAGAGGCTGGAAGGTGATATTTGGAGCCAATAAAGAGTTACAGATGGTCAGTCTTTTTAATTTCTGTCGAGAATGTGATGTTACAGTTCTGGGGGAAACAATAAAATCTTGTGGATCAATTTCCTATTTTATCCAGCAGGAAATATATAATTAACATGAATTCACCACAAATACTTTCAACTAAGGGGCTAACCGTCATATTTCTGCAGAATGCATATTACCCACGACAACCTTATTCTGTGTTTTTAACTGAATCAGCGATCGTTTCGCTCCCTTTAATAGAGGTCATTGTGTTCACCCGCAGGACGGGGGAAGAAGTAAACAAAGAGATAGGGTTATTATCATCCCTGTGAATAACAGATTTCAGCTGCTCCCGACTGCTTTTTTTTTACTTTTACCAAAATATCAACAGGGTCGTAATCATGTTTTCCTATTTGCAACCATATAGCGTGACACCGTGTCTTTTTCTATGTCTCCAATTCCAATAAAGTGTCAATTTATTCCCTGCTGATCATCATTTCTCTAATCAGGAGAAACAACATTGCTCGCCCAAGCATGAGTTCCAATATAAAATTGCGCGGTCCTTTGTCAGCAAGTGTCAGAAAGAAACCAAATATGAGCTGTATGGTGCTTTGGGGTTTATTGTTACCTGTTGCGGTGTCAACTGGCAGCCTACTATGTAAAAAAAGAGAAATGTTTGATATGTTTAGTTTATCAAAGGAAGGAGACATCGATATCGGCGGTATTTTTGGTCTACACTCCCGTACAGCGATAAAGGATCTTTCATTTGAAACCAGACCGAGAGCTGTGAAATGTGAAAGGTCAGTTTCATGAGCCGAGCAACGGATTTATCACTTCTTTAAAAGTTAAAGGTGCTTTTATCTTCTTTTGTTTAATGTTCTATTGAAGGACCTTCGCCCTGAAACTTTAACCAAAATTCACTTTCACAGATCCTGAGCGTTTCGAACATCATCAGATTTGTGACTGAGTTGGAGGATAGGAGTTCTGAGTTTTGTGTTTGAGTTTAGCAGTTGGAGGACAGGAGAGGCATAGCATTTCGGGCAACACAATCAAATTCAGTTTCTGTTATCGTGTTATAGTGTTCTGCTATAATGTTATAGGTAGCCTGTCTGTTGCTCACTACCTATAACATTATAGTCCAGGTTTCAATCACGTATTGACCATGTATCGTTTATCATTTAGATTCAACGTATTAATTCCCCTAGGAGTGATTCTGGCCATAATTGTATTTATCGTGATGATAACATAAGGAAACATAAAAATGTATCCTTCACAGATATAGTGTCAATATATGTTCTACGATGGAAGTCCTCTTCTACATTCTGGGGGCATTTTGGGACATCGAGTAAATTATATTTCTAACTAATCACCTCATCCTTAATTTCAAAATAACAACACCGATTCTTCAGCATTATGCACAAAATTCTGCAGGAAATCAGCTGGTCAGACAACATTAATGGACGAAAATAAACTGTCGAAGATTAGTGCCGAGTCATTGTAAAAATGATTTGTTATAGCAATTGAATAAATCGCATTACAGGACAACATAAATTCATCTTCTGACAGGAAAACATTGCTAAATGTCTATCGTCAATGCTAATAGTTCCAGCAGTATTGACCCAGCTGTGGAATTTCAGATTAGTTTTACAAATTAATTTCACTAAACGATCAGGCAGTATCTGTTTTGATTGCAGTGTCCAAATGGAGTGTTTCAGCTCCCTGACATCACAATTGAAAGGTTTTTGACTGGAGTTTGTAACATTTGCTGTTTTAGTGACTTAGGAGCAGAACTCAGGGCTGTATCACCCATGGATGTAGTCTGAAAACCTGACAGTATTGATACAAATGTTAGAAAATAAAATTGAATTCATGTTACAAATTTGCTAAATACCTGTTGAATGAGGCTAAATGGCGAAAAGTAAATGTTTGTTTACGAGCCGTACCATGGGAGTCTGTGGTCACAACGGCAGCAGTCCACACAGTCCACCTAAGGGTTTCTCCCCAGACGTCGACTGTCCGCTTCCCTCTACAGATGCTGCTGACTCGCTGTTCACGAGGCAGTTCAGCTTTGACTTCAAACTGGTATTTTCCGAGGGAAAAATAATGCATGTGCTTTCAGAGTGCTGTTTTCGATTGTCAACCATCTATTAATTCCACAAATCGTCCACGTAGTACATCGGACGAGTACGTCTGCTTGAAAAAAAGACACCGCAGAGAATTAATCGATGTTCATTAGTTCTAATCTTAAAGCATTCAAATAAAACCATAAAGCCATACGATATAATCTGTCTACGCTGTTCCCTGCTTCAGTAAAATAACCAATATAATCAAAGACCGCATACAACCTAAATATATTCGCTTCTCTCATTTTGCAACTGACAGAAGTTGAAAAGTCCGAAAACATGAAATGCCAGCATCAAGGACAACTTCTTCACCACTGTTCTGAGAGTATTGAACAATAAAATGGAATCTTGACCTCACAGTTACCTCGTTATGGCTTTACACCGTATTGCATGCCTCCAATACACTTTCTATGCACATGTGACAATGATAAACCCTTTTCCCAGTTCAGAAATTTGCCATTTATCTCTATTCTGCAGTTTTGAATTTCGCACATTCCGCTTTATTCAGGCGATGATATTTGCGATAGAAGAAATAAACAAGAGTCCCGTTCTGCTTCCAAATATTACGCTGGGGTACAAGATTTATGATTCATGCGATCTACCTCGCCTTTCAGTGAAAGCAGCTTTCGAATTGTTCAACGGACAGGACGCAGCATACACTCAGCAGTCCTGTCCCCCAAGCTCACCCGTCCCTGCCATCGTGGCGGAATCGGGATCCTCACAGTCCCTGGCGGTTGCGGCGTCAATAGGTCCTTTCAGAGTCCCCATGGTAAGACAATTCTTTACTCTATGGTGTTATTATTCTCTTCTCAAACCGTCATAGGTAATCTCCAGAGGTAGTACAGCGGCTCTAGATTCAAAACATGGTACTCTTATTTTATCTGACGAAAAGGACTGACGAAGGGTCTCGGCACGAAACGTCGACAGGGCTTTTCAATACAAGATGTTAGTTTATTACTTCCGAGTGATTCAATAGTTGAATGGCTAGCCTGTATATTATATTCTATAATAAATGCCTAATGTACATGCACTGCCAGTCTTACTATCCTGCACCAACTTCAAGGAGTTATGGTTCTTAATTCCCAGAACCATGTTTCCTGTTCCCTCATGTTTCCTTTAACATTGCCTTTGGGAAAAGCTATAGAGAAGATCTTATGTATTGATGAATTAGTTGGGCAGCAACTACTGAAAATAAATCTTCCTCCATAACAATCGACCGTCAAAGCGAGTGTCATATCTTTATTGTCATCTACAGAAGTACATGTATGTACAGCTTCAGTGGAAACTTTCAGCAACATCATAGGCACATAGCGCTTGATAAACACCATTCACAGAAGAAACACAAATTAAAGAATTTATACTCAGTTCCTACAAGAATGTTAAGCATCTGCTCTTCATGTGATATAAACTGATTCAAGGAGGAAAGATGTCGGTTTGCTGGCCAACTTTTATCCGTCGATCCACATTATTATTAGAATCCAACGTCATACATTTACTGATGTTGGAGCTTGTTGCATTATATATGTGTATGCGTATGTATGATTTGTATACATATACAAATAAACGTATGCATCAACTTATAGACGTGTGTGTGTGTGTGTGTGTGTGTGTGTGTGTGTGTGTGTTTCTCCACCGCCCCCACACTCCCTCAGTTTGGGTTGCCATCAGGTGCATAGTGGAGTATTGGGTGAAATCTTTCACTCAGTGACCTAGCTTTTCTCAGCTTCAGAGAAAGATCGATGCAATTTTGCTTGGGGAACGGAGGATGCTGGACTGTGTTATCTTTCCGCGTCTTCCAAATATTTCCGCCACTGGGGGCTGGGTGAATGAGTAGAAGAGGTTTTGGTGCGGGGAAGTTGGTAGGAAGATTACTGTATTATCCGTGAATGCTCCCATCTGCTCTTCAATCTCTTTGTCACCGTACCATCAGGCAGGAAATGCCGCAGCATTAAGTCAATGAATGATAGGGTGGGAAACAGCTTCTTCCCATTGCACTTTCTGCAACCACCGAAGTCTCATCGACATGAGGCGCCAGTAGCCTTATTGTTTTTGTTCCTTGTCGCCTCTTGCGGTACATCCGGCGGAACTTTTGCCGTTTACTTAGCATTTGTCTTTTTTACGAGGCTGCGTTGCTGGTTGGATGCTCAAGCCAGCACGGATTTAAAGCGTGCAGGGAGTTGGACGGAATCGATCCCTCGAAGTCCAGTGCTGATGCCACCACCGGCTGGCTACCAGGAACTGAATACATTTTTAAAACTTGGATCATGAATGCACCGAATTATTTGTTAATGTATTTGTGGTAACATTACTTTATGTGCTATGTGTACATTATATGTAATCTATAGTGCACCTTGAACGGGAGGATTTGAAATTGAAATTAAACTTGAACTTTACTCAGTTTCCGAAAGACAATTAAATTATAACCCAAATGATAAGGTTAGGTACTCCATAAGATACCCCATGCAAGGCTTGTTTAGAATGTAAGGAGGCATGGGATCCAAGGGAACATTGCGCTGTGGATCCAGAAATGCCTTGCAAATAAAAGGCAAAGACTGGTTGTAGACGGGTTATATTCTGCAAGGAGTCTGGCGACCGTTGGTCTGCCTTAGGGATCTGTTCTGGGATCCCTTCTCCTCATGATTTTTATAAGTGACGTGGATGAGGTAGTGCAGGGATGGTTAGTATATTTTCTGCTGACATAAAGTTGGGGGACGTTGTGGATAGTGTAGAGGGCTGTCAGAGAGACATCGATAGGATGTAAATCTGGGCTGAGAAGAGGCAGATGGTGTTTAACCCAGATATATGTGAGGTGGTTCATTGTGGTACATAAAATTTGATGGAAGAATACAGCGTTAATGGCAAGTCTTTTGGCAGTATAGAGGATCGGAGGGATCTTGGGGTCCTGCTCAATAAGACACGTAAAGCTGTTGCGCAGGTTGACTCTGTGGTTGAGAAGACATACAGTGCGTTGGCCTTCTCAACAGTGGGATTGAGTTTAAGAGCCGAGAGTTAATGTTACAGGCTGTGTAGGACCCTGGTCAGAATACAGTTGAAGTACTGTGTCCATTTCTGGTCACTTCACTACAGTAAGAATGTAGAAACCATTGAAAGGGTGCAGAGAAGATTTACAAGGATGTTGCCTGGAAATGTGATAATAGGCTGAATGAACTTGGCTCTTCTCCTTGGAGCGGTGGAGGATGAAAGATCACCTGATAGAGATATATAAAATGATAAGAGTCATTGATCGTGTGAGTAGTCAGAGGCTTTTGCCGAGGGCTGAAATGCCCAACACGAGAGGGCACAGTTTTACGATGCTTGGAAGTAGCTACAGAGCACTGCAAGGGGTATGCACGGAGAGTGGTGAGCGCCTGGAATTGGCTGCAGGCGACGGAGGTGGATGCGGATACAATAAGTTCTTTTAAGATGCTACTGTACAGGTACATGGAGCTTAGAAAAATAGAGGACTATGGGTAATTTCTAAAGTAAGTACATGTTGAGACGAAGGGCCTACCTTCTGTTGTAGGTTCTTATATGTCTATGTTCTATGTTTCAAATTATTTTCGACAAAGGAAAACTCAAAATTGAAAATAGCAAATACTGACAGGGGCCGTGCAAATATGATGATCGTTTATTGATCCAGAAGTCAACTCGAAATCTTTCTCTGAATGGCTTACATTATCTCCAACATTCTCCGTATAAAATCTAAATCTCATAAATAGGGTAACTGCACACCATTTCCCCAGAGTATAGAAATGAAGATCTAGAAGGCATTGATTTAATATAAGACAGAAATATTACAAAGGAACGTGAGCACAGCCATTTCACACGTAGGACAGCTGGTGTTTAGAATGAGCTGAATCAAGCGCTTGATTCAGGTACAAATAAAAATGTTAAAAGGAGACTGGACAGGTACATAAACTGAAATGGTTTAAAGGCATATATGCTAAATGCAGGTAAATAACAGCAGCTTAGAAGGCATATCGGTTAGTATAAAGCTGTTAGACCGAAAGATCAGTGTCTATACTGCACCACGCTATGACCGTATACCTATATAGAACAGCTGAGAGGGATATAGATCAAATAGAGGTAAATGGGAAAAGCTTAGTGGGCATATAGGTTAGTAAAGAGCAGTTCTGTGTCCATGCTATGCTATAATAATATGGAATACGCCAGTGTAGCACTGTAAACATAGGTACAGATCTTCGCAGGAGGTTTATTCCCCGACACCGAAATAATGTTGCTGTCTTTTTTCTCTCTGTTTCCCTTGTGGTTTCTGACCAGGTTAGTTATTTCGCCACGTGTGCCTGTCTCAGCAACAGGCGAAAATTCCCTTCCTTCTTTCGAACGATCCCAAGCGATTACTTCCAAGCCAAAGCATTGGCCGAACTCGTCAGGCGGTTTGGATGGACTTGGATTGGAACGGTAAGGAGCGACAACGATTATGGCAACTTTGGGATGCAAGCCTTCACTGAGACGGTTCAGCGGCTCGGGGTTTGCATTGCCTTCTCCGAATCTTTCACCAGGGCGGATTCGAGAGAAAGGTTACTTCATGTTACTCGCGTTATTCGGACAGCGTCCACGAAAGTAGTGGTGACTTTTCTCACTCGAACGGACATGGACAATTTATTGCATGAAATTGTTCGACAAAACGTTTCTGGCATTCAGTGGGTGGGCAGTGAAGCGTGGATCGCAACTTCGCTTCTATCTCCAGAGGAGAACAAAAGGTTCGTTACTGGATCCATCGGAATCGCCATCCGTAAAGTGAATATCCCGGGTTTTAAATACTTCTTAACGGATTTTCACCCGTCTGTCTATCCCGGTAATCTTTTAGTTGAAGAATTTTGGGAAAAGACCTTCGGCTGTAGCCTTAAAAGTATGTACAATAACACAGGGGGCGCAACGGCCACCGCACAGCCTCGTCAATGTACAGGAACAGAAAGCCTGAAGACTGTGTCTAACACCTACACGGACGCATCTCAGCTGCGGGTGACCAACAAAGTTTACGAGGCTACATATGCTATAGCTCATGCACTTCATAATATGTTTTCGTGTAAAAGTGGAAAAGGTCCATTTGTCAACCAATCTTGTGCAAACATTTCAAATTTTCAACCATGGCAGGTAAGTAGAATTCACCAAGTTATTCAGGAAGTCGAATTAAAATTCGACGTTTATGCAAAATACTGGGTGACCAATGTCATGTTCTATCGTCTGTGTCTACCTCTAATAGGTTTTGCACTACATGCAATCGCTAAATTTCACAACTAATGTCGGGGAAAGGGTACATTTCAACAGAAACGGAGATTCGGTGCCTACGTACGATGTTGTGAACTGGCAGTTGAATAGCGAGGGGAATGCCGCAGTCTCGATAGTTGGTCATTATGACGGATCTGCACCTTCGGCTGAACAACTCAAAATAAATGAAGGATCAATAGTGTGGACTGGTGGTCGCACAAAGGTAAACGTAAAAATGAGTTTCCTATTTTCACTATATAATTTTAGCTTTTAAAAGCTAAATTTCTTTCTGTAACATATCATCATGACTGAGATTGGTGATGTCACAGTACAGCTGAACTACAGGCGGTCCCCAGGTTACGAAAGGCCGAGTTCACGACAGCTCTACTTAACAACGAGGTCCATAACATTATTAAGTTCAAAACTCACCGTACGTTCAAGACTTCATCCCAACAGGGGGCGCACCATGTTTTTTCCGAGTTACCTCAGTCTGTCCGCCAGTCAGTCTATCTCTCTCCCTCTCTCTCTCCGTCTCTCTCCCACTTTTCCCCGGTCTCTCCCTCTCTCTCTCTCTCTATCTCCCTCGCTCTCCCTCTCTCGCTCTCTCTCACGCACTCTCACTCACGCTCTCTCTATGTCCTTCTTCCTCTCTCTCGCTCCCTTTCTCTATCTCTCTCTCTTTCTTTTCTTCTCACTCTCTGTCCCTCTCTCTCAGGCTCACTCACTGCCTCTCTCTCTTGCTCTTTCTTTCTCTCTTTCTGCACCCCCACCTCTATCTCCCTCTCTTTCCCCCTCTCTCTATCTCTCTCCCTCCCTCTCTGTCTCTCCTCTCTCTGTCTCTCTCTCTCTCTCTCTCTCTCTCTCTCTCTCTCTCTCTCTCTCTCTCTCTCTCTCTCTCTCTCGATCTCTCTCTCTCTCTCTCTCTCTCTCTCTCTCTCTCTCTCTCTCTCTCTCTCTCTCTCTCTCTCTCTCTCTCGATTTATTTTGTTTCTTCCTTTCTCCACTGTTAGTAATTACAATAGATTGATGCTATTCAGTTCAATAGCGCATGCGGTGATACAGAAGCACTGTCATTACCAGGGGGTCCAAATATTTCCTAGTTGAAAAATATTGGAAAAATACGCGTACAATTTGGACGAATTACACCCAGCAAAATGCACGACGAGTCTACTGATGATTTATTCTCTGCATACAAAAGTGAGTAAGATCTAACAACGTACTGATATTTCGAGCCATTCAGTTATACATTAGAGAAACAAACTCTTCAATCTCACTCACCCGTGCTGACTAAGGTGCACACGTATTTGCTTGCACGGTCCACATCCCTATAATCCTGTGAATCCATGTACCCATCCAAGCGTCTAAACAGTTTAATTGCACCAGCCTAAACCTCTACCTCTGCCAGTGTTACCAAATACCTGCAAACCTCTGGATGAAGTAAATGCCTCTCAAGTCAATTAAACTCTGTATTGAAACTCACATTAAACCTGTTCCGGTAGTGATATTTTCTCTGATTGAAGAAAATGCCCCTCAGGTTCCTTTTAAATTTGTCGACGCTACACATTAAACCCAGTAGGTTTTCCGTCCCACAAAAAAACATTAATACATTTTTGTTCTTTGCTACCAGGCTCCCCGGGCAGTTTGTTCCAACAGCTGTTCCCCTGGAACAAGAAAAGCAGCTCGCAAGGGACAGCCTATTTGTTGCTTTGATTGCATTCAGTGCGCCGAAGGTACGATCAGTAACGCCACAGGTATGGACAAATAACTTATGTATTGTTCATGTGGCCGCAGGCGTCACCAGACCTCTTATAAATCAGCTTTTCCTTTCTTCCTTCAAGATTCAATTGAGTGCATGAGGTGCCCCAGCGATTCCTGGCCCAACGACCTGCAAGTCCAATGCATACAGAAGCAGGTTGACTTTCTCTCATTTACCGAGGTGATGGGGGTTGTTCTGACGACGCTGGCATTGATCGGAACTTGCTTCACTGCCACGATAGGCATCATTTTCTTACTTCACAAAAACACTCCGATCGTGAAGGCCAACAATTCGGAACTCAGCTTTCTTCTTCTCCTCGCGCTGAGCCTGTGCTTCCTCTGTTCAATCGC
This sequence comes from Hemitrygon akajei, assembly GCF_048418815.1. Classification (NCBI taxonomy): domain Eukaryota; kingdom Metazoa; phylum Chordata; class Chondrichthyes; order Myliobatiformes; family Dasyatidae; genus Hemitrygon; species Hemitrygon akajei. The sequence continues at coordinate 193,782,997 of NC_133126.1, forward strand.
ATTCATTGGCGAGCCGTCGGCGTGGTCCTGTATGTTACGCCACACCATGTTTGGTATTACTTTTGTCCTTTGTGTCTCCTGTGTTTTGGGCAAGACGATTGTTGTGGTGATGGCATTTCAGGCAAAGCTACCCAGTAATAATGTGGCCAAATGGTTTGGTCCCCTACAACAGCGCCTGACTGTGTTTCTTCTTACACTGCTGCAATGTTTAATATGTACCGTCTGGCTGATCAAATCCCCACCTCTCCCTGTCAAAAACATGGTTTATTCGAATGAAGTGATTCTCCTCCAATGTGACGTTGGGTCCGAAGTAGCATTTTACTGCGTCTTGGGTTACATTGGCTGCCTGTCATTGGTTTGTTTTACCGTTGCCTTTTTGGCACGAAATTTGCCAGATAATTTCAACGAGGCGAAATACATCACATTTAGCATGCTGATATTCTGCGCTGTTTGGATATCTTTCATTCCAGCTTACGTCAGTTCTCCAGGGAAATTAACTGTGGCAGTGGAAGTGTTCGCAATTTTGGCTTCCAGTTTCGGCTTACTTTTCTGTATCTTTGCACCTAAATGTTACATCATATTGTTAAAGCCGGAGAGAAATACGAAGAAACATTTGATGGGGAAAGTGCCTTCGTGAAGGCTTTAAGTGGCATTAATGTTAATTAACTGGTCCTTGTTTATTATTGTCACAAGTACCTCAATACATTTGAAGCTGGTCTTGCATACTCTTCATACGGATCACGTCACGACACATTGCATTGAGGTAGAACAAGATAAAACAATGACAATGCAAATAAAGTTTAAAAGAGACAGATAAAATGCAGTACAGGTAAACATTAAAGCACAAAATCATAACGTCGTGAATATGAAGTTCCGAAGTAAATTTGTTGATACAGAGTACTTCTGATACAACCGCTTCCTCTGTAAACGCTTGTCCGTTTAGTTCACCTGCTCTTCTTCAAAGTAGCTTCCATTGAGGATTCTAAGTAGGGAATATTGATTCTGTACTTTGCCGGCATTCTTTTTGTTACAGTGCAATAAGTATCTATTTAATTCGTTCCCAATCAAAAGGCGTCCTCGATTTACTTATTCGGGGGTAGATCTACGAATCAAATATTGAGAATGTAATGCATTGGCTGAAAGGCAATAGATTTATAGTGAGCAGCTATATTGGAAACTTACTAGCATTATCATTTTACCAAATAGACGACGGGACAAAATTGATATTTTAAAGGACAGACACAATGGGACAGATTCCACCGGGTCTCTAATTTTTCTTTTAGAAAACAGAACCACACACCAACCACCACCCTCTGTCTTTATTTCACAGCTCACCAAAGTGACTTCATTGTATAATGAACAACGTGCATATTCGTTGCCAAAGGAGATTTGAATGAAAAATGCGTCCTTGGCATATTTTCTCCTCCATCTGCAACATTAAAGTGATATTAGATACAGAACAAATTTCCTCTAAATGCAGCATTTGATAATGCGTTGCTCTGGCTTAGGAGAATATTAAATAAGCGCAGCTGCTTCATTCAACCGTGAGTCATCACAGGCCCACACAGGACAAAAGGTTTTCTCATCTCGGTGCTATATGGCCAACATGGCCATGCAAACTACCCGCACGTGCCATCACGCCTGCGGTCCCACAGTGCCAGGTCAATTATAAAACCTTCGGTTTTGAACCAAACGGCACAACCCCAACCACAACAGTTTACCAACATTGTGGTTGCTTTGATGATCTTACAGCAAAATGGACTTCCTTATTTATTTGTTCTTACTGAATTTTCTTCTAAATTTTATTTTAATATATTCTCTTGAAAATTCTGTTTCTATGATGTCATGTGATTTTGCGAGGAGAAAGGAGCTAGATTGCTGCGGGTGGTCAGTGGTAAAAGGGGTAGATCAGTGAGATCATAGGCAGAAGTGAATTGCTTATTGATATTGGCAGGGCAAGTTTTTTTTAAAGTATAGGGCATTCTGGACATTTGAAATATAAAGATATCAGGATGAACGTACATATGTGATATGACCAAAGATGTTCCGGTCAATGCGGTGCACTATGATGAACACACGCACGTATTCTGCTATCTGAGTTACTGTCGTCTTTCTGTCAGCCAGAACGAGTTTGACCCTTCTTCTTTAACGACCTTGTTGCACGGTTAGAGATTGGCTGGCATGACGCTGTGGGCTTTACTGAACCAGGGTTGAAGGAAAGTTCATAGCTGAGAGCTTATCATTCAAGGATACACATTCTATCGAAAGGACAGGCAGGTAGGCAAAGAGGTTGGCGTGACTCTGTTGGTAAAAAAAATGTAATTAAATCCTTAGAAAGAGGAGACAAGATCGGAAGCCATAGTGGGTAGAGTTAAGAAACTGCAATGGATTAGAACCTGATGTGCGTTATATAGAGGCCTCATAATACTAGCCGGGATGTGGGCTACAAACTATAACGGGTCGTTAAAAAAAGGCATATCAAAAAGGCAATGTTACGATAGTCTTGGGGGATTTGAATTTGCGTATTGGTTGGGGAAATCAGGTGGGTGGTCAATCCCAAGAAAGATGCCTACATGATGTTTTTTTTTTTCAGAGCAACGGCTGTTTGAGCCTGCTGGGGAATCATTTGTTCTGGATTGCGCATTCTGTAATAACCAGAATTTTATTTGCGGAGCTCAAGGTAAAAGAACGCTTCAGAAGCAATAATAGTAACATAATTAAATTAACTCTGCTGTTTCAGAAGGAGAAGCTGAAGTCGAGTGTAAATGCATTACAGTGGAGTAAAGGGAATTAGAAGCTCATCAGAGGGGAAGTGGCTAAACTTGATTACAAGTGGGCACCAGCAGGGATGACTACTGAGCAGTAGTTGCTGCACATTCCGGGGGCAATTAGGAAGGCGCATGATCGCTGCATCCCAGAGACGTGGATGAAAAGTGAAGTCATAGCCAACATAAAAGGGTGGCATAAAAAAGAGTACAGATTAATGGAAAGTCACAGGATTCGGAGCAAGAAGGCTGCAAGTGAACTGCTGATTTTTCGGAGCGAGGGAGTTCTTTTCCTACTCGGGTTAAAGAGACGCGAGACTGTGCAGGCGCGTGACGTCAGCCAGTAGAGAGCTGAAGGTTTAAAAGAAGGCCGCCATATCCAGCAGGCAGCGGAGTGAGAGGCAGCAGCGTGGTAGGGCTTTGGCTCAACGGGCCTAGGCAGTAACGGGACGAGGCGAGGTAGGAAGTATGTGTGTGAGGCCAGTTTTCTCTGTTCAGTGTCAGATGTGGGGGTTCTGGAGTCTCCCAGCCTTCAGGACGGGCAAATCGGCACCAGGTGTTTCGAGCTGCAAATCCTGAGGGATCGAGTTAGGGAACTGGAGATGCAGCTCGATGTCCTTCGCCTCGTCAGGGAGAGCGAGAAGGTGATAGGTGTTACACGTAGATGTTCATGCCGGGGCAACAGGAGACAGACAGGCGGGTCGTAGTCAGGAGGTGGAAGTCCAAGAGCCAGGTACTAGAGAGTACCCCTGTGGCTGTTCTCTTTGACAATAACTGTTGGGGGGGTGCAGCCTACCTGGAGGAAACGGCAGTGGTCATACCTTTGGCACAGACGCTGGCCCTGTGGCTCAGAAAGCTAGGGAAGGCAGTAGTGATATTGGACTCTATAGATAGGGGGTCAGACAGCCGATTTTGTGGATGCTGGAAAGAAAGTCGATGGTAGTTTGCCTCCCAGGTGTCATGGTCCGGGATGTTTCCGATCGTGTCCAAGATATCCTGCGGTGCGAGGGAGAACAGCCAGAGGTCATGGTACATTTTAGTACCAATGACATAGTTAGGAAAAGGAAAGAAGTCCTGAATAACGACTACAGAGAGTAAGGAAGGCAGTTGAGCAGCAGGACAGCAAAGGTAGTAATCTCGAGATTACAGCCTGTGCCACGCAACAGTGAGAATACAAATAGGATGAGGTGGAGGATAGATGCGTGACTGAAGGTTTAGAGCAAGGCGCAGGGATTCAGATTTCTGGATCATTGGGACATCTTTTGGGGCAATTGTGACCTGTACAAAAAGGACAGGTTGCACTTGAATCCTAGGGGGACCAATATCCTGGCGGGGAGGTTTGCGAAGGCTACTGGGGAGAGTTTAAACTGGAATAGTCGGGGGGGGGGGGGGGGTAGGAACCGAACTGAAGAGACTTGGCAAGAGGATAAATAGAGAAAGATTCCAAACAGTGCGAGAGGGGGAACCGGTCGGTGATAGAGAAGGTTCACTGTCAGACTGAAGGATTGAGATCTGTCTGTATTAATACAAGGAGTGTTGTGAACAAATCGGATGAGTTTAGAGCGTGGATCAGTACTTGGAGATACGATGTGGTGGGAATTACAAAGACTTGAATGGCTCAGGGACAGGATTGGTTACTTCAATTGCTGGGTTTTAGATGTTTCAGAAAGGACAGGGCGGGAGGGAAAAGAGGTGGGGGCGTGGCACTGTTCATCAGAGATAATGTCACGGCCGTAGAAAAGGTGGACGCCATGCAGGGATTGTATACGGAGTCTCTGTGGGTGGAGGTTAGGATCAGGAAGAGGTCAATAACATAACCGGGTGTTTTTTTAGGCCGCCAAATACTAGCAGGGATATCGAGGAGCAGATAAGGAAACGGATCCTGGAGGGTGTAATAATAACAGAGTTGTCGTGATGGAAGATTTTAATTTCCCAAATATCGACTGAAATCTCCCTAGAGAGAATGGGTTAGATGGGGTGGTGTTTGTTCGGTGTATTCAGAAAGGTTCCTTGACACAGTATGCAGATAAGCCTACAAGAAGAGAGGCTGTACTTGATTTGGTATTGGGAAAAGAACCAGGTCAGGTGTCAGATCACTCAGTGGGAGAGCATTTTGGAGATAGTGATCATAATTCTATCTCTTTTAGATTAGCATTGCAGAGAGAAAGGAACAGACAGGTTAGAAAACGTTTAATTGGAGTAAAGGGGACTGACAGGCTATCAGGCAGGAAATTGGGGGCTTAAATTGGCAACAGCTGCTCTCAGGGAAAAGTACGGGAAAATGTGGCAAATATTCAGGGGATATTCAGGAGTTCTGTATATGTAAGTTCCAATGAGACAGGGAAGTTATGGTAGGTTACAGGAACCGTGGCAAACAAAGGCTGTAACAAATCTAGTCAAGAAGAAAAGAAAAGCTTATAAATAGTTCAGAGAGCTAGGTAATGAAAGAGATTTAGAAGATTCTAAGGCTACTAGGAAGGAGCCTAAGAAGGAAATTAAGAAGGAAATCAGGAGAGCCAGAAGGGGCCATGAGAAGGTCTTGGCGGGCGGGATTAAGGAAAACGCCAAGGCATTTTACAACTATGTGAAGAGCAAGAGGATAAAACGTGAAAGAAAAGGACCTATCAAGTGTGACAGTGTGAAATTGTTTATGGAACCGGAGGAAATAGCAGGAGTACTTCATAAATATTTTACTTCAGCATTCACAATGGAAAATGATCTTAGTGATTATAGTGATGACTTGCAGCAGACTAAAAAGCTTGAGCATGTAGATATTAAGAAAGAGGGTGTGCTGGAGCTTTTGGAAAGCATCAAGTTGGATCACTTCCCGATCCGGACGAAATGTGCCCAAGCTACTGTGGAAGGCAAGAGAGGGGATTGCTGAGCCTTTGGCGACGATCTTTGTATTATCGATGGGGACGGGAGAGGCTCCGAGGGATTGGAGGGTTGAGAATGCTGTTCTTTTATTCAAAAAAGGGAGTAGAGATAACCCAGAAAATTATAAGCCAGTGAGTTTTGCCTCAATGTTTGGTAAGTTGATGGAGAAGATCCTGAGAGGCAGGATTTATGAATGTTTGGAGAGTAATAATATGATTAGTAGTAGTCAGCCTAGTTTTGTAAAGGGCAGGTAGTTACAAAACACATTGATGAAGGAAGAACAGTAGATGTAGTGTATCTGGATTTTAGCAAATCATTCGATAAGGTACCCCATGCAAGGCTTACTGAGAAAGTAAGAAGGCATTGGATCCAAGGGGACATTGTTTTGTGGATCCAGAGCTGGCCTGTCTTCGAAGGCAAAGAGTGGTTGTAGTCGGGTAATATTCAGCATGGAGGTCGGTCACCAGTGGAGTGCCTCAGGGATCTGCTCTGGGACCCTTACTCCTCGTGATTTTTTATAAATGACCCGGATGAGGAAGTGGAGGGATGGGTTAGTAAGTTTGCTGTTGATACAAAGGATAGAGAACATCTCTATCTAACACCTCTGGATAGTTTGGAGGGCTGTCATAGTTTACAACGGGACATTGATTGGATGCAAATCTGGGCTGAGAAGTGGCAGATAGAGTTCAACCCAGATAAGTGAGAAGTGGTTCATTTTGGTAGGTCAAATATAATGGCATAATATAGTATTAATGGTAAGATTCTTGGCAGTGAGGTCAGAGGGATCTTGGGGTCCGAGTCCATAGGAAGCTCAAAGCAGCTGCGCAAGCTGACTCTGTGATTTTGAATGCGTATGGTGTATTGGCCTTCGGGAAACGTGGAATTAACTTAGGAGCCGAGAGGTAATATTGTACCTATATAAGACCCTAATCAGACCCCACTTGGAGTACTGTCCTCAGATTTGGTCGTCTCACTGTAAGAATGACGTGGAAGCCATAGAAAGGGTGCAAAGGAGATTTACACAGATGTTGCCCGGATTGGGGAGAATGCCTTATGAGAATAGATTGAGTGAACTCGGCCGTTTCTCCTTGGAGCGAAGGAGGTTGAGAGGTGACCTGATAGAAGTGTACAAGATGATGAGAGGCATTGATCGTGTAATTCGTCAGAGGCCTTTTCCCAGGTTTGAAATGGTTTCAACAAGAGGACACAGGTTTAATGTGCTGGGGAGTAGGTACAGAGGAGATGTCCGGGGTAAGTTTTTCACTCAGAGAGTGGCTAGTGTGTAGAATGTGCTGCCGGCAACGGTGGTGGAGACGAATACGATAGGGTCTTTTAGTTAGCTTTTAGATAGGAACATGGAGCTTAGTAAAATAGAGGGCTATACGTAAGCCTAGTAAGTTCTAAGATAGGGACATGTTCGGCACAACTTTGTGGGCCGAAGGGCCTGCATTGTGCTGTAGCTTTTCTATGTTTCTATGGACTGGGGATTTTTAGAAACCAAAAGATAGCAGCAAGCGGTGAAAAGATGCTATATGAAAGCAATCTAGGCAACAATATCACAGAGGATACCACAACTTTCTTCAGATATATAAAGAGTAAATGGGATGAGAGAAGCTGAAGCGGTAGTAATGGAGCAAAGGCAATGGCAAACGAGCTGAATAAGCATTTTGCCTCTCTGGAAGACTTTAACTGTTTGCCAGAAGTTCGAAGGTGTCAGGGTGGAAAGGTAAGTGCAGTTGCTGTTTCTAGAGAGAAGATCCTTGGGATTCTGAAAGGTCTGAAGCTAAATGTTATCGGGACCAGATGGAGCACATTCAAGTGTCCTGAAAAACAAAACATAGCTGAGGACAATATGGAGGCATTAATAAAGGTTATTCCACAATTGTAGATTGTGCTATGGTTCAGGAGGACTAGGAATTGCATGTGTCACTCCACTCTGCAGGACGGGAGACGAAACGAAACTATAGGCTAGTTAGCCTGACTTCAGTATTGGGGAGACGTTGGAGTCGATTGTTAAGGATGTGGTTTCGGGGTACGGAGGCACATGAGAAAATAGGCCAAAGTCGGCATTATTACTTTCAGAGAAATTCTTGCCTGACAAACATGTTGGAATTCCTTGAGGAAATAACAGGCAGGATAGACGAAATGGAATCGGTGAATGTTGTATACTTGAATTTTAAAACGGCCTTTCACAAAATGCTGCATGTCAGCTTGCCTAACAAAATAAGGGCGCATATATTAGAGGCAATATACTCGCGTTGATAGAACATTGGCCGATTAGCAGGAAACAAAGAGTGGTGATAAAGAGAGCCTTTTCTAATTGGATGCCAGTGAACATTACTGTCTCCCAGGGGGTCAGTTTTGGAATGGCCTTTTTTATGTTGTACGTCAATGATTGTGATGACCCAATTTATACCGTTGTGTACACGTATATAGACAGTACTACGATCGCTGGGAGTGTGTGCGTGGTGTTGTGGAAGCAAGGAGTCTCGAGAAGGACTCAGACAGATTGGGAGAATGGACAAAGAAGTGGCAACTGGAATAGAGTGTCGGGAAGTATAAGGTCATGCACTTTGCTCGAAGGAAGAAAAGCATAGACTAGTTTCTAAACGAAGAGAAATTCAACAACCTCGGTGGAACCTCCTGCAGGATTCCATAAAAGTCAATTTGCAGGCTGAGACGGTGTTGATGAAGGCAAATACAACGTTAGCATCCATTTTTAAGGGACTGAAATATAAAGCAAGGATGTAATGCTCAGGCTTTACAAGACAATGGTAATGTCTCATTTGGGGTATTGCGAGAGGTCCTGTGCCCCTTATTTAACAACGGATGTGCTGACATTGGAGAGATTTCAGTGGAAGTTTATGAGAATGATTCCCGGAATGAAAGGCATATGAGGAGCGATTGATGGACCTGTGCCTTTACTCGCTGGAGTTTAAAAGAATGTTAATATCCTTGAAACCAATCGAATGTTTAAAGGTCTAATGTAGTGTATATGTAGAGATGTTTCCTGTCGTGGCGGAGTCTAAACCAGCCTGCACATCCTGAGAACACAGGGAAGTTCTGTTAGAACAGAGATAAGAAGGTATTTCTTTAGCCAGTGGGAAGTGAATCTGTGGAATTAGTTGTCATATGCGCCCGCAGAGACCAGGTCAATTGGTATATTTACGGCGGAAGTTGATAGTCTCTTGATTGGTCAGGACGTCAAAGGTCATGGGGATATGACAGAAGAACTGCTTGAGAGGGAGATAGATCCGCCATGATGGAGAGGCATAGTAGATTCAATTATCTGAGTGATCTGATTCATCTCCGACGTCTTATCATCTTATGGTTTTATGGATTATCAGGCCAACCGCCGTTTACAGCGGATGAGACGGTGACTGCACGGTCTGCAGTTCGGGTTATCTGATCTCCAGGGTGCTGCTGAAAACAGCAGCAGATACTGGTTTGGGTTAGCCGTCTCCTGGCCTCACAAACCGTCCTCCTCTTACATTATTGATGTTTCAATACTGCCAGGCCATACTAGAAGCCCGCAAGACAACGCCCAGTCATCTCACATTTGAAGACGAGCTGATCCTAAGTAAAGAAATCTCTATTCCAACATATTCGTCATACTGCTGGACCTCGGGGTGAGGAGAGGTACCCTGTGAAGGAACAGATTTCAGCTACCGGGACAAACTGATCAAAGTGAGAGTTATGCACAAAAGCCATCTTCTCATAAAAACAGGAGATGAACGGTCAGGAGGTGAAACAGGGTATTCCAGAACTAGATTGATGTTTTGGTCGTTCAAAGACGGAAAACCGGTCAGATTACTAAATCTCAGCCTCATGATGTTCATGGGGAATGCTCACTTTGCTCATGCCAGTCCGGGATTTTTCTCTTCTCTTCCTCTCTCTTCATCATCTAAGACACTTGATTGATCGCCAACAGTCCCGGATGATGATTAGTTCTAAACTAAGCTGGCCCTTTGTCCCTTGGTCTGTTGTACGCTCCTCTCCGTTATTGATATACTGTTCCGTTTTCCTCTCGCTTCGTTACCACTTGAGATTTTTGAAGACTGGACGGCCCTTTTGTTTTTCATTCTGTGTTCTGTTTGGGGGTCAGCAAATACAGTTCGCCCAGTGGGGGAGACGGAGAGGGAGGGGGAAACACGAGGGCTGCTGACTAAAGAGGGAACGCCAAACCCATTATCATATGGAGGTCAAACTTGAAAGCATTTTCCTCTAATTTTGCCGATGCTTCCTTGCCGTTGATTCTCCACAGCCTCTCAGCCAAGATTTCCTCATGATCACAAGACACTGATGGACTGGTAATACAATTAGTGCATGTCATTTTAATTCGTTTAAAGGCGAGAACGACGACGGGGGTCATGCGTGAGCACGGTTGATGCGCGGAATAGGCTCTCATGCTGCGGTGCCTCCTGTTATAACGACTGGGCGAAGGTGGCGCTGGGGTGGTGTAGGAAAGAACACAGTTCCGGTCGACGCGCTGGAATCCATAGTGGGTTGAAGCTGGCCTCTGTTGGCCAGCTCTTCCATTGGTGCTGCTCTCCATTGTTCGTTCTCTGGAAGACAAGCTATATTACCATGATCTGCTACTGACCCAGCGCTACTGAGAAACTGCTGCGTATTTGTTCTTCTAGATTCATGTCTGCAGAACTATCAATCTTCAGGGCACGCTACTCAGCTTCTGCGAATATTATTTTGTTCCTGTATGTGCTATATTTACTTCGTGTGCTACGTGCTGAGTGTGACCGTATGCATTATGTTCAGCACATTTTGTCCAGACGGATTATTGACTGACAATTAACCTTGAACTGCTTTGCCACCTGGCCTACCTTGCGTAGCCCCTTTTCACCTACTGTGCACTTGCACTGCAAAAGCCCTCTAATCCACAAAACTTGTCAATGCCGTCCCATTCACAATATAGTCTTGTGAGTGTCCGACGTACATCACTTCATACCCATCAAATTCGAAAGCTTGCTGCCATTCCTCAGTCCATTCACCTACATGATCAAGATCACCCGCTTCGCTATCAGCTAAACACACAAATTATCATGAATACCCCCTTACTATCAATATTATTCCTGGTTATCGACTATCACAGTTAGCACCCTGGGACAGGACTGAGGAAGGTTTGAAATCATTAATGGGTATTGGGTTTCTGTGCGGCTGTAGGGCGCGATCTGGGATTGGGGACCATTGTGACCAGGCTCTGAACTGAGCTGGATTAAACGGCGAAGGAACACATCGCCTGGAAGACTGCTTCAGTGATTCGTTGTGCTTCAACGTTTGAGAAACAAGTTGATTTGACGAACTCTGGCGTTTTTGATGATTAGTGCAACAAGTAATGTGGCGCAGCAGGGTTCTGATTGTCTCAGAATGGGAATATCATAAACGATGGGATCCATCTAATGAGTCTATACGGACTCTGAGTAAAGGAGTTCGAGTTCGTCCCTCTCAGCCACCCTCTGTCCACAGCCCTTAACCTTTGTCCCTTCAGATAATTACCTTGCTTTCTTTTCCCGGCAGGGTTGAATCTGTCACCCCGACTTCATCTGCTGTTCGCTCTGTTCCTCTTTTCGGGCGTCAAAGTCAATATTATCATCTGCATAAGTACATGTACGTACAGATACAGTGAAAACCTTACATCACATGAACATTGCGCCTTATACACAAGCTTCGCTAGAGAAACATAAATTAAACAGTTTTTTGACAGTTCCGACAAGAATGTCAAGCACCTGCTAATCGCGTACCATGAACTCTTTCAGACAGGAAATTTGTCGATTTGCTGACCAAATGTTACCGGTCAATCCACAAACTAACAGAATCTGCCGTCATACAATTGCTGTCTGTGGGTGCTTGGAACCCAGGTTCCTTCGTCCACAGTAAATATTACATTTAATTTGGCCAGGACACACTTGGAGGTGCATAGAAGAATAAACAGCTGAAACAAAATCTTCTACATCCTTAATTTGCTGGCGGTAGATGGACAATAACATGAAAAGAAATAAAATATACCTTACTTTAACAAGTGATCTATTCACTTCCTACTTTGTTATTTTGATAATCATTTAGAAAACACTTAGGTACCTTGAATGCTTATCATGACCACTGGATGCTCCAAACTCGTTATAATTGCAGTTGATGTACATTTACCATTCTAGTGCAGAAAACTCAGACTCACTTGCATACAGTAAGCTCTCATAGAAAGCAATGTGATTACAACCAGATGTGAAGAGATGAATTTAAATCTCTCACTGTATTAGCGAATTTACAGAAGTTTTTTAGGCTTTGCTTGCTTGATGTGGGCTATATATTGGCCCGGTCTCCTATCGGATGACTCTCCACTTTTTCAACTATTAGACTGGGATTTGTATGTCTAAATGACGGATGAAGTGGCATTACGGATTGATGTGGACCTCCAAGACAGCGCTTCTAGTATTTTAAAGATTTAAGATTATGTTTATTTGTGACATGTACACGGAAATATGCGGTGAAATGCATCATTTATGTGCAATATATGCTCGGGAGAGGCCGCAAGTCTCCTCACGTTTCCGGCACCAACATAGCATGCCCTCAATTATTAACCTTAACTAAAACGTCTTTGAGGAAACACCCGGAGGAAATCCAGGCAGTCACGGGGAGAATATACATAATTACAGATAGCGGGGTGGGAGGGGGTATTAAACCCTAATCTTACATATGAAGATGTAAAGCGACACGCTGTATATACGCTACTGCTGGGCCGGAGTTCTTCCTATCAGGTGTACTATATGTCGGATTATTGTGAATTGTGTGGATGGGAAGGGGATACATTGAAGATTTTGAAAATGTTTGAAGATAGAAAAGGTAATAAATGGTAAATTAGGTACATGGTAAAATCTCTTTGATTTGTTGAGCTAAAGAAGTTAAGAGAAGAGAGAACCTAGCAGACCTGAAATACATAACAGAGTACAACACACAGTTCCAGATACTATATATCAGTAACAGCGTGCTATCAGTCGAGTCGGCTTAGAAAATATTCAATAGCATTTACATGATAATTGGAATTGGATTTTTATTGTCACACATATAGTACAAAACATTTCCAGCATTCTTCTACGAATTTTCGCATCTTGTCATGGTAGGTTGGCTGGTGACATCCTGAGATCCCGAGAACGATGCCGTCCGGAACATAGACACTGGTAAAGTTACAAATGGTGGTAATGTCAAGGGGAGGTTCCAGACAAGACCAAGACCTCTGCATTTAAGTTAAACATAGAACTGGAAAATAGAATAGTACAGCACATTACAGGCCCTTCGGCCCTCAGTGTTGTGCTGATCCTAAAACCCTGCCTCCCATATAACCCCCCACCTTAAATTCCTCCATATACCTGTCTAGTAGTCTCTTAAACTCCACTAGTGTATCTGCCTCCTAACTGACTCAGGCAGTGAATTCCACGCACCAACCGTTCTCTGAGTAAAAAACCTTCCTCTAATATGCCCCTTGAACTTCCCTCCCCTTACGCTAAAGCCATGACCTCCTGTACTGAGCAGTGGTGCCCTGGGGAAGAGGCGCTGGCTATCCACTCTATCTATTCCTCTTAATATCTTCTACACCTCTATCATTTCTCCTCTCATCCTCCTTCTCTCCAGAGAGTAAAGCCCTAGCTCCCTTAATCTCTGATCATAATCCACACACTCTAAACCAGGCAGCATACTGGTAAATCTCTTCTGTGCCCTTTCCAATGCTTCCACATCCTTCCTATAGTGAGGCGACCAGAACTGGACACAGCACTCCAAGTGTGGCCTAACCAGAGTTTTATAGAGCTGCATCATTAGCTCGCGACTCTTAAACTCTATCCCTCAACTTATGAAAGCTAACACCCCATAAGCTTTCTTAACTACCCTATCTACCTGTGAGGCAACTTTCAGGGATCTGTGGACATGTACCCCCAGATCCCTCTGTTCCTCCACACTACCAAGTATTCTGCCATTTACTTTGCACTCTGGCTTGGAGTTTCTCCTTTCAATGTGTACCACCTCACACTTCTCCGTGTTGAACTCCATATGCCATTTCTCAGCCCACTTCTGCATCCTATCAATGTCTCTCTGCAATCTTCGACACTCATCTACACTATCTACAACACCACCAACCTCTGTGTCGTCTGCAAACTTGCCAACCCACCCTTCTACCCCCGCATCCAGGTCGTCAATAAAAATCACGAAACGTAGTGGTCCCAGAATAGATCCTTGTGGGACACCACACCACTCGTCACAACCCTCCAATTTGAATGTATTCCCCCAACCACGACCTTCTGCCTTCTGCGGGCAAGCCAATTCTGAATCCACCTGGCCAAACCTCCCCGGATCCCATGCCGTCTGACTTTCTGAATAAGCCTACCGTGTGGAACCTTGTCAAATGCCATCCCAAAATCCATGTAGATCACATCCACTGCACTAGCCTCATCTATATGCCTGCTCACCTCCTCGAAGAACTCTGTCAGGCTTGTTAGACACGATATGCCCTTCATAAAGCCATGCTGACTGTCCCTGATCAGACCATGATTCTCTAAATGCCCATAGATCCTATCTCTAAGAATCTTTTCCCACAGCTTTCCCACCACAGACTTAAGACTCAATGGTCTATAATTACCCGAACTATACCTACTAGCTTTTTTGAACAAGGGGACAACATTCGTCTCTCTCCAGTCCTCCGGTACCATTCAAGTGGACAATGAGGACATAAAGATCCTAGCCAGAGGCTCTGCAATCTCTTCCCTCGCCTCGTGGAGCAGCCTGGGGAATATTTGGTCAGGTTCCGTGGTCTTATCCTTCCTAGTGTATTTTAACAACTCCAACACCTCTTCTCCCTTAATATCAACATGCTCCAGAACATCATCATCACCCATATGGTCCTCACCGTCATCAAGTTTCCTCTCATTGGTGAATACCGAAGAGAAGTATTCATTGAGGACCTCGCTCACTTCCACAGCCTCCAGGCACATCTTCCCACTTTTATCTCTAATCGGTCCTACCTTCACTCCTGTCATCCTTTTGTTCTTCACATAATTAAAGAATGCCTAGGGGTTTTCCCTTATCCTACTTGCTAAGGCCTTCTCATGTCCCATTCTTGCTCTTCTCTGCCCCTTCTTAAGCTCCTTTCTTGCTACCCCATATTCCTCAATAGACCCATCTGATGCTTGTTTCCTAAACCTCACGTATGCTGCCTTCTTCCACCTGACTAGATTTTCCATCTCACTTGTCACCCATTGTTCATTCTTTGTCTTCCTCGCTGGGACAAATTTACCCCTAACATCCTGCAAGAGATCCTTAAACATTGACCACATGTCCGTAGTACATCTTCCTGCAAAAACATCATCCCAATTCATGCCCTCAAATTCTAGCCTTATAGCCTCATAATTTGTCCTTCCCCAATTAAAAATGTTCCTGTCTTCTCTGATTCTATCCTTTTCCATGATAATGCTAAAGGCCAGGGAACGGTGATCACTGCCCCCCAGAAGCTCACCCACTGAGAGATCTGTGACCTGACCCGGTTCGTTACCTAATACTGGATCCAGTATGGCATTTCCCCTAGATGGCCTGTCAACATACTGTGACAGGAATCCGTCCTGGACACACTTAACAAACTCTGCACCATCTAAACCATTGGAACTAATCATGTGCCAATCAATATTAGGGAAGTTAAAGTCACCCATGATAACAACACTGTTATTTTTGCAGCTTTGCAAAATCTGCCTCCCAATCTGCTTCTCGGTATCTCTGCTGCTACCAGTGGGCCTATAGAATAACCCCAATAGAGTAACTGCTCCCTTCTTGTTCCTGATTTCCACCTATGCTGACTTAAAAGAGGATCCTGCTACATTATCCACCCTTTCTGTAGCTGTAATAGTATCCCTGACTAGTAATGCCACCCCTCCTCCCCTTTCTCCCCCTCTCTATCCCTTTTAAAGCACTGAAATCCAGGAAAATTGAGAATCCATTCCTGCCCTGGTGCCAGCCAAGTCTCTGTAGTGGCCACTACATCACAATTCCATGTATGTATCCAAGCTCTCAGTTCATCACCTTTTTTCCTGATGCTTCTTGCATTAAAGTACACACCATGTAGCCTTTCTACCTTAATATCTTTACACCCTTTATTCTGCTTCTCTTTCCTCAACGGCTCTCTTTGTTATTATTAAAGCAATAGCAGAATGTAGAGCAAAGTGCAGCAGCTACAGAGAAAGGGCAATACAGGTAGACAATACGGTGAAAGATCTAAATGAAGTAGATTCTGAGTTCAACAGTCCATTTTTACAGTCTTTATCACCGCTGCATAGCCACAGATGGTACATGTTATTCCTGCCCTTTGCGGGAGAGATCTATTTGCATTGATTGTCATACAGAACCATGTATTCTTTTCTCTACCATAGTATATCTAAGATAATTCGAGAAATACTCTTCGATGAGCATCACTCACCCCTTCGTTCAAAACATTATATTCTCAATGTTTGAACCACGAGTCCATGCTTCAACGAGGAAACATAGGGCTTCTTTTAATTCGGGACGAGCTGAAACATATTTATTACACAGTGACACCACCAGTTCATTCAAAGGAGATCATCAGTATTTCCCGATTACACTCCTCGATGGCAGGAGCTTCCATAAAGGAGAACAAAGTAACTATAGTGGACAAGATTTTATGTTCGAAGTTTTCTTTATCAAAAAAAAATGTGCGGCACATCCTTTTCATTAACCACCTTATGAACTTGAACTTTATTGGTTAACAACACTGCCGTTTTTTATGTTACTTTTACACTTTATTCTCCATTAGTGCTGTGTTACCTTTTCCTACCTCAATGATTTGGTCAGTATGAACAGCATGCAAGTCAAGCTTTTCATTGTAACTCGACGCATATGGCAATAATAAACCAATTCAAGCACTACATGATTTTTTTAAGAATATACTTTCCCCATCATATGCTTCTTTGAATTTCTTTCCGGCTTTAACAATATGATGTAACATTTAGGAGCAAATATACAGAACAGTAAGCCAAAGCTGGAAACCAAAATGGCAAACACTTCCACGGCCACAGTGAATTTCCCGGGAGAACTGACATAAGCTGGAATGAACGATATCCAAACAGCACAAAAAATTATCATGCTAAATGTAATGTACTTCGCTTCGTTGAAATTGTCCGGCAAATTCCGTGCCAAAAAGGCAACGGCAAAACAAACCAATGACAGGCAGCTTATATAACCCAGGACGCAGTAAAATGCCACTTCGGACCCAACGTCACATTCGAGGAGAATCACTTCATTCGAATAAACCATGTTTTTGACAGGGCGTGGTGGGGATTTGATGAGCCAGACGGTACATATTAGGCACTGCAGCAGTGTAAGAAGAAAGACGATCAGGCGTTGTTGTAGGGGCCCAAACCATTTGACCACATTATTGCCGGGTCGTGTTGCCTGAAATGCCAGCACCACAACAATAGTCTTGCCCAAAACACAGGAGACGCAGAGGACAAAAGTAACACCAAACATGGTGTGGCGTAGCATACAGGACCACGCAGATGGCTCGCCAATGAATGTGATTGAACAGAGGAAGCAAAGGCTCAGTGCGAGGAGAAGAACGAAGCTGAGTTCCGAATTGTTGGCCTTCACTATCGGAGTGTCTTTGTGAAGCAAGAAAACGCCGCCTATCGTGGCAGTGATGCAACTTCCGATCAACGCCAACGTGGTGAGAACAGTCCCCATCATCTCGGCAAACGAGAGAAAGTCAACCTTCTTCTGTACGCATAGGTCCTGTCGCTCGTTGGGCCAGGAATCGCTTGGGCACCTAATACACACAATTGAATCTTCAAAGAACAAAGGTAAAGTTGATTTAATAAGCGGACCGGAGACACCTGCGAATACTTGAACAATTAAGTTATTATTCCTCCATACCTGTTATGTTACTGATCGCCCCTTGGGCGCATGGGATGCAATCAAAGCAACAAATAGGCTGTCCTTTGCGAGCTGCTTTTCTTGTTCCAGGGAAACAGCTGTTGGAACAAACGGCCCGAGGGACCTTGTCGCAGACAAAGAAATATCACTGGGATGGGCAGTAAAAACTAAAGGGCATAGTTGAGTTGAGAGTTCAGAAAGTTGAGAAAGGAAAGATTTATATAAAGACCTGATGGGCAACTCTCCTCACAGAAAGTGGTGGGTATATTGGACAAGCTTTCGGTGGAAGTGATTGAGGCAGTTGGAATAACAGCATTTAATAGATAGTTCCATACGTCTGTTATGCGGAAAGGGCTCGGATGTGTGGGTCAAATCTTTGGCCGGTCGCTATTGTCCGACTCTAGGTCTCTGAAGTTCTCTACCTTGGCTGATTGTGCATTGACGGCGGTATCCAGAGAAATCAGTAACGCACGTGTCATCATGCTTCCGCCAGTAATTCAGGAAACGTATAAATGTATAACAGCATCGTTGAGAATAGGATATGGCATCGAAAACACATGACTGACAACAGGAGGTTCTAAAAGCGGAGTGGAAGAGAGAGAGATATATTGATAGGCAGAGATTGTGTGTCTGTGTCTGTGTGTGCAAGAGACAAAGAGACAAAAGAAAGAGAGACAGAGAGAGTGAGCTAGTTCTTAAAACGAAGATGTATACGTTGGAAATTTAATACAAAATAGAAACCAGCTTTAGTTCTGCCGTTCACTTACTTTATCAACAATGTGAGTAGCTTACCGAAGGAAGGTTGGCACTTAATTTCGAAGTTATTTTGTTCACAATACAGCCACACTTTCATACATTACCTGTCTGTGGCCACCAGTCCAAACAATCGATTCTTCATTTATAATGACTTGTTCACCTGAAGGCGCTGATCCGTCATAATTTCCGACTATCAATACAGTTGCATTCCCCTCGCTATTCACCTGCCAGTTCACAATGTCGTACATAGCCAGAGAGTCCCCGTTTTTGTCGAAATTTACCCTTTCCCCCGACTTCGTTGTGAAATTTAGCGATTGCATGTAATGCAAAACCTACCAGAGGAAGACACAGACGATGGAACATGACATTCATCAATCAATAATTTACATAGAAAAAACGATTTGAATTACTTTGTCTGCTCTACGTACCTGCCATGGCTGAATATTTGACATGCTTGCGCATGACTGATTGACAAATGGACCTTCGCCACTTTTACACAAAAACATATTGTGAAGTGCATGAGCTATAGCATAAGTCGCCTCATAAACTTTATTTGTCACCCGCAGCTGAGATGTGTCCGTGTAGGTGTTAGACACAGTTCTTAGGCTCTCGGTTCCTGTACATTGACGAGGCCGAAAGGTGGCCATTGTGTTCCCCGTGTTGCCTATTCGTTTCAGGCTGCAGCCGAAGGTCTTTTCCCAAAATTCTTCAATTAAAAGATTACCGGGATAGGCAGACGGATGAAGACTCGTTAAAAAATCTTTGAACCCTGGGATATTCACATTACGCACGGCAACCCCGATGGCCCCAGTTACAAACCTTTTGTTCTCCTCTGGGGACAGAAGCGAAGTTGCGATCCACGCCTCACTGCCCACCCACTGGATACCAGAAACGTTTTGTTGAGCAATTTCGTTCAATAAACCTGCCATGTCCGCCTGAGTGAGAAAAGCCACCACGACTTTCGTGGATGCTGTCCGAATAACGCTGATAACATGAAGTAACCTTTCTCTTGAATACCTCCTGTGGAAAGTCTCGGAGAAGGCAATGCAAACCCCAAGCTCCTGAACCGTCTCAGTGAAGGCCTGCATCCCAAAGTTTCCGTAATCGTTGTCGCTTCTGACCGTTCCAATCCAAGTCCATCCAAAACGCTTGACAAGTTGCGCCAGTGCTTTGGTCTGAAAGTAATCACTTGGGATCGTTCGAAAGAAAGAAGGAAATTCTCGCCGATTGCTGAGACAGGCACAGGTGGAGAAATAGCTAACCTGGTCAGAAAGCACAAGGGAAATAGAAGAACAGCGAAATTAGTTTGTGCTCGGTGGGAAAATGACCAGGCGAGGTCCAACAACTGACGCGTGCCACAACTGGCTTATTCGATATATTAACAGTCATGGTGTTGGACCGTGCAGCTACAGGCCTTTCGGCCGTAACCTTCATGACAAGCAACATGTTGATTATGCTTGCTTAGAAACATAGAAAACCTACAGCTTAATACAAACCCTTTGGTCCAGGATGTTGTGCCGAACATGTACTTACTTTTGAAATTGCCCAGGTTTACCCATAGTCTTCTATTTTTCTGAGCTCCATGTACCTATCCAGGAGTCTCTTAAAAGACCCTATCGTATCCGCCTCCACTATAGTCGCCGGTAGCCCATTCCACGCACTCACCACCCTCGGAATAAAATCCTTACACCTGACATCCCCTCTGTACTTACTTTCAAGCACCTTAAAACTGTGCCCTCTCGTGTTAGCCAGTTCAGCCCTGGGAAGTAGCCTCTGACTATCCACAGGATCAATGCCTCTAAACTTTTGCCATGCTTGTGCTATTGGCGTAGTTTGGCCCATGTACAAGTATCTTCATAATGCTGTAATTGTACCTAGCTGAACCTTTTCTTTTGTCAGCTGGTTGCATCTACCCGCTGCCATCTGTATAAAAGAAGTGGCCTCTCGGCTTCCTGGTAAAAATTTCTCTTCACCTGTTAAACTGATTACCTATATTCCTTAATTTCCTCTCCTCCAGAAAAAATATGCTATGAATTCGTCCCATGATCGATATCCTAATTTTATAGCGATAATGTAAGAATATTCACTCTGCGGGCAAACAGACAGAGACTTCCTCGTAATATTTCCATTAAGTGACCAATCACTTCCATTTTAGTACTGCCAGTGTTTACTACTTTTATTTTCGGGTCGCTAATATCGACAAATTTCTCTTTTCTCATTTTACTTGCTATTCCAAAATGAGAAAAAGCAGAATTCTTGCAACCATCCTCGTAATTTAGCTGTTGAATATCATCCTGACAGCCTTCCTGCATAAAGAAGTTCAAGGCACAAAAATATCAAATACTACTATACTCCAAGCGGACCACAATTTTGTCGTGGTTTGGAGGCTTGCGTGCCTCTATGCCTTCGTGACCCAGAGAACTCTGTTGGCCTGAGTCAGGGCTTTGTGCTCGAGCTCTTCGTAGGGTCACCCATGCCAAAAAGGTCAAAGAGTCTTGGCTAGAAACAGAGGTGTCCACGGGTCCTGCAGGCTCGGGGATCAGCTCAGGGTTAACAGCCCCATCTGGTCAAACAGATTACGAAAACAGCAATGAAGAATCCTTCTGCATCTGTGTTCGACGGTATTCCTGTGACTCCATCCGATAGTCGCATGGCCGACAGTAGTGGAAACCAAGATGAAGTTACTGGCCCGCTGTAAAAACACTAAATCCCGACAAGACCTAAACCAAAATTGGCCAAAGAGCGACAGAGGTAGAAGACCTTCACCGCTGCTCTAAATGCCAGTGGTGTAACTGGCTGTAAATAAGTGAAAAACTAAGTGCATAATTTTAGCAGTATTTACAGAATGCTGAAGGAAGTGAGCAGACAATGCAGCAACTATTGAAAATAATAGACAGTCGATGTTTCCAGCTGATACCCCTCATCAGCACTGGAAAGAAGATGAGAAGTTAAATCAAGAAGGTGGGGGAGGGGAGAAAGAAGTACGAGGATATAGGTGATGGGTGAAACCTGGGACGGGATGAAGTAAAGAGATGGGAAATTGATAGCTGAAAGATTGATGGTCTGGAGAATGGGGAATCTGATATAAGTGGGTAGAAGTCCATGGAAGCGGAAGGACCAACAGAAGGAGCTGAAGGGCAGGTAAGGTGATAGACGGAAACTGGAATATGAATGGTAAAGCTAAAGAGGCAATGACCAGAACCTCGAGAAAGTGATATTTATGCCATCAGGATACAGGCCACTCAGAAGGAATATAAGGTTCCGCTCCTCCAACTTGACTGCATCATCATTGCAGCAGGAGCAAAGACCATGGACCGACATGTCGGAGAATGGAAGGTCGATTTGTGGGGGATCGCGCTTTTTCTGGCCAAAGGAGCGTTGGTGCTCGTCGAAGCGGTCTTCCAATCTTCGTCGGGTCTCACCAATATCCAGACAGACACATCAGGAAACCAGATAGAGTGGATGATACTAACAGACTCACCGGTGAGGTATCACCTCACCGGATCCCTGAATAGGCGTGAGGAAGGATGTATAAGGCTAGGTATGACAATTAGAAACATTAAAAACCCTTAGCACAATACAGGCTCTTTGGCCCAGAAAGTTGTGCCGAACATGTCCCTACCTTAGAAATTACTAGGCTACCTGTATTGGGGGGGGGGGGGGTGGAATGACTAACCTGGACAACCAGCGGAAGCCGGATCTATGGCATTGAGTCTGGTTCTGCAATGCAGAAGGGACGGGGTAAGAAGAGGAGAGCGGTAGTGATAGGGGACTCGATAGTTATAAGGTACAGACAGGAGGATCTGTGGTCGCGACAGAGACTCCCGGACTGTGTTTTACCTATCGAGTGCCAGGGTGAGGGATGTCTCTGATCGCGTGCACAATATTCTGAAATGGGAGGGTAAGCAGCCAGATCTCGTGGTACACACCTGTACCAATGACGTAGGAAGAAAGAATGAGGAGGGCCTGAAGAGGGAGTATGGAGAGCATGGTAGGAAGTTAAAAAGCAGGACCTCGAGGGTGGTAATCTCAGGATTGCTACCCGTGACACGGGCCAGTGAGGGTAAGAATAGCATGCTCTGGAGGATGAACACGTGACTGAGGAACTGGTGTAGGGGGCAGGGTTTCAGATTGCAGGATCTTTGGGACCTCTTCTGGGGCAGGTGGGACCTGTACGAGAGAGACGGGTCACACGTGAACTACAGGAGGACCAATATCCTTGCAGGGAGGTTTGTTAGTGCTGTTGGGGGGAGGGGTTTAAACTAGATTTGCAGGGGGATGGGAACCAGAGTGCCCGATCTTTTACAGGTATATTAATAGCAAAAGGATAGTAAGGAATAAAATTGGTACTCTTGAAGATCAGAGTGGTTGGCTATGTATAGAACCAAAATGAATGGGGGAGATATAAAAATGTTGTTTTTTGTGTCTGTATTTACTAAGGAAACTGGCATGGAGTCAATTGAAATAAGGCAAACAAGTAGTGAGGTCATGAAAACTATACAGATTGAAGAGGAGGGGGTGCTCGTTATCTTGAGGAAAATCAGAGTAGATAAATCCTCAGGACCTGGCAGGGTATTCCCTCGGACCTTGAAGGAGACTAGTGTTGAAATTGCAGAGGCCCTGGCAGATGTATTGAAAATGTTGCTATCTACGGGTGAGGTGACAGAGGATTGGAGGATAGCTCATATTGTTCCATTATTTTAAAAAGTCTCTAAAAGTAATCCAGGAAATTATAGGCCGGTAAGTTTGATGCCGGTAGTGGGTAAACTATTGGAAGGAGTACTAAGAGATAGGATCTACAAGTATTTAGGTAGACCTGGACTTATTAGGGAGAGTCAACACGGCTTTGTGCGTGGTAGGTCATGTTTAACAAATCTATTAGATTTTTTGGAGGAGGTTACAAGGAAAGTGGATGAAGGGAAGAAAGTGGAGGTTCTCTACATGGACTTCAGTTAGACCTTTGACAAGGTCCCGCCTGGGAAGTTACTTAGGACGATTCGGTCGCTAGGTATACATGGTGAGGTAGTAAATTAGATTAGACATTGACTCAAAGGTAGAAGCCAGAGAGTGGTAGTGGAGGATTGCTTCTTGAGTGGAGGCCTGTGATTTGTGGTGTGCTACAGGGATCAGTGCTGGGTCCATTGGATCAGCAAATTAGCTGATGATACAAAGATTGGAGGTGTAGTGGACAGCGAGGAAGGTTTTCAAAGCTTGCAGAGGGATCTGGACCAGCTGGAAAAATGGGCTGAAAAAATGGCAGATGGAGTTTAATACAGACAAGTGTGAGTTATTGCACTTTGGAAAGAAAAACCAAGGTAGAGCATACAAGGTAAATGGTAGGGTACTGAGGTGTGCAGTAGAACAGAGGGATCGGGAAATGCAGATACAAAATTCCCCAAAAGTGGCATCACAGGTAGATAGGGTCGAAAAGAGAGTTTTTGGTACATTGGCATTTATAAATCAAAGTTTTGAGTATAAGAGTTGTAATGTTATGGTGATGTTGTATAAGGCAGTGGTGACGCCGAATTCGGCGTATTGTGTGCAGTTTTGGTCACCAAAAGAAGCATATTAATAAGTTTGAAAGAGTACAGAGAAGGTTTACAAGGATCAAACACGAGGAAATCTGCAGATGCTGGAAATTCAAACAACACACACAAAATGCAGGTGGAACACAGCAGGCCAGGCAGCATCTATAGGGAGAAGCGCTGTCGACCTTTCGGGCCGAGACTCTTCGTCAGGACTAACCGAAAGGAAAGATAGTAAGAGATTTGAAAGTAGTGGGGGAGGGGGAAATGCGAAATGATAGGTGAAGACCGGAGGGGGTGGGATGAAGCTAAGAGCTGGAAAGGTGATTGGCGAAAGTGATACAGAGCTGGAGAAGGGAAAGGATCATGGGACGGGAGGCCTCAGGAAAAAGAAAGGAGGGGGGAGAGCACCATGGGAGATGGAGAACAGGCAAACAACTAAATATGTCAGGGATGGGGTAAGAAGGGGAGGAGGGGCATGAACGGAAGTTAGAGAAGTCAATGTTCATGCCATCAGGTTGGAGGCTGCCCAGCCGGTATATAAGGTGTTGTTCCTCCTACCTGAGTTTGGATTCATTTTGACAATAGAGGAGGCCATGGATAGACATATCAGAATGGGAATAGGACGTGGAATTAAAATGTGTGGCCACTGGAAGATCCTGCTTTTTCTGGCGAATCGAGCGTAGGTGTTCAGCGAAACGGTCTCCCAGTCTGCGTCGGGTCTCACCAATATATAAAAGGCCACACCGGGAGCCCCGGACGCAGTATACCACATCAGCCGACTCACAGGTGAAGTGTCGCCTCACCTAGAAGGACTGTCTGGGGCCCTGAATGGTGGTGAGGGAGGAAGTGTAAGGGCAGGTGTAGCACTTGTTCCGTTTACAAGGATAAGTGCCAGGAGAGAGATCGGTGGGAAGGGATTGGGGGAACGAGTGGACAAGGGAGTCGCGTAGGGAGCGATCCCTGCGAAAAGCAGAAAGGGGGGGAGGGAAAAATGTGTTTGGTAGTGGGATCCCGTTGGAGGTGACGGAAGTTACGGAGAATTATACGTTGGACCTGAAGGCTGGTGGTGTGGTAGGTAAGGACAAGGGGAACCCTATCCCGAGTGGGGTATAAGCCTACAGACTCTCACAGCTACCTGGACTATTCCTCTTCCCACCCTGTCCCTTGCAAAAAGGCTATCCACTTCTCACAATTCCTCCGTCTCCGCCGCATCTGCTCTCAGGATGAGGCTTTTCATTCCAGGACGAAGGAGATGCCTTCCTTTTTTAAACAAAGGGGCTTCCCTTCGTCCACCATCAACTCTGCTCTCAAATGTATCTCTCCCATTTCCCGCACATCTGCCCTCGCCCCATCCACCCGCCACCCCACTCTGGATAGGGTTTTAATTCCACGTCCCATTCCCATTCTGATAGGTCTATCCATGGCCTCCTCTATTGCCAAAATGAATCCAAACTCGGGTTGGAGGAACAACACCTTATATATCGGCTGGGTAGCCTCCAACCTGATAGCATGAACATTGACTTATCTAACTTCCGTTAATGCCCCTCCTCCCCTTCTTACCCCATCCCTGACATATTTAGTTGTTTGCCTGTTCTCCATCTCCCTCTGGTGCTCTCCCCCCCCCCCACTCCTTTCTTTCTCCTGAGGCCTCCCGTCCCATGATCATTTCCCTTCTCCAGCTCTGTATAACTTTCACCAATCACCTTTCCAGCTCTTAGCTTCATCCCACCCCCTCCGGTCTTCACCTATCATTTCGCATTTCCCCCTCCCCCCCACTACTTTCAAATCTCTTACTATCTTTCCTTTCGGTTAGTCCTGACGAAGGGTCTCGGCCCGAAAGGTCGACAGCGCTTCTCCCTATAGATGCTGCCTGGCCTGCTGTGTTCAACCAGCATTTTGTGTGTGAGTTTTACAAGGATGTTGCCGGGAATTGAGAATCTGACTTACAGATAAAGGTTGAATAGGTTAGGACTTTATTCCCTGAAGCGTGGAAGAATGAGGGGAGTTTTGATAGAGGTATATAAAATTCTGATTGGCATAGACAGAGTGAGTGCAAGCAGGCTTTTTCCATTGAGGCTCGAGGAGATAAAAACTAGAGGACATGGTTTAAGTGAGAAAAGGAAGAAGTTTAAAGGGAGCATAAGGGGGAGCTTCTTCACATAGAGAGCGGTGGAAGTGTGGAATGTGCTGCAGGATGAAGTGGTAAATGCAGGCTCACTCTCAACATTTAAGAAAAATTGGGACCGGTACATGGAAGAGAGGTGTATGGAGGGATATGGGCCAGGTGCAGGTCAGTGGGACTAGGCATAAAACTGGTTCGGCACAGCCAAGAAGGGCCAAAAGGCCTGTTTCTGTGCTGTAATGTTCTAGGGTTCTGTGGTTCTATGGTTCTATTGCCCACTATTTGACTAAGCTCTGTGTACCTATCTAAATGTCTCTTAAACGACCCTAACTTATCCGCCTCCACCACTGTTGCCGGCAGCCCATTCCACGCACTCATCACTCTCTGCGTAAAAGACTTACCCCTCACATCTCCTCGGTTCCTACTCCCCAGCACCTTAAAGCTGTCTCCTCTTGTGGCAACCATTTCAGCCCTCGGAAAAAACCTCTGACAATCCACACTATCAATGCCTCTCATCATCTTATAAATATCTATCAGGACATATTTCATCCTCCGTCGCTCCAAGGAGAAAAGGCCGAGTTCACTCAACCTATTCTCATAAGACATGCTCCCCAATCCAGGCAACATCCTTGTAAATCTCCTCTGCACCCTTTCTATGGCTTCCACATCCTTCCTATAGTGAGGCGATCAGAACTGAAAACAGTACTCCAATTGAGGTCTGACCAGTGTCCCATATAGCTGCAACATTACCTCTCCGCATCTAAATTCAATTCCACGATTGATGAAGGCCAATAAACCGTATGCTTTCTTAACCACAGAGTCAACCTGCGCAGCTGCTTTGAACGTCCTATGGACTCGGACCCTAAGATCCCTCTGATCCCACACACTGCCAAAGGTCTTACCAATAATACTATATTCTGCCATCATATTTGACCTACCAAAGTGAAACACTTCACACATACCTGGATTGAACTCCATCTGCCATTCTCAGCCCAGTTTTGCGCCGTATCAATGTCCCTCTGTAACCTCTGACAGCCCTCCACACTGTCCACAACACCTCCAACCTTTGTGTCATCAGCAAACTTACTAACCAATCCCGCCACTTCCTCATTCAGGTCATTTATAAAAATCACGAAGGGCAAGGGTCCCAGAACAAATTCCTGAAGCACCCCCCTGATGACCAACCCTGATGCAGAATATGAACCGTCTACAACCACTTTTTGCCTTCTGTGGGCAAGTCAGTTCTGGATTCACAAAGCAATATCCCCTTGGATCCCATGTCGTTTTACCTTCCCAATAAACCTTGCATGGAGTACCTTATCAACTGCCTTTGCTGAAATCAATATACATGACATCCATTGCTCTTCCTTCATCAATGTGTTTTGTCACATTCTCAGAAAATCTAATCAGGCTCGTAAGGCACGACCTGCCCTGGACAAAACCATGCTGACTACTCCTAATCATACTACATTTCTCATAAATTCTCTCAGGGTCTTCTCCATCAACTTACCACCTCCTGAGGTAAGACTTAATGGTCTATAATTTCCTAGGCTATCTCTAGTCCCTTTCTTGAATAATTGAGCAACATTCCGGACCCTCCAATCCTCCGGAACCTCTCCCGTCCCCAATGACGATGCAAAGACCATCGCCAGAGGCAATATCTTCCCTCGCCTCCCACAGTATCTCGGGGTACATCTCATCCGGTCCCGGCAACTTATCCAACTTGATGCTTTCCAAAGGCTCCAGCACATTCTCTTTATTAATAGCTACATGATCAATCTTTTTCAGTCTACTGCAAGTCATCACTAAAATCACCAAGATCCTTTTTCCATAGTGAATACAGAAGCAAAGTATTCAGTTTGCTATTTCCTCCGATTCCATACACACTATCCCACTGTGACAGTGTTCCACTTGCAAGGATGAGAACCAGGACAGGTATCAGTAGGGAGGGAGGAAAGGACAAGTGAGTCGTAACAGGAGAGGTCCCTGCGGAAAGTTAGGGGGGAAGGGAAAGATGTGCTTGTGGATGCGTGGTTCCAGCTGGGTTTTTTTTTCACTTCTTCCCCTTCCTGGCATCAGCTCCCTCTTACCACATTATACTTCTTCATCCCCTGCCCCACCTTCTCGCTCTAACTTCTCATCTTCTTTCCAGTGCTGATGAGGGATCTCGGCCCGAAATTTCGATTGATTACTAATTTCCATAGACGCTGAATGCCTTACTGAGTTTCTCCAGGATTTTGTGTATCCAGCTTGGATATCCGGCATCCGCATATTTTATCGTCTTGGAGTATCATTTCAATTCAGTTTATGCCTTATTAGCAGATGTTGCTCATCTTATGATGTGTGCCTGTGATGATGCTGCAAATATTACTGCAGCTGTGCAGATCTGCATACTTGTGCATATAACAGATAAGCTTGACATTGAGGAGTGAATGTTTCTGTGGAAGATCTGTTTTAAGAGGCTGCTATCTAAGGTCGTAGTCACAGAGTTATAAAGCTGAAGCGGAATATTAGGGTCATCTAGACCATACAGAAATGATCGTCAGACAACATCCATCGGCCCACGTCTCAGTCTATTGTACTTTGTTCATCCCTCGAGTAAATATTTTTTTTTTAAATGATTCAACATCGCCTCATCTCTTTGGACTCCATGCAAAGATGACAGCGCTGATATGCAAAGGGAACAATTTGTTCCATACTCGTCTTTCGTTCTTAATACATCTGTAGACGTCCTTGGGATGCCCCTCGACTTTAGACCAACTTTTTGCCTTTTTTCAGCTGTCTTTGTTTCCATCTTAAGTGTTCACTTGCATTCATTCTTTGCTGCCATTATCTGCTCTACAGTTTTTTAGACCATAAGACCATAAGATATTGGAGCAGAATTAGGTCACATGGACAATCGAGTCTGCTTTCCATTCAATCATTTTTTCCCTTCTTCAGCCACACAGCCCGGCTTTTTTGTCGTCACCTTCAATGCCGTGTACGAAGAAGAACCTATCAAGCTCTGCCTTAAACTTGCCCAACGACCTGTCCTCCACAGCTGCTTGTTGTATCAAATTCTGCAAATTCACCACGCTCAGGCGAAATAAATTTTCTACATCTCTGTTTTAAATAGACGCACCTCTATCCAGAGTCTTTTTCCTCTTGTGCAAGACTCCCCAAACATGGGAAACATCCTTTCCACATCTATTCTTATTAGACCTTTCAACATTCAAAATGTTTCAATAAGATCTTACCTCATCATAGAACATATACAGCAGAGAAATCTACAGCAATATTACAAGCCTTTCCGCCCAGTGTTGTGCCGACCATGTAACCTACTCTAGAATCTACCGAGAATTACGCTACCACATAGCCCTCTATTTTCCTACGCTCCATGTAACTATCTAACAGTCTCTTAAAAGACCCCATTGTATCCGCCTCCACCACCGTCGCTGGAAGTTCATTGTATGCACCTACCACTTTCTGTGTGAAATACCCATTGTACCTACCTCCAGGCAGCTTAAAATTATGCCCCCTCTGTCTAGCCATTTCAGCCCTAGGAAAAAGCCTCTGGCCATGCACACGATCAATTCCTCCATTCATCCTATACATCTCTATTAGGTCTCTTCTCACCCTCCTCTCTCCATCCAGAAAAAGCCAAGTTCGCTGCATCTACTTTCATAAGGCACGCTCTCTAATCCCGGCATCATCCTCATAAATCTTCACTGTACTCCACATCCTCCTGTGGTATTCTGACCAGAAGTCAACCAAGTACTCCAAGTGGGGTCGGACCAAAGTCTTATATAGCTGTCACGTCACAGGACAGCTCTTGAACTCAATCCCACGGTTGATTCATGACATGCTAACACACCATACGCCTAAAGAACATCAACCTGCGCAGCAGCTTTGAATATCTTATGGACACGGACCCCAAGATCTCACTGATCCTCCACAGTGCCAAGACTCGTCCCTTTAATGCTATATTAAGTCTTAAAATCTGACCAACCAAAATAGACCACTTCAAACTCATCTAGGTTGAACTCCACCTAGATGAGGCTCAGCCACGTCTCAGCTCAGTTGTGCATCCTAACAATGTTGCGCTATTACCTCTGACAACCATCCAACAATCTACAACACCAAATACCTTTGTATCCTCAGCAAGCTTACTAACCCGCCTTATTTCTTCATCCAGATTATTTATTAATATTACAAAGTGGGAGGGGAGCGGTGTCTGTGGAACACCAGTGGTCACCAACTTCCATGCAGAATATGAAACATATACAACCAATTTTTGCCTTCTGAGCGCAACCCAGTTTGGATCCACAAAGCAAGGCCTCCCATGCCTCCTTACTTTCTGAATAAGACACGCATGGGATAACTTATCAGATTTATTACTGAAATCTATACTCTCTACATCCTCTGCTCTGCCTTCATCATCTTTCTAAATTCCAGCGTGTACAGACGCAGAGCATCAAACTTTCCTAGTATGATAACCCTTCCTTTCGTTCCTCCAATCATCCTTATGAACCTCCTCTGGACACTTTCCAATGCCAACACATCTTTTCTTACAGAAGGAGCCCTGAACTGTTCACAATGGTCAAGATGAGGCCTCACTAGTGCCATAGAAACTTCACGCACAATGCCATTTTACTCTCGAACTCTTTAAATGAATGTTAACACTGCATTTGGCTTCCTCACCTGCGAATTATCCTGCAAGTTATTCTTTAGGGTGCTCTGTACAAGCACTTTCAAGTCCCTTTGCATCTCAGATTTTCGGATTTATTCACCTTTAAAGAAATAGTCTGCATATATTCTCTACTATGCATGACCATGTATTTTCTACATTGTATTTCATTTGCTACCTCCTTTCCCATCCTAATCTGTCTAAGTCCCTCTGCAGTTTCTTCATACTACCAGTTCCTCCACCAATCTTCGATCGTCTGCAAACTTAGCAACTAAGCAATATGTTCTATTATATATATCATTGAAATGCAGCATAAATAGAAGCTGTCCCAACACAGACCCCTGTGGAACACCACTAGTCACTGGCAGCAACCCAAAACAGGATTTTCCAATAGATTCCCTGAAGGAAACCATGCTGAGTTTGTTCAATCTTGTCTGATGCTAGCAAGCATTCTATAACATCACACCTGACCATTGACCTTTCTTAAAGAGTGGAGTGACATTTACAGTTTTCCAGTCCTCTGGCACCATCCCAGAGGCCAATGTTTTTGAAAGATCATTACGAATGCCACCACAATCTCTACTTCTACCTCTTTCAGAACCCAGGAGTGCAGTTCATCTGTTCCGTGTGACTTAATCATCCTGACGACGTTCAGCGTTTTGAGCATCTTATCCATTGTAATCGTAACTGCACACCGTTCAACATTTCACAAATGTGCTTTACGTCTGCAGATCAACTATGATTACTTGAAAAGTTACAGGCATTCATGGGTGATCTTACCATGGGCACTTTAAAAGGACCTATTGATGCCGCGACTGCCAACGACTGCGAAGATCCCGAGTCCGCCACGATTGCGGGGACCAGTGAGCGCGATGGACAGGATGTCCCTGGGGAGGTTGGGTCCTGTCCGTTGATCATTTCGAAAGCCGCTTTCACTGACAAGCGAGCCAGACTGCATGAATCATAAATCCTGTAGCCCAGTGTAATATTTGGAAGCAGAATGGGACTTCTGTTTACCTCTTCAATCGCAAATATCATCGCCTGTGTGAGGCGGAATATTTGGAATTCCAATCTGCAAGAAGGAGATCTTTTGTAAAATAGTGAATTGGTAAATTGTTTTATTATTTTCAAATATACCGTAGTATATTTATAAACTTTTTCTTTGTATACTATCCATATAGATAAGTACATTACTGTTCATTAGGTTTCAACAAAGGAATGCTTAAACGAAATGCACAGAATGAACTGTGAGTAATAGAGAAAGTGCAGTAAAAGGAGACAATAAGTTACAAGGCCATAACAATGCAGATTTGAGGTTAAGAGATCATCATATCGTATGAGGGGGCTATTGATTGGTTTTATATCAGCGAGATGAATGCCGTCATTGAGCTTGCTGATACGGCACGTATAGACATTCTTGTCTTCTGTCGTATGGGAGGGAGAAGAACATATGTCTAGGGAAGACTCAATGATGGTACTCTAACACTACTCTGAAGCCCAAGGAAAAAGTGAATCATTATTTGTTGAAATCGAACGTTTCCGGTAATCGACCCTATAGCAGGGGAACGTCAAGCTCGTCAGTTTTAATTCAGCAATATTCAGTACTCTGTTTCTTGCATTCTATTTCCAGCATTTCTGGATAGTTGTTATTTGTTTGCAGAACATAAATGTACGTGTATCCAGTATGCCATAATCTTCACAGAAATTACTGGTCTGGAGCAAAAGAAGGGGCCACTGGATGGGTTCAGCGAGCCAGTGAAAAGCTTGTCTTCCATGCAGATCATGCAAATGAAATTGAATATTGCATTGAAGTCGAACAAGGTAAAACAACATGCAAAGTAAAGTACAACAGGTACAGAGAAGGTCCAGTACAGGTATCCAAAAAGGTGCGAAACCACAACGACGTAGATTGTGAGGTAAATCCATAAACTTAATCGTGTTCCCTGCTCGAAAGAGTGAGTATGATATGTCTAGTAATGCTAACTATGATGCTGCAACCAAAAGAAATTTCTGATTTCATTGTTGAGAATGTCAATCAGAAATCTAATTGCGTTATTTCTCACAATACTCTTACAATTCTATAGAGAACATTATTTGTAAAATTGGTTTCAACACATCTCTGTTTCTGGTGTGGATTGATTGAAAAAAAAAACTAAAATTGATTTCAAAAGAACCGTTTGTTTCGTTATCCTTATCATCACACTAAAGACAGTTAACACTAGAAATAAACGTGGGTAGTCCATAACAACATAAATATAGGAGCAGAATCAGGCTATTTGGCCCATCGACTATGCTCTGCCATTTTATCATGGCTAATCTATTTTCCCTCTCATCCCCAACTTCTGCTTTCTCCCAGTATTCTTTCATGTCTTGACTCCTCAAGAATCTATCAACCACTGCCTTAAATATACCCACTTAGTGGGTCTCCACACTCGCCTGCGGCCAATTCCACAGATTTACTACTAACTGGCTAATGCAATCCGTCCTCAATGCCGTTCAAAAAGCGCTCCCATTTATTCTGAGGCTCAGTCCTCTGATCTTATACTACCCCACCATAGGAAACATCCTTTCCACATCCACACTTATCGAGGCATTTCACTGATCGAAATATTTCAAACAATTCAGCCATTCTTCTGAATTCAAGTGAGTACAGGCTTTTAATATGACAAACCTTTCAATCCTCAAATCATTTTTGTGAATCTCCTTTGGACCCTACCCAATGGCAGCACATCCTTTCTGAGGTAAAGTTCAAAAACTGCTCACAATACTCCAAGTGAGCCCTCGCCAATGCTTTATAAAACTGTAAAAAATACATACTTGCTTTTATATTCTAGCCCTCTCGAAATGAACGCTAACATCCCATTTGCCTTCCTCACCATCGAATAAAGCTACAAATCAATCTTTACGGAATACTGGCTCCCTTGCACCTCCGATCCTTGAATTTTCTCTCCATTTAGAAAACAGTCCACACTTCTATGTTCTGTACCAACTTTCGTGGACAATGACTTCTCAACACTACATTCCATCTGCCATTTTTTGCCCATTCTCCTGATCTGTATAAGTCCTTTTTACCCTTTCTACTTCCTAAGAACTACCTAGCCCGCCACCTATATTCATTTCGTCCGCAAACTTTGCCTCAAAGCCATCAATTCCGTCATCCAAGTCACGGATATACAACGTAAAAAGAACCAGTCCCAACGCTAATCCCTGCAGAACACCACTAGTTACCGGCAGCCAACCAACCATAACCTAATGGAGAATATAGCTTAGAATATTGTAGTGCTTCTACAATAACCGATTCATGCTCATATTTATGCTGATATTGATTAAATTCTACATTATAATTTTAAGGTATGATCCTGAACGGGTAGCAAACACATTGAAAAAAAAGAGTTGATACTATTGCGCACAATATTCTTCTTCTTCGGTTGTCCATCGAAATCCAAAGACGACATCCACTCCTTTAATAGTGAGATCTTTGATGATTATACAGTCCTATCCTGGACCCACAAGCTCTGTTGCAGGTGGGATATGTTATATGTGGTAGTGATGGCAACCATGGCTGCATTTCTCCTGGCTCTCTTCTGCTGTCCTCTGGTTGCTCTTTCCATCTCCAGAATACGAACCCCGTCCCTACACAGCTGTCGCCAAGTGTCACAGTCAGCAGCAACATCCTCCAGGTCCTTGGGTCTGATCTTGCACTTCCTTAAAGCATTCTTCACCTGATCCTTATAGCTCTTCTTCGGCCCTCCAGCTGAACGTCGACCATAATGTAGCTGTCCTGTATAACATTCTGCGGCGTAGCAGACATGGGGGCATCGTAATCACATATTACATCACCCCCGAACCCCCCTTCCCCATCTCCAGTTAACAAACTTAGTAACAATCGAGAACATTCTAGAAATTTCTCTGCAGATATGGCTGCAATTGTGCAAAGTTAATATGGGTTAAAGTTGCAGGAGAAAGATACGAAAAAACGAAAAGAAAAATATGTTTAGGCTGCAAAGGAAGTGATAAACACATCACTCGGCTCACCAAACTGACCTTTCACATTTCACAGCTCTCGGCCTGTTTTTAAATGAAAGTTCCGATTTCTCTATACGGGAATGCAGACCAAAAATTCCGCCGATGTCGATGTCTCCTTCCTTGATAAACTAAACGATTCAAACATTTCTCTACGTTTACATATCAGGCTGCCAGTTGACAACGTAACAAGTAACAATAACCCCCCAAATTACCACACAACACATACTTCCTTCCGTTCTGACTCTTGCTGACGAAGAACCATGCTGTTTTATATTGCAGCTAATAAATGGGCGACCGATGCTGCTTCCCCGTTTAAAGAAATAACGCTCAGGAGGGAATAAATTGGCACTTTAATCTTATTGTAGACAAAGAAAAGCAATTAATTACGTCACGGAATAAGGAAGCTAACAGGGAAAAATTATTCTAGCAGCGTTGAACCTTTTGGGATTCGTGAAATCATTGGTTCGATACAGCTAAAAGCTGGTGTTCAGAGGAGTTATTAAAAACTCCATCCCATCTCTCGGTTTACTTATTTTCCTGCCTAGCGGGTGTCATTTTATGTTGAAAAACAATGAGCTCTGTTAAAGGGAGCGAATCGATTTTTAAATCAGTTAAATCCGCTGAATAACATTTCCAGGAAAAAAACTCTATTGCACAGCAATGCACTAGATAGCACGTTAATGGGGAAAATTTGTAGAGAAAGCATTTTAATTCTGTATTCCTGCTAGTTTAAAGAGAAAAATTATGGACAATACGTGAGTGTTTCGCACAGAGCCGTAATGCTCCAAGCATTATAGAAATCAGAAAACTGAACATTTGTCGTCCTTAGTAGACTCCACCTATATTTAGTCACTATACCCACTCTTCCATTCCCCCATCTCTCTATAATCACACACCCCCAACCTCACTTGGATCTATCAGCATATCACATCCTCCTCTCACCTGTATCCACTTATCATTTCCCCGGCTCTGTCACTATCCCCACTCATTTATCTGATATCTGCTGATCCCTGATCAGTCTCCTCTCACCTGGATCCATCTGTCACCTGTCCGCCTTTGTCACTGATCACATTCTATCCTCTGCCATCTGCTTATCTCCTCCTCCTCACCAGGATCCACCTATCACGTAAAAACTGTTCCGCCACTCTTTCCCCCACATCTCTTCATGTTGTTAACTGCCCCCCGCCATCTTTCAGTACCGACGAAATGTCTCGATCTCAAAAATCGACTGCACACTTCCCTGCGCGGTTAGTGCCTGGCTTGCTGAGTTCCTCCAGAGACTTGATGTCATAAGACGGCGTTGATGGCGGACTCAAATGCAAGACAACTACACTGAAGTACGCCGAACAGGACGAGGTTTAATGAGAAAGCAAGGGACGTCAGGAGGAAAAGATGCTGGACATGGAAACACAGGCCCTGGACGAGACCAGGATTCAGGCCAGGGGTAGGACTAAGACGAGAAA